>NC_086452.1:454561360-454873027 GCF_028390025.1 Pseudophryne corroboree | reverse complement strand
TGCTGGATCCTGCCAGAGAGAGACCCCACTGGTGTTAGGTATGAGATTAAAAGCAAAAGCCCAACAAATCTCCCAGCAGTGTCTGTGGAGGAAGCCTTTGTGAGAGGGTTTATACAGAAGATTTCTATATACTTCTCCTGCGCTGGCTTGTACATATATACCCAGCTGTACAGTGAGGGATAAGCTCTTAACACTCCGGTAAATAATCACTGGAAGGTTAGCCCTGTTCTAGTATGGTGCCCGTCTACTACCTGTGCGGTCAGAGCCTTCTCCCTGGGTGAGGGACGCTTCTGTCACACTTCACAGCTCTCAGTTATGTTGTAAAAATACAAAACCTTTGAAAATTAAATAAAAAATGACTTTGTAGCAACAACTCCACTGTATGGTAATATAAACAGTGTAGTAATAGGACATATTTAGTATAGCAATATAAAATCCAGATGTATAAAAAGATTGACTAAATAACGGTATTTAACTATAGGCGCACGTGAACACGTCCCTGCTGACGGTTTGCACCTGTCTGTATTCTTTGTTTGTTACCCATCGTCATTATCGGTGCGCACTGGCGCTAGCCGTACCTGAAGCCAGTGATTCCTCTGGAATCGGGTATTAATACCGGTGTGCACAGCCGGCAGTTCCGTCATCGTGTCCTCGCCAAGCATTGCCAATGTCATGTACTGCTGCATCTGTGCCAGTCACAGTCCTATCCGTCCCATTGGCGGTTACACCTTTTATGATCCGGAGCCTCTTCTCTCGGCTTTCCGCATCGCCTGCTATTGCTGCGGCCCGCCGACACTGCAGGAAGACCTGGAATCTGGTGTGTAGGGAGTCCCGCCGCACAGTGCTCTATAAGGAGATTCACACCAAGCGTCTCTTGCCACCACTCTACCACGCTCCTGTTACCCTCAGCCTGCTGCTGCCAGTGCTCTGAATCAGGCCCCCGTGTAATGAACTTCGGGCCTGATTCGGTGATGGACGCAGTTTCGATTTTGTGCACTGTGGTCATTTTTTTGCTACTGCTCATGCATCGGAGTTGCACCGCGCATGTGCCGCAATGCTCTTGCAACGGCGGTTACAGAGAGGATTTATTCACAAATTGATTGACAGTCAGAAACCGATTGTGGGCGATAATGGGGGACGGGGGAGATTCAATCGCTGGCGTGTTGCGATATTTCTGCGATGTGTCACAGCTTGCGGCTGCGATCACGTACGCAGTTACAATGGCTCCAGCGTTTCACTTCCGATGGCCTTGCTGCCCGAGCCTAGGGTTACGCAGATAGACGGTTATCGGCTGATTTGTGTCCGTTGTACACAAGGAGCGATCTGAGACACCTCTAGTGGGATTCTCAATACAAATCCCGGCGGCTGCGACATTTTGCATATTTTTGCACAGCAGCTATGAACGAAATTGCAGCTGTGACAGCAGTTATCTCCATCTCTGTATTCGGCTCACAGCCCGTTACATGACCTGCATCTGCTTATCCCTTTCTGGCCTGATACTGGTGCAGAGAACTCTGCCTGTTACCTGGCCGTCCTCTGCCTGTTACCTGGCCGTCCTCTGCCTGTTACCTGGCCGTCCTCTGCCTGTTACCTGGCCGTCCTCTGCCTGTTACCTGGCCGTCCTCTGCCTGTTACCTGGCCGTCCTCTGCCTGTTACCTGGCCGTCCTCTGCCTGTTACCTGGCCGTCCTCTGCCTGTTACCTGGCCGTCCTCTGCCTCTTCTCGGACAGAGCTACTGCTGCATACAGAATTGTATTTACGAGGCTGTACCGGGCGCCACTTTAGTTACACACAAAGTACTGTTGTCACCAAAACGAGCGTACCGCGCTCTTACACGCACGAAGGTTATTTATTCCAACTGACGCAAGCGATCCCTAGTAATCTGTCAGGAACGACACCCGTCGCGTCGCTCCAAGCAAGCACCTCCAACGCTTGCCGGCTGCCTGCATGTTCTCACTCCCCCCCCCCCCCCCCCCCCCTCATCTGAAAAATTAATTGCCGCTTGTAGAGATAATCTTATTCTTTTCTTAAACGTTATTAGCTTACACGTAATTATCACTTGCCCTGGCTCGTCTGGCTGGAATTATACAGCGTCTGGTGCCTACTTCACGTTACCAGCTGTGTTAATACATATTTCTCACTTGCCTTGGTGACCCATATATTACACCAGCAACTTTAAGAAGTTCAACTGATCAACTTTATTCCATAATACAACCTGTGCTCAGGCTGGTATCAATCTCAGCGGAAAGCCCTTTGCTGGCATGGCACGTCTGTGTGGCTCAGTAGGGATGCTGTATCTTCTACACACTGTCGTAATTGTCAGCATTAAGCACACATTATGGAAGGCTTTCTGTCACTTTCAGCATCGCCTATATCCATCACGCCATACAGGAGCCTATGAGGAACATACATACATACATACATACATACATACATACATACATACATACATACTTAATATATACATACATACATACATACATACATACATACTTAATATATATATTTCCTGTTTCTGCTGGTCAGTCTCCTGCAGCCCACAGCTCACTGTGCTCCACCTAACCAGTACTATCATTTGGTAAACTAGTGGTTTCAGCCAGCAGCTTGGAGTGCACAGTGCTTCTAGTCAACAGCATTAACTCCTGGTGCACTACTGAGTCCAGCCAGCAACCAGCAGTGCATTGTATTAACTGTCTACAGAATTTCTCTCCTGGTGAATCATTAGCTTCAGCTAAATCTCATCCTAACCCTCTGTTCCACGCTCTCTATGTACCCAATCTGTGTCACCCCGGTCTGTTTGCCCCTCCCCTTTAGAATGTAAGCTCTCACGAGCAGGGCCCTCTTCCCTCATGTGCTTATCCTTTTCTTACTTTAATAATCCTCAACTGCCCAAATCCCGCAGTTTTTTGGGCACCTGGAACTTATCTCTATGTTGTTTACTGGTGTAGTTATGCTTAGTTACCCTGTACTTGTCCTATATTGTCTTCAACTGTAAGTCACTGTTTTCCTGTTTTGATTATTTATGTACTCTGTATTTGGGCGCTGCCGAACCCTTGTGGCGCCATATAAATAAAGAATAATAATAATTATATATATATATATATATATATATATATATATATATATATATACACAAAAGATATGGGTAACTCCAGCTTTTTAAAGGACAACGTAGGCGGTGCTCCGCAAGGGGCCACCAGGACCCAATATACACGAAAAACCAAGGAGCAGACACTCACCAAAAAATCATAGATATCAATGTCCGTGAGTTATCATTAAATGCTTGTTTGAACTTTTTTTTGGTGAGTGCCTGCACCTTGGTTTTTATGTGTAAAACGGGTACAGCCGTACTCACTGTTATACACACTGGTAGATCGTGCGTCCAGATAGCTCAAGCCATACAGGAGCCGATAAAGAACATATATATATATATATATATATATATATATATATATACACATACATACATACATACATACATACATACATACATACATACATACATACTTACATACTTACTTACTTACTTTTTATATATATATATGTAAAGCAGGTACAGCCGTACTCACTGTTATACACACTGGTAGATGGTGCGTGGTCAGGGCCGGTTCAAGGGCGCTCTGCGCCCCGGGCAGGAAATGGGGCGTGGCCTAATACAGGGGGCGTGGTCAATTACGCCCCCTGTACATTAAAAGCGCCGCTTGAATGCTGAGCGGTGCGCGATGACGTCATCGCGCACCGCACAGCAAAAGGTCCTCTCCACGAAGGGAAACTAGACGCTATGCGTCTAGTTCCCTTCGTAGAGAGGACCTTTGCTGTGCGGTGCGCGATGACGTCATCGCGCACCGCTCAGCAAAGTTACTCTCCAGGAAGGGAAACTAGACGCATAGCGTCTAGTTCCCTTCAGGAGGCGGACGGGGATGGGGACGGCAGCGGAGGCGGACGGGGACACAGCGGGCAGCAGTGGCGGATCTTGCCACGGTGCGGCGCCCTCCGGATGGCGCCAGCGCCCTCCGGAAGGCGGCGCCCCGGGCAAAAGTACTGCTTGCCCGTGGCAAGATCCGCCACTGTGCATGGTGTCATACAGCTCACCAGTGTAATCGCAGGTCTCACTGTGGCACTCTCGCACAGTCCCAATGTAGGCCTGCACATGCTCAGTAGTAGCCTCGGCGGCCATCTTGTATAGGGAATGAAGCTACCCCGGAGTAGTAGCAACATGGAGTCTGTGCAGTAGCTCTCTCTACTTTCAACAAAAACTTTTTCTTTATTCTTTGTTTCTTTGAAGTGTAAAATCCCATTTGACTTGTTTATTACCTCTAGATTACTGTACTGCTGCCTGACCAATTGGCCATAGGGACAGCATAAATGTTTCCTAGGCATCCCCAAACCCTTTTTTACTTTTAACTGCAAGAAGAGCCACTAAAACGACACTCTCAGTGATTTAAATGGCTTGCTGATCGCAATCTCTGCAAATGTTGATTTGTGCGAAAACCAGTCTTTTTTTTAAATTTTTTTAATTGCAGTAATTGCTGCCAGCGCCTTGGATGGTAACCACACTCTTCAAGTGCACCGTGATTAAACAGAAGCTGGAAGCGAGCCTAATCAGAGAGGTTCTGAGATGTATAGAGAGGATTAGGCGCTTTGAAATCGGGCTCAGTAATGTATTTCCAGCTGGCTGCACTGACAATGCTTTTCCCTTCTGAAGATAGATCTTATCCGGAAATGTATCTACCTAATAGAACAATGAAATTAATTCCGCGAGATGAGCCCTTGTGTGGGATTTGCGGAGGAGCTAATAGGATTGTAGAGCAGCGCTGGGTGGTTATTGCTAGCAGTTTAATCCCAAACGGATAAACAGTTTGTTACATTTATGTTTGGGGGAGGGGAGAAAAAAAACTTCATAGTATGAAAACACCAATTTAAAAAAAACATTTTTAATGAACAAGACAAACTTTAGGGATTAACAAAACGGTGCGATTGTTGGGAAGATTTCAAGAAACATAGTGGTTTATAATGGGGGGTCGTTCCGAGTTGATCGCTCGCTAGCTGTTTTTAGCAGCCGTGCAAACACTATGCCGCCGCCCACTGGGAGTGTATTTTAGCTCAGCAGAAGTGCTAACGAAAGGATCACAGAGCGGCTACAAAGTTTTTTTGTGCAGTTTCAGAGTAGCTCCAGATCTACTCAGCGCTTGCGATCACTTCAGACTGTTCAGTTCCTGTTTTGACGTCACGAACACGCCCTGCGTTCGCCCAGCCACGCCTGCGTTTTTCCTGGCACGCCTGCGTTTTTCTGAACGCTCCCTGAAAACAGTCAGTTGACACCCAGAAACGCCCTCTTCATGTCAATCACTGTGCGGCCAGCAGTTCGACTGAAAAGCTTCGTTAGAGCTTGTGTGAAACTACATCGACCGTTGTGAAAGTACGTCGCACGTGTGCATTGCGCTGCATACGCATGCGCAGAAGTGACGTTTTTTTTGCATCATCGCTGCGCAGCGAACATTTTCAGCTAGTGATCAACTCGGAATGACCCCCAAAGTGCCTCTGATTCTCCGGCTGCTCAGACGCCAATATCTCTAACGGTTATTATATATAGGGGTCTATTCATGAAGCAGTGAAAAGTCTGGAGAAGTGAGCCTGTGGAGAAGTTGGCAACCAATCAGCTGCTCCGTACAATTGTATAGCATGCAAATTATAAATGTTAATTGAATGCTGATTGGTTGCCGTGGGCAACTTCTCCACTGGTTCACTTCTCCACACTTTTCACTGCTTCATATATAGACCCCATCGTCATTCCCGATTATGTGATGGGGGATAAAGTTGGTACGGCTGTATGGCAGCAGCTCTGACTGAGAATAAACTGCTGCATTAAAGCTGGTGGCAAGTTTATTTATTTGATTTTCCCCTTCAGTTGTTGCTTATATTATAACGGTTCTATTCTGCACATTTTGTTCCAAATGCTGTACTCCTGGCGGGAGTGCTGGCGGTGATGGCGTTACCCGCTGCCTCTCTCCGGTGAGCAGCTCTGTGAGGGGTCCCGTCGGCCTGCGAGACCCGCAGCTGCATGTAATCGCACCGGGCGACCTGCAGCAGCAGCATTGTCAGTAGTGCTGGGCTCCTCCAGCTGCCTGCGCTCCATCCCATGACCGCTCCAGCCAGCTCTCTGCATGCAGGAGGTCAGGGAGGTGGACAGCTGGAGGTCTACATCTGGCTGCTGGGGCTGCATCTCCAGCTGGAGGCGAGCAACAGTGACCTGGCCGGAGGAAGAAGGAAAAAGGTAACCACTGCACCGGGAGGCATTTGATATGCCGGCTGTCGTGATCCCGGTGCTCACCATACCGACGCCGGAATCCCGACAGCCGGCATACCGACAACTATTCTCCCTCTTGGGGTGTCCACGACACCCCTGGAGGGAGAATAAATAGCGTGGCGCACCACCGTGCCCGCAGCGAGCCCGCAAGGGGCTCTTTTGCGCTCAACCCGCTGCCTGCATGCCGGTGGTCAGGATCCCGGTGCCAGTATGCTGGGCGCCGGGATTCCAGGCGCCGGGATAACGTACTAGACCCCACTGCACCGACTATCTATCCGCGTCCCCCCTCCCTACCCACAGTACTGCCCCAGCTGCTATACTGACTCCCTCCCTACCCGCAGTTCTGCCCCAGCTGCTGTCCTGACTCCCTCCCTACACTCAGTACTGCCCCAGCTGCTGTCCTGACTCCCTATCCACAGTACTGCCCCAGCTGCTGTCCTCACTCCCTCCCTACCCACAGTACTGCCCCAGCTGCTGTCCTGACTCCCTCCCTACACTCAGTAGTGCCCCAGCTGCTGTCCTGACTCCCTCCCTACACTCAGTAGTGCCCTAGCTGCTGTCCTGACTCCCTCCCTACACTCAGTAGTGCCCCAGCTGCTGTCCTGACTCCCTCCCTACCCACAGTACTGCCCTAGCTGCTGTCCTGACTCCCTCCCTACACTCAGTAGTGCCCCAGCTGCTGTCCTGACTCCCTCCCTACACTCAGTAGTGCCCTAGCTGCTGTCCTGACTCCCTCCCTACACTCAGTAGTGCCCCAGCTGCTGTCCTGACTCCCTCCCTACACTCAGTAGTGCCCTAGCTGCTGTCCTGACTCCCTCCCTACACTCAGTAGTACCCCAGCTGCTGTCCTGACTCCCTACCCACAGTACTGCCCTAGCTGCTGTCCTGACTCCCTCCCTGCACTCAGTAGTGCCCTAGGTGCTGTCCTGACTCCCTCCCTACACTCAGTAGTGCCCTAGGTGCTGTCCTGACTCCCTCCCTGCACTCAGTAGTGCCCTAGGTGCTGTCCTGACTCCCTCCCTACACTCAGTAGTGCCCTAGGTGCTGTGTACCCTTACCCCCGCACTAACCCCACCACTACTTGCCGCTAACCCCCTTCTTGCCCTCAGCACTGTCCCAACTGCTGTCTGCTCTATCCTCCCCCCTCAGTACTGCCTGATCTTACCCATCCCTGTACCCCCAACTCCCCCCTGCCTCTACCCTCAACTCCCCCCAAACTCTTGCTTGCCCTTAACCCACTCTACTCCAAATGCTACCTGACCCCCCAGCGCTGTCCCAACTCCTGCCTGCCCTTATCCCCTATAATGTGATGGGACCCAGAAAGAGGGAAGTAGGACCCCAATTTTTTTTCTTAAAGTGAGGGGTCCCTGGCACCCACAAATGTATGGCATCCTGTTAGAGTTCCAACGGTGTGTCTAAATACGCACAGTGACGGAAATGCACCAGCTTAAAATGCAGACAGTGGGCAGAATTGGCATAAAGACGCCGCGTCTCTGCGCTCATCTCTGCATCAAACCCTTTGTGCACAAATGATGCCCATCCCACCCTTACATAGCCTTATATTAAAAACAGATGTACGCAGCCGGAGTTGGGGTCACGATCTGTTTTTGGAGACCCTTGCCAGGTATGCAGCACATTCTGTTGCAAAGACTTGAATCAGAAACTTTTCTGTATATGGGGCAAGGCAGCTATTGTGCAGAATGTCACATGAAAGGGATTGTGACCTAGAATTCATTCAGAGGCTGCATAGAAGAGAACAATGCTTCAAAAGGCTCTGTCTGTAGTGCCCCCCTCACCGGCGCTCCCGCTGTTCCCTGGCTCTGTCCTTGTTGCAGAGTTTCATTGCAACAACAGAATTTGAACAGTTCATTTAAACCTGGCACGACGGATAATCCGATGAGCAGTACCGATATTGTAAGCAGTGCAGTGATTTGTTTTTCCACTGCACGTGCGTCTTATGCTGGGTACATACTAGGACAACGATCAGTAAGTGCACACACACTTAACCAATTGTCGGCCCGATGCGGTGAGCCTGGCGTCCCAACTGGGCGGGCATTTACATGTGCCCTGCCTGTTGTGATGTCAGTCACCGGCGGCCTCTGCAGCAAGTGTGTGGGTGATCAGCTGATTGCCTTCACACATAGCACGATCTGACGATGTATCGGCCATCGGCTGCCCTGCACAGCCGACACAACATATCGCTGGCACACACCCGCCGACGTGCCCATGATACTTCGGCTGTTCAGTTGATTGGTCAATATATCGGCCGGTGTGTTCCCAACTTAAGTCACACTGTACATGTACTGTGATGGTCTAGCAACAGTGGTTGCAGTGTGGATGTATTGGTAACTTGTGGAATCAATGGGGGTAATTCAGACCTGATCGCTAGGCTACGTTTTCGCACAGCGGACGTTCAGGTCCAAACTGCGCATGCACGGCAATGCGCAGGAGCGTTGCACGGGGACAAAGCGGTTTGCCGCACAGCGATGGGTTTGTGCGACGGATCCGTTCGCACGGGTGAGCGCAAGGAGATTGACAGGAAGAGGGCGTTTGTGGGTGTCAACTGACCGTTTTCAGGGAGTGTCTGGAAAAATGCAGGCGTGTCCAAGCTTTTGCAGGGAGGGTTCCTGGCGTCAATTCCGGTCCCGGACCGGCTGATGTGATCGCAGCGGCTGAGTAAGTTCTGGGCTGCGCAGAGACTGCACAAGATCTGTTTGTACAGCTCTGCTACACATGCGATCGCACACTTGCACAGCTAAAATACACTCCCCCTGTAGGCGGCGACTATGTGATCGCAGCGCTGCAATAATCACTTGCTAGCGATCAGGTCTGAATTAGGCCCAATGTGCTTTCCTTGCATGTATCCCTGATTGTGCCTTTTTCCCGCTATCTTTTCCCTGCAGATCCAGGGGCACCCATGGTGCTTCACGCGCAGGTGAATCCCCGCTACATGGATCATGTCGGCACGGTAGTTAGCTTACAGGGTGACCCTCGCAGCTAATTGAATGCCCCCTTAGCCTCTCCCGATACTTTTGTAAGGCAACATTTCATTAGCCGCCCTTCTCCGTCTCTTCTGTTGTACTAATGTCATTATGGAGATACGGGCTGTCAGCAGTGATTGACTGATGGTGCTGGAAGCACTGATGAGCTCGTACAATACTCTGGGATGGTTATCCGCTGGTCCCATCCCCGCCTCTCCTGTTGGTTTCATTATTTCTGTAGTAAATTTACTTGGGTCTGCAGTACATTAGTGCCGCACGTTCCCCTCTAGTGTTAGTAACGCCTTTTGACCTTTCAACTGTAATTAAAGCAAAATTAAAGCCTGTACACCCCCTCGGTTGTAGCCGTATTATTCCTCCCTTGGTTCTTCTTTCGTCATGTGAGGCTCTTTTTATCAACTCCGCAATTTCTTCTCTTCGCATTTAGTGCTCTTTGTGGTGATTAGTCTCGTAAAAACTAGTTTTACAGACTCCTTGGCCAGTATTTACTAAAAATCCGAGTTTGGCCGATTTGTCTTTTTTTTTCTAAGTCCCAATCCGGGAATTCACTAAGCCGAAAACTCGGCAGTGTCTGGTCTGTTCGTAATGGTTTGATTGGCAAAGTTCTGAAATACGAATGAATAGACCATCGATCAAACGCGGCTGTTATTTCATACAATACGGGCATTCACTATTCATTCGTATTTGGGTGTTAGTCTCTGAGTGCTCAAGTGCGGGTCTATTTTTTTCCGATTCGTTAAAAAAAGCAGCAAAAAAATAGACCTGCTTTTTCCAGTCGAGTTTGGATAACCATGCACGGATCAGTGAGATCTGTGCATGGTTATCTATGGGAAAGGGTCTGTTTAGTGTATAAACAGGAAAAAAAATTGCGTGGGGTCCCCCTTCCTAAGCATAACCAGCCTCGGGCTCTTTGAGCCGGTCCTGGTTAAAAAAATATGGGGGAAAAAATTACAGGGGTTCCCCCATATTTAATCAACCAGCACCGGGCTCTGCGCCTGGTCCTGGTTCCAAAAATACGGGGGACAAAAAGCGTAGGGGTCCCCCGTATTTTTGAAACCAGCACCGGGCTTCACTAGCCAGGTACATAATGCCACAGCCGGGGGACACTTTTATACTGGTCCCTGCGGCCCTGGCATTACATACCCAACTAGTCACCCCTGGCCGGGGTACCCTGGAGGAGTGGGAACCCCTTAAATCAAGGGGTCCCCCCCTCCAGCCACCCAAGGGCCAGGGGTGAAGCCCGAGGCTGTCCCCCCCCATCCAAGGGCGGCGGATGGGGGGCTGATAGCCAAGTGTAAAAAATGTGAATATTGTTTTTAGTAGCAGTACTACAAGTCCCAGCAAGCCTCCCCCACAAGCTGGTACTTGGAGAACCACAAGTACCAGCATGCGGTGGAAAACCTGGCCCGCTGGTACCTGTAGTACTACTACTAAAAAAATACCCCCCAAAAAACAGGACACGCACACCGTGAAAGTATAAGTTTATTACATACATGCACACCTCCATACATACATACTTACCTATGTTCCCACGAGGCTCGGTCGTCTTCTCCCTGAAGAATCCTTGGGGTACCTGTGAAAAAAATTATACTCGCATAATCCAGTGTAGATTGTGTCCAATGTATAATCCACGTACTTGGCAAAACAAAAAAATGGAAACCCGACCACGCACTGAAAGGGGTCCCATGTTTACACATGGGACCCCTTTCCCCGACTGCCAGGACCCCCCCTGACTCCTGTCAAAGAGGGTCCCTTCAGCCAATCATGGAGCGCCACGTTGTGGCACTCTCCTGATTGGCTGTGTGCTCCTGTAGTGTCTGTGAGGCAGCACACGGCAGAGATACAATGTAGCGCCTATGCGCTCCATTGTAGCCAGTGGTGGGAACTTTGCGGTCAGCGGTGAGGTTACTTTCGGTCAACCGCTGACCGCAAAGTTCCCACCATTGGCTACAATGGAGCGCATAGGCGCTACATTGTATCTCTGCCGTGTGCTGCCTCACAGACACTACAGGAGCACACAGCCAATCAGGAGAGTGCCACAACGTGGCGCTCCCTGATTGGCTGAAGGAACCCTCTTTGACAGGAGTCAGGGGGGGTCCTGGCAGTCGGGGAAAGGGGTCCCATGTTTAAACATGGGACCCCTTTCAGTGCGTGGTCGTGTTTCCGTTTTTTTGTTTTGCCAAGTACGTGGATTATTAAAAAAGGACACGACACACTGGATTTAGGTGAGTATAATTTTATTTTCAGGTACCCTGGAATCGACGTCGAGACGTGGGCCGAGTCGGCATCTGAACATAGGTAAGTATGTGTGTGTCGGAATGTATGTAATAAAGTTGTACTTTCAAGGTGCGTGTGTCCTGTTTTTATTTGGGTATTTTTTTTGCAGAAGAACTATAAGTACCAGCGGGCCCGTTTAACCCCCGCATGCTGGAACTTGTGGTTCTCCAAGTACCAGCTTGCGGGGGAGGCTTGCAGGGACTTGTAGTTCTTGTGCAAAAAACAATATTCTTTAATTTTACACTTGGCTATCAGCCCCCCATCCGCAGCCCATGGATGGGGGGGACAGCCTCGGGCTTCACCCCTGGCCCTTGGGTGGCTGGAGGGGGGGGACCCCTTGATTTAAGCGGTCCCCACTCCTCCAGGGTACCCCGGCAAGGGGTGACTAGTTAGTGATTTAATGCCAGCGCCGCAGGGACCTATATAAAAGTGTTCCCCGGCTGTGGCATTATCTCTCTGACTAGTGGAGCCCGGTGCTGGTTCAAAAAATACGGGGGACCCCTGCGGTTTTTGTCCCCCGTATTTTTTGCACCAGGACCAGGCGCAGAGCCCGGTGCTGGTTGATCAAATATGGGGGAACCCCTGTCAATTTTCCCCCCATATTTTTTCAACCAGGACCGGCTCAAAGAGCCCGAGGCTGGTTATGCTTAGGAGGGGGGACCCCACGCAATTTTTTTCAGATTTTTAAACACTTTAAAAACCTTTTTAAGGTACACAATGAAGCCCTGCACGGATCTCACAGATCCGGCCGGGATTCCTTGTGTTTTGTCAGGCAGTGTTTTACTCATCACTCCGGTAAAACACTGCCTGATATTACGAATCACATCGACATCGGAAAATACGAATTGTGAAAACTCGGCAGCTTAGTGAATGACCGTATCAGGATTCAAAAAGTTGCAGTAAAATGCACCCGATACCATTCGAGTTCAAACACCCTTCAAAACGGCCAAAACACGAATCTTTGTAAATATACCCCCTTGTTTTGATCCTACCTCGATTGGTTCTGTCTGTATTTCTTTTTTGTGGTTCATGCACTTCTAGCACCTGCCGCTTCCTTGGAGAACCATATTGGATTTTTTTCTACTTTTACTTTTACAATCATATCTGCGACTAAGCTTCTGTTGTGTTTAAAAATTTATATTTGTATTTATTCCACTGTTCCTGCTACTCCACCTATCAATTCCCACCTGTCAGAGATTCATAAAAGTTATTTCTGGTTTAACTGGTGTCAGCCTTTCTGAAATATAAAGCCTTTGTTCTCCTGCTGCCTATATATTAAATCTCACTTTACTGATATCGTTACAGTTCTCTTTTATTTGTAAGGCTCTGCAAAGTTCCTGCTATGCGGTACAAGGAATATACATTGTGACAGTGTAACTTGACTCATCATCAATATAATACAATATAGATTGACAGTTCTAGGAGCAAGATACAACAATGGCCCTCATTCCGAGTTGTTCGCTCGTTCTTTTTCATCGCATCGCAGCGATTTTCCGCAAACTGCGCATGCACAATGTTCGCACTGCGGCTGCGCCAAGTAAATTTGCTAAGAAGTTTGGTATTTTACTCATGGCATTACGAGGTTTTTTCTTCGTTCTGGTGATCGGAGTGTGATTGACAGGAAGTGGGTGTTTCTGGGCAGAAACTGGCCGTTTTATGGGAGTGTGTGAAAAATCACTGCCGTTTCTGGGAAAAACGCGGGAGTGGCTGGAGAAACGGGGGAGTGTCTGGGTGAACGCTGGGTGTGTTTGTGACGTCAAACCAGGAACGACAAGCACTGAACTGATCGCACTGGAAGTGTAAGTCTCGAGCTACTCAGAAACTGCACAGAAATTTCTATTCGCAATTTTGAGAATCTTTCGTTTGCAAATTTGCTAAGCTAAGATTCACTCCCAGTAGGCGGCGGCTTAGCGTGTGCAATGCTGCTAAAAGCAGCTTGCGAGCGAACAACTCGGAATGAGGGCCAATAAGAGAACCTTTAAGTAGGATGAGAACACGGTCCGAGGGCACATTTACTGGGTGGCAGGGTAAGTGGTAAGTTGCAGGGAGGAGAGGCAGTTTCACTCCAGATGAGCCTGTACACAGGTAATCAGAATTGCCGAATGGACTTGGAGATGAAAGATGAGGCACACAGATGGCATGGATAGTGCGAAGGAGGGAAAAAGGG
This sequence comes from Pseudophryne corroboree, assembly GCF_028390025.1. NCBI lineage: Eukaryota > Metazoa > Chordata > Amphibia > Anura > Myobatrachidae > Pseudophryne > Pseudophryne corroboree. Next base: position 454,859,277 of record NC_086452.1, on the reverse strand, counting down.
CACTGCCCAGCAGAGCTTGCATGCTACGGGGGAGGCTGAACAGTTGGAGGGTGATTTGGGAAGGAGGACGGGACAAGGGCAGAGGTAAGACAGATTCAGGAGTAGGGCTGATAATGAAATGGTGTATTCTCAAGTACTCCTCAGTAGAGGAACCTGAGAAGTCTCCAGGAGGCCCTGTCTGTGAGAGCCATATCTGCGATGTCGACGTATCATCATCACACCCTGGTACCTTAGCTCGGTAATGTTGGGATGATTGAAATCAGTTCTAGGTCTTATTTCCTAACCTGCAAACATTTGTACTCACAGCATTTAGATATGTTCCTCGCTTCCTTAACCTGCTGCCATTACAGATATAACTCATATCTGTCTGTCTAATTTATCCATCCATCCATCCATCCATCCATCCATCCATCCATCCATCCATCCATCCATCCATCCATCCATCCATCCATCCATCCATCCAAATCACCTGAAACGCATCTGAGCTCCTTAGTAGTAACCTCTGCTGTCCGGCAGCCAGCACTTCCTTCTGCATAAAGGGCCTAATTCAGACCTGATCGCAGCAGCAAATTTGTTAGCTAATGGGTAAAACCATGTGCACTGCAGGGGGGGGCAGATGTAACATGTGCAGAGAGAGTTAGCTTTGGGTGGGTTACATTGTTTCTGTGAAGGGTAAATACTGGCTACTTTATTTTTACACTGCAATTTAGATTTCAGCTTGAGCACACCACACCCAAATCTAACTCTCTCTGCACATGTTACATCTGCCCCACCTGCAGTGCACATGGTTTTGCCCATTAGCTAATAAATTTTCTGCTGCGATCAGATCTGAATTAGGCCAAAAGTCTTCTCCTTACACACTGTGCTGTGATGACTGACAGATTTGAACCCCTCGCTCTGTGTCTGTACACGTGTGCATGAAATGAGCAGACACAACTTCTGGGAAGGACACGGAGGGCCCTGCTAGCTTCTCTCTGTGCTGTTCCAACATCGCTAGCACATAACCAGAGCCGGCCATAGGTATAGGCAAACTAGGCAATTGCCTAGGGCATTTGATATACCTAGGGGCATCAGCAGCTTCTGCTGATTAAAATGATATGCGGCATGCCTATATTCTCTGTGTAGCATTTCTTATGCAGGGGTGTAGTATGGTATGCCGGCGGCCGGGCTCCTGGCGACCAGCATACCGGCGCCGGGAGCCCGACCGCCGGCATACCGACAGTGTGGCAAGCGCAAAGGATCCCCTTGCGGCACGGTGACGCTTGCCACGCTATTTTATTCTCCCTCCAGGGGGGTCGTGGACCCCCACGTGGGAGAATAGCTGTCAGTATGCCGGGTGTCGGGATCCCGGCGCCGGTATACTGTGCGCCGGGATCCCGACATTTGGCATACTGAAGACCACCCCTTATGCAGATACAGTCACAGTCTCACACAGTATATAGGCATGCTGCATATCAGTTTAATCAGCAGAATCTGCTTGTGCATCCTAGCCACATAGCAATGCAAATAAGATGCATTTTCATAAAAAAAGGTGCCTGACGTTAGCATTGAGGCAAGATTTATGAGGACACATCTGTATCCAAGCAGAGGCAGAGGTCACAGTGTTAGTGGCAGTGTGAGTGCTGTGTGCATGTGAGTGGGTTGGTTGTGCAGTAGTGTTCGGAATATGTGTAAGGAGCATTATGTGTGTCATGTAAAAATGCATTAATAATGTGCAACATATGTGTAAGGGGCATTATGTGTGTCATTATATGTATAAGGGCATTAATAATGTGCGGCATATGTGTAACCAGGTACTACTGTATGTGTGTCATTATGTGTATAGGGGCACTAATAATGTGCGGCATATATGTAAGGGACATTATGTGTAAAAAAGCATTAATAAAGGTTGTCATAATGTGTAAGGTGCATTATGTTTATAAGGACATTAATAATGTGTAAGGGGCATTACTGTGTGGAATTATGTGTATTTATGCATTACTGTGTGGCATTATGTGTATAAGGTGCTCTACTATGTGGCGTTGCGTATAGAAAGGGCACTACGGTGTGGTTTAATATGAATAAAAGAGCTAGGGTGTGGTGTAATGTGAATAAGGAGCAATTCAGTGTGATGTAATGTGAATAAGGGGCTCTACTGTGAGGAGTAATGTTTACAAGGTAAAGTGATACTACTGTGGGATGTAATATGAATTATGGACACTATCGCATGATCAAATGTGAATAAAGTTGCAGTACTGTGTGGCGTAATTGGAATTGTGGTTACTATTGTGTGGCCATGCGCCTTGCCAGCAAAAACACACCCCTTTTTGGGCTGTGTGCCAAATGTGCGAACTGTTCCTATTTAAAATATAGGGGGTACAAACACTAAAATAAGGACTGCTATGGGTGAGGGGTGATGGTGGTGGAAAAGAGGTGCAAGGTCAGAGGCGGAACCAGCAGTGGTGCTAGGGGGCACCAGCCAAAATTTTGCCTAGGGCATCATATTGGTTAGGGCCGGCTCTGCACATAACCCATGATTACCAACATGTACCAACTTCTACCGTGCCACCCTGACTCACTGATTCATCAATTCTTACCACGCGCCTCCTATATTTCATAATAGTGGTTCCTGGCAGGCACCAAACTTCCATCTCCTTCATGCCCAACTCCCATATTCATGGAATCCCAATGTCATGACGAGTGACCTACATTCAATGGACTCTTATTTGGGGTGCATCCAGAACCATCATCTTCCTGGCTGCTTGCACCACCTGTCTCCTCCGCAGGGTCCACCACTTCACCATTATTATTATCAGAATGATTTACGTGGTCTCACCTGGGACGTGTCTGCAATCTGCAGGCCCTAACCTGACTGTGCAAATGTGAGAACTGCATGCCAATCCCTATCAATCTGGAATGACGCACAGCCTACAAACCCTAAACTAGTATTTCACTGCACCAATCCAGGCATTTGTAAAACAACAACTATATTATAAAGAAATAAACCCCCTATTTCCAAGTTGCCGGTGACTTTTATGTTCTTGCACTTTCATTCCATTGGATTCACAAGGCAATCGCAGCTATGGGAGGAGTCAGTCTATTCAATTGGCTAGGAAAATGCTAATCAGACTCACGTTACACCCCCAAGAATCTAAGCAGCAAGGGGGAGCATTGTCCACTTGTGGGCCCAGAGACAAAACGCAATCTCACCGCAAGCCTCACTTATACAAAGGTGAAACATAATGTTTTTAACATTGGCCACAATACATATTTAAACAGCACAATAAAGTCATCTCCTGAGTGTTTTTAATGTTCCAGTGACCGAACCTTTCAGTTTAGTCTTAGTCTTTTACAATGGCTGCTGATTGGCAGTCTAAGCAGCAGGACCAATCAGAAGCTGCGGTCTGTAATGTCACACGTTCCCTAGTCCAGAGCTGAGAGCGGAAGTGCTAAACACAGTGGATAACTGCTGCATTGAGCTCTGGGCGTCCAATGTGGAGTGACTTGTCAGCCTACCTGGGAGTGCAGCTTCATCCCTTACAGACTCAAAGGGGGAGATTCAAATGTTTGAAAAGTCGGTTGGGTGTCAGTTATTTCCTGTCTATTAGATAGGAAAAAACAGACTCCCAACTGACTTTTCAAACATTTGAATCTCCCCCAAATAATCAACAAAAACAAACTCTGGTCTTTTATCCAGGGTGGGGCTGTGCGGAATTTTTGTTGGAAGGGGGGATAAATGCCACAAAATACTGAAAGCACATTAAAATAAGTCCAAAAGTAAAATAAAATAAAGATGATGGAAGACTAATTTACGCACTGTAAATCCTTCTTGCTGAAGGGGAGAGGTTTGACGTGGTGGATTTACTGTCCCGGGCTTGGAGCTGGAAAGGCGAGCGCTGTCTGGCGTTTAAATGTCCAGCGCTGATGCATTTCTGAGACTATATCAGCCACAAGTTGGCAGATTGCAGAGAGGGCACTAATGAATCTTCCTGACCCAATATCAGGCCATCGCCAGCAGCTCTGGCCGTGTCTGTGAGCAGCCGAGAATCCATTTCTCTGTGGGAATGATAGTTGAAACCGCCAATTACCAAATATGGATTTGGCCTTCATCTTTTGTACTAGGAAGGGAGCTGTGATGTCACAGGCACCTGTATGATGTCACTCACCGCTAACGGGTGGGGAATCTTCTTAGTGGTGGTCAGTGCTTGACGTTAATGCAGCTGTAGCCAGAGGACGGAGACCATGTATGGGTAAGCTGGACAGTTATTATTTCATTTATTTAATAACCGTTTCTTATATAGCGCAGCAAATTCTGCTGCGCTTTACAACTGGACGCAATGATAAGACAAAACTGGGTAATAACAAACAGTCATAGAGGTAGGAGGGCCCTGCTCGCAAGCTTACAATCAGTTGTTTTACGATACTTCAAATATCCTCTGGACCATTTCTTTTCTGCTGTGGCTATGCCTGTAGTCTCCAGGGTGCAGGAAGATAGACAGAGATCCTTTATGAGGATCTGCAGGAGAAAATAAATACAGTATTTACGTAAAAGCATTGAAGTGATGCAGAAAGGCATTGATTTTCTTTGTGTCGCATCACTGGACACAATCGCCTTCTCATCAAGAAATGGGGCCTTATATCGGTGCACATGGCTGGCAGACACACAGTCAGAGAGTCACTGAACCACACTCATCTTTGGAGATTTTCTATTTGGCAAAAGACTGGACACGAATGGCTCAGGAAACCGCAGGAGGTAAATCTCATCTGTTGCCGCAGGATAACTGTGTTTTCCGTAGTCACCCTCTCGCTGGCACTTTATAGCAGCGCAACGCTAAGGGCCAGGGTATACGTTCTCTCATGTTTGGTGGCACCACGTTTACGTGGTCTTTTTGCTCCTGCGGGAGTAATGAAGGCCAGCCTGGGCCAGAGGCCGCACATTTACACCGGGGACGTTACGGAACAGGATACAGTCTTTGTCGAAGAAAGAAGGAGTTTCTCTTGTTGCTTTGGCGCAGAGAGGTACCAGCTTCTAGTCCAATACTTACCCGGTAGGAAAAGCATTTGCTTTCCGTGAAGAGATGTATCGGGGTGAAGTGAGTTGTCAGGATCTGGAAAATAGGGGTTTAACCTGCTGGATGCTACTTCTCGTACAAACTGCGTTAGTCCTTCATTGACTAGGGGACACTGGAACGTATACGTTGGGGTATAGACGGTGTGTGAGTGGATCCTGGCACTTTACAATTCTTAAAAGTTGCTAGGTTGGTTTGCACGCACTTCTACTATTGTATACTGTACACTTGGCTTTTATTGGTGTGCTGCAAGTGGCTCCTGGCTAATCCGTATATACACAGGTAGCAGCCGAGTTGCTTACTGCTTTAGCAGGCATGCTGATGCCACACTCTGCATGATGTCTGTAAGTGAACCGAGGCTTGGTGGTGGTGGTGGTGGTGGTGAAGGGGTTGGGGATGCCCATGGGAAGGCCCTTGTAAATGAGAATATAAGAGTAGTTTAAGAAGATGCAGGCCAGAAAGTTAGTGCTGACATGGAATTAAGGTAATTAAGGTTCCAGTTGGACTGATTGTAGCACTTATGTGGATCATAAATCCTTAGCCTTTACAGTGTCTGCATTTATTATACAGTAGCTCATCCTTATTTTCTCATAGGCTTCATGCTTGGCCACGCTTTCCAGTACGCATGTCTCCCATTTGGACTATTTACTACCCCAGGGACGTTCACCAAGGTGCCCGTAGCTCGTATGGCTGCTCTAAGGAAACAAGAGAGTAAAAGCATGGACAACATCCCAAGTTATGGCGGTACTGCAGGAACACTGTTGGATCAGCAATCCCAAAAAAGCCATCTGGTGCCTTCTTAACGTCCACAATTCCTAACGGTACCGATAGACAGTGTTTTTGTCAGAAGAGAGACCTGTCAAATTGCAACAGCAAGCATACCGACTTAAGTCTCCACAAAAGCGGTCAACAGAATATTCTCATACATTAAGCATAGGCATTCTCCCTTAGGCTGAGATCTTCAACTAGAAGATAATGAGTCCGTGGGATCACAGTCCAACTTCTTCAGCTGAAGTCATTGAATTTACAGATTTAGCAAGCAAATCCCTTGGCTGGTGGGTGTATACAAGACCAAAATGTCATGGTGCGTCCTTTTGTTCACCATATGCGGCAACAAACGTTGGGGCTTTCCTCTATTTACAGAAATGGCACAAGGCGTGTTGCTCCAGAGCGCTAAACAACTGCAAGGGAACATTCATAAAATGAGGGCGGCGTGGCATGTGATTCTCCTTAGTGATAAACATCCGGGATATTTACCGGTTTCTTTTTATGAACCGTCAAGGTGGCAAAGGGAGCTGGACAACAATGGCGGAAGTTTCGAGCAGAATAAAATGTAATATCCCGCTCTGCATTGCGTGTAGCAGGGAAAAGACACCAGTTGATATCCGGTCCATCCAGGTAAACGGCCATTACATGAAGAAATTTGCAGCGGCTTGGGGACGCCCTGTGGAACAGCCTTGACCTCTGCCACCTCGGTAAGATCTTCTGCATCCCAAACCTAAGGTTTTGTCTTTAGTATTTGGAAGACGTGTGTTCGGTAGTGCAAACCTGAGCTATTTGCTTCTGCTGCCATTCCATACCGGTTTGGATTTTTATTCCCGCAGACTATGGTAGGGGCTATGCCTGGGTCACACAGGCTCAGTGCACTCAGATGGTTTTTGTAAGACCACATGTAGTCATCTCTCTCCAGACATAGGGGGTTATTCAGAGTTGTTGGCAATCCAAAAAAGTAAGCAATTGGGCAAAACCGTGCTGCACTGCAGGGAAGGGGGCAGACGTAACATGTGCAGAGAGAGTTAGATTTGGGTGGGGTGTGTTCAAACTGAATCTTAATTGCAGTGTAAAAATAAAGCAGCCGGTATTTACCCTGCACAGAAACAATATAACCCACCCAAATCTAACTCTCTCTGCACATGTTACATCTGACCCACCTGCAGTGCACATGGTTTTGCCCAACTGCTAACTTTTTTGGTTCGCTAACAACTCTGAATAACCCCCATAGGGCCTGATTCACGCCGCACATAGGAAAGATAGCTGCTGCGACTTTGCCCACAGCAAGGGTCTTGGTGCATGTGCAAATGCCATCGGAGGCGTCTTTTGTAAAAAGATGCCCCTCTGGCGGCTTTGGATCACCATTGTGCACATCAGCCAGGCCATTGGACTGCTGGAGCCAGTTCATCTGCATCCAAAGACTGACTTCGGAACATCCCCCAAAATGGAGGCGACACCTTTCCCCAAACGCCTGCAGGGATGGAAATCATGCTGTGGGGTTTAAGACGCTGCAAACGGGGGCGCAGTGACATCGCAGTACATGCGTGCTGCGGCCTCGCCGCATGTGCAATCCCGACAACGACCAATCAATCATTCAGTTACTCCATTAAAATAATTTTTATTGCCGTTTATCTGCACTGTTCCTGTGGATTCTGTGCGTCCCGTCCTCTCCTTTTATATACTGCTTTACGACTGCCATGGGGTTGAAAAGGAAATGGAAGAATTACTACTGTTAATTTTACTTTTCTTGAAATACTCCACGGCAGCTGTAAAATTCCCACCCGTGTTATCGGTTTGTTATTTAGGACAGCTGGGAAGATTCTCAAAGACACCAAAGGGGGAGGATGAGTCACATTACAGACTCCTCTTCCCTCGTCTCTCCTGCCTGAGGCTCTTTTCCCAGAACTCTGTCCGTTTCATTAGCGGAGGTCTTACCTGATGAGGCAGCCAGAGGTCGGCGGAAACGCGGTGTTTATAGTTCAGTGGAGAAGTTGACTTTTTTATATTTCATTATTCTTTATTGTTTTGCTTTTATATATGTATTTTTATTTAGCAATTTCATTAAAAAGTGGTTTCAAAGATATACATTATTTTATAGATTTGGAAGATTTGTCACTGTATAGTGTGTGTGCGCAAAACTGCTTCTGTCTGCAGTTCCAACATATTATTTATGTGCCGAGCCATTATTCTCTTCATCTACATTTGTGCAAAGAAATGAAGTTTGCATCGCTGCAAGGCTTCCCCTCCGCATTGCCAATTCTATCTTGGGTGCCAGGTGTGCGGTCCAGGGGGGCACACATTGCACCATTGTTTCAATACTTACCTTTCTGGAGTCCCACGACGGGCGCTGCAAGCCCCTGCAGCCACAACAGCCACGGCAAAAATCATACCCAAAATGGCCGCCGTGCCTGCGCAGTACAAAATTTGTCTCCCGACCATGGCGAGCACCATGTTTCTGGAGACCTGCGCTTGCGCAGTAGACTCCGCACAATGCCGGAGCCTGCAGCGCCGTGTAGAGTAGGGGGACCACCCGGAGTCTGTTAACGGGCCCCCTCCTATCTTAAAACTCCACTGCCCCACCGTATACTTTCCTTTTACCAGCAGGTGAGAACACTGTTATAGAAATGCAAATATTGTGTACATGTCGGTATCCAGATGACAGTCGACAGTCATTAGGTCAGCTACTAATGGTAAACATGCGGTAGGCCGACAGGTAGAAAAGGTTGCCAGGTGCAATGGTTGATACACATACAGATGGAGCCTCGCTCATCTAGCCTTCTCTGCTGCACCTAGGTGCACCAAGACTTATTAGCATAATCCTGTCATCTATTGTTTTCAGATGCAATACAATACAGAGAACAATACAGCAGGGGATTAAGTCCGACTGCTCTGGCTCAATTAATCCTATTATAGGGATAGATGAAGAGGGCTTCATCTGTATGGTCGACACAGCATTTTTTCTTTTTCTTTTACATTTTCATAATTTACCATCTACATGGACTACGATTGGGATAGTAGCCTTGCCTGAAGCATAGCGAGGGGGACACGGTAAAACAACACCCAAAAAAATGGGTAAAAGTAAAAAAAAATGTGATGTCAACCTTTTTTGTGTCGGCTTTGTCACTGTCAACCATTTCATATGTCAACTTTTTGACCACATCGACCTTTTGCACGTCAACCGTGTCTTCATGTCGACATTTGCCATGTCGACCAGCAGTGGTCAACCTAACGACTGTCCATCTTATTAGTATCGACCCTGCAATCCATACCCATACATGTTCTATCCCATCTGCAATTTGGACGAAGAAAAAATGGAACATAAACGAACATATATAGCCCAAGTGGATAAGAAGAATCTGTATACATTCAATTTGCATGCTGTTGGGACACCAACGCTGAAATTCTGACAGCTGGCACTGCCGGCAGCCGGAATACCTACGCAACTGAGCTATTCCCATTTGTGGTTGTCCACGACACCCATAAAGAGGAACTAGAAACTGTTGAGAGTGCAGCCAGCCACCAAGCCCGCTAAGGGGACTCTTTGCGCTCGCCCCGCGGCCAGGATGCCGCTGCCTGTTTATTGACGGCCAGTATCCTGGCCGCCGCTAAATCCTACTGAACCCAAAGAAACAATATCGTATCTTGCAAATAAAAAAGAAGAAAGCTGTGATAACCCAAGTTTTTAATCAGCAGACCCATTTCATTACTGCCTGGTGCCCTTGCCACGCCCGAGTTTCAAAAAAACTGCTTTGCCCTCTAGAAATAAGCCGTACATTTGGGGTGAGCATGGGCGATTGTTTTGTGAGGATTAGGACGAGCAGAGCTGTGTTGTGTGCGTTCTCTCCCTCCTTTTCATCCTGGTTCAGTTGACTTGTCAGAGGCATTTACCAGCGTCTCACCGTACTGGTCCCTGCTTTGCTCAGCCTGTTATCTCGCCGCTCTGAAGGTTAATTTGCGTTCAGAGAGTCTGTGCAGAGATTTCAGCAGCTGATGTTCTCGCAGCGACTATATATTTCCAATGGCTGCTGAGGTTCGGCGAGTTATCACGTTCCTCTCTCCTCTTCTGCACTTTATTTTTCATCCTTTATTTCCTTTTACACGGACAAGTAAATAATTAATATTTCATATACCTTTATAAACTGAAAATACCTACTGTCTGCTGAGATGCAGAATTTTCTAAGCAAATGTACTGACCCTGGCTGTAGTTATGTAGCCGCAATATAAAATGTTCTTTTATTTATTGTGTATATGTATGTACAGTATGTATACATTTATTATATATAATATAGGAGTCTACATTGCAAGCTCCTTCGGGGCGCAGACTGAATAATTATGTATTCTCTGTAAAGCACGTTATTATATGTAAGCAGTATATATAAAAAAAATAATAAAATATAATATTGCTGGTTTAAATATACAAAATTGACTTAATAATGAGCTGTATCGTTCAGTCCAGCAGTTTTAAGGTACCAAAAACAATAAAAATAATTCAGGTTAGCCTTTTGTTAAGAAAAAAAAAAAGGCGCAAACTTTATTTAAATTACCAAATTAACATCCACAGTCAAAGTGCAACCAATATCCCCACCCCCAGTTAAATTGACAACTTCGAGCATCTGAATTCATATAATCCTCCTTGCAGAGAACAATTATATACCTGTATAAGGGGGTCATTCCGACCCATTCGCACGCAGCGGTTTTTCGCTAGGGTGCGAACGGGTACGGAATGCGCCTGCGCGACGTTGCCCGGCATCAGGGGTCGCCGGTTTACGTCGCGGGTAACGAAGGAAGCGGTCGCAGAGCCGACCGCAAAGAAGATTGACAGGAAGAGGGCGTTCCAGGGCAGATCCGGACCGGTTGGAGCCGTTTTTCGGGGAGTGGTGAGTAAAACGCAGGCGTGTCCAGGAGAACGGAGGGCGGATGTCTGACGTCAAAGCCGGCTCCAGCATCGCAGGGATCATCGCACAGGGTAAGTATGTCCAGGGCTGGTCTTCTTTTGCTTTAAATTTTTTAGCTTAGCAGGGCTGCACAGGCGATCGCAGCCCTGCTAAGCTAAAATACACTCCCCCATAGGCATGGACTAGTTGATCGCAGCAGCAGCAAAAAGTTGCTGGCTGCGATCAACTCGGAATGACCACCTATGTGCTGCCACCTGTTATACAAAGGGCAACTTGTCTGCTGTACTGTTCTTAAAGCCAAAGGCGACAGGCGAGCAGGGAAGCCTTGTATGGAACGTGGTGTCAGTGCAGCTACGTCTGTCAGCCTTTGTATACAGTATGCGGCCCTTATATGGGGATATGCCCGTCTGGCTGTTTTGACTTAAATTCACAGCTTTTTCTCAAATATTTCCAGTTCCAATAAGATCCTGATTCATCCGGAACGTTTCCCTTGCCAAACCGAGAGCACGAGTCCTAGGATACTTACAACTATTTTATTGGTATTTTAAAAATTTATTTTCGTTGCTAATTTACATTTCCTATTTTGTGACACCTCATACTTCTATGATATGAGCCGTACTTAAAGCCCATCACCTTTACTGCAAATGCTTCATCTGTATCTGATAGGGTTACATCCATTTACATCCGTTTACATTCCATCATTTATATTTTTGTTTTTTTGTACGACACCTACTGTACATATTTTGTGTTAGAGTACTTACCATATTGTGTATAACGTTATGTTGCCATATTGCTGATTGCTGTGCTACTGTTACTTGCACAATAATAATGCTGCATAAACATTGATAAAAGGTCTGACCATAAACAAGACCCTGTAAGGTCGGGCTGTGCAGGGATGTGGGTGCCACCAGATTATTGGCACGAGGACCCTGCCAGGGATCCGGATCCTAGCAGCTGGAATACCGAGGCTGGAATCCCAACACCCGTCAGAATACTGACGCTAAAATCCCGAAAAGGGTAGGGAGACAGACGCCAGAATCCCGGATGTTTAGAGGTGGAGGTGGGGGGCATAGGTTTAGGCGCCATCGCGGGAGGTTAGGGTTAGGCTGTGGGAGGGGAGAGGTTAAGGTTAGGCTGCGGGGCGGGAGGGTTAGGTTTAGGCGCCGTAGCGAGAGCTTAGAGTTAGGCTGTGGGAGGGGAGAGGTTAGGGTTAGGCTGCGGGAAAGCGGGGGCTAGGTTTAGACATCAACGGGGGAGGTTAGGGTTAGGCTGTGGGAGGGGAGAGGTAAAGGTTAGGCTGCGGGGAGGGTTAGGTTTAGGCACCATCATACCCAACCCCCCCGCTGCCAAGCTGTTTTATCACACTTTACAGTTACGCCTTGCTCTACCCTTTTAATGTTGGTTTAGGCCCAACACTGACCTTTTTAAAGGATAACTAATATGTAATTTAGAGTGCTGTCCATTCAGACAAACTGCTGGAGTGTGCGGTGTCTGTAGGGGTCCAGTGGGAAGTTATTGGGGGTGGAGTCATCAGCCCCTGTCTCAGCATAGTGAGCGGAGAGGGCATGGCGCACTCAGCAAACACTTTTTTAAGCGTATTTTTTAATTTTGAATATATTAACTTTTCAGATAGACGCATATCCGTAGATAGATATTATTATTATTATTATTATTATTATTATCTAGATAGATATATCGTAGTTATAACATCGGAGTCTATAAATGGCTTCCCTGGGTTGGTGGTGGAAACCCCCCCTTTCTGCTCATGCACGCACCCCCCGCCGCGCATCATTTATCCTATATGATACGTGATACAATGCGTCCACCTCCAGCAATGTCTCCTGTTTATCCGTCTTCCAACGTCACCCCCTCCCTGAAGTGCCAGCTCTTCACCCAGGATTCGCTATATTAGGTCAACATGGAATGTCAGCAATACATTTTTCAAGTATGCCTCATGGGAATGTTGGCATTTTGCTCGTGTCGACGTTTTCCAGCTGTTGACATTTGTCCATGTAAATGTTGACATTCCGGCTGCGTAGCGTCACGGTTTTATCCGCTGCGATCTCACCCTCGCGTGTAAAGTCTATACATCCGCTAATAATAAAGGAATGTTGGTGCCTGGGAGCGTGCTAAGAACCCAGCGTGATTATGGCCAATCTGAAGTGGAGAATGAGATCATTGTGCCTGTTTAATATCATCCAGCCAGTGTCACGCCGGTCCTTTGTGCGCCATGATTATGCTGTTGGCTCTTTACAGTGACATAGATTAATATGAAGATTAGGCGTGTATTATAAGGCATCTGTGTGACCAGGGACGGTGCAGCATCCGGCACACACTCCCCCCCTACCAGGGGCACCAGGCTATGACATTGATTTGTGTGGCTCTCCCAAAACCATCACATCATTAATTCCTGTCCTCTCCCCTCTGTAAGGGTCTTATCTGGGGCTAACGGCACATGTAGCAGGGAGATAGCTGTGTGACTTCTTGCTAGGGATTTAAGTATCGGCCGGTAGCATACACGCACTTCCATTCACTAGATGACTGCTCGGACATGATGTAGGAGCCCTTATCTTCAGGCTGACACACGTTGGACATTAATAGAAATACATGTGTCCTGGGTGTGTGTGGAATCTCAATGAGGTTCTCTGCCATTCCTGCTCTCCCGCAGACTGGCTCGGGGAAAGTGTCCATGCCTGAGGTTCTAGAATGCGACCTTCTAACGTGGCCACCGGCCTTCAGCGAAATGCTGCTCAGAAGCTTTGTTCTAAAGAAAAAGTGTTTATATTTTTTAAAAAAACTTTGCATTAAGTAACTTTTTCATGCGATAGGTGTGGGGTCTTTTATTTGGAAGCCCGGGCAAGATAATGTCATCGATTTCTCAGGGATCTCGTTGTGTAAGCACTCTTTTGGAAAACTCTCTCGTTGCACTTTTGTAAATACAATGGCGTTCTATTGCAGCACTCTTTTTTTGATTAACACTAGGTAAACACAAAAACGTGGGATGCAGTCTAAGGGGGGAATTCAGTTGGGTGTCTGTTTTTCTCATACGTCCTAGAGGATGCTGGGGACGACATCAAGACCATGGAGTATAGACGGGATCCGCAGGAGACATGGGCACTCTAAACACTTTTCATTGGGTGTGAGCTGGCTCCTCCCCCTATGCCCCTCCTCCAGACCTCGGTTTTAGAAATGTGTCCAGGTCGACTGGATGCACTCTGAGGAGCTCTACTGAGTTTCTCTGAAAAGACTTATGTTAGGTTTTTTATTTTCAGGGAGATCTGCTGGCATCAGACTCCCTGCTTCGTGGGACTGAGGGGGCAGAAGCAGAACCAACTTCCTCAGAGTTTCATGGCTCTGCTTCTGGCTGACAGGACACCATTAGCTCCTGAAGGGAACTGAACGCTAGCCGTGTCTAGATGCTCACTCCCACAGCACGCCGTCACCCCCCTCACAGAGCCAGAAGTCAGAAGACAGGTGAGTATGAGAAGATTGAACTTCAATCAAGTAAGTGACGGCTGAGGTACGACGCGGCTGGCGGGAGCACAGAGCGCCATTGCTGCCCACACACACAGGCACTGCAGGGCGCAGGGTGGGGGGGCACCCTTGGCAGCAAAATACCTCTATAAACTGGCTAATAGGGGGCATAAGATGCCCAGGCACAGCCCTACCCCCGCCAGTATAAATATTACAAACAGTCTCTGAGGTAAAAAGGGCGGAGCTTCTTCCTCAGGCAGCCAGCACACTGCTCAGCACCATTTTTCTCTCCTCAGGCTGCAGAGATATAGCTGGTCCTCCTCCACTTCTGACTACAAGTATTCAGGGTGTAAATAAGGGGGGCACAAAGCGATTTGGGTGCTTTACAAATGTGTTTTACTGTGTAAACAGCGCTGCATGTCAATGGGCATTCTGTGTTCACAGACATTAAATACAGGCGCTGGGGTTGTGAGCTGGCTGCTCCTATCCTGTGTCCCTCTGACAGATTTTACTGTGGGTCTGTCCCCAAATAAGTCCCAGTGCGTCTGTGAGTGCTGTACAAGTGTGAGGCATGTCTTAGGCAGGGAGTTCCTCCCCGGAGGAAGCCATTTTAGGGACACAGAGTTGTAATGTGGTGGCGCTACCGGCACACCAAGAGCCTGCATGGGTGAAAGAGCTACGTGACAGTATGCATCTGATTAACCGTAGATTGAATAAGTGTGGATCTAAGGCTGCATGCTGGAGAAAATCTGTGGAAGATGTGATTTTTCAGGATGCTGTTATTCCTTATGCGAGCGGCCCCTCTGGGTCACATAAGAGACCATTTGCAAATGTTGTAAACACTGATACCGACACGGATTCTGATTTTTGTGTCGACGATAGTGAATCCAGAGAGATAGATCATAAATTGGCAAAAAGTATACAATATATGATTGTGGCTATAAGGGACGTGTTGGAGGTTACAGAAAGCACTCCTGTACCTCAGGAGAAAGCTTATTTATGTAAGGAAAAGAAATCCAAAGTCACATTCCCTCCTTCACACGAACTAAATGCTCTGTTTGAAGGGATGTGGGTGAATCCTGATAAAAAAAATCATATTCCCAAAAGGATTCACATAGCTTACCCTTTCCCGGCTGAGGACAGGAAAAAGTGGGAGTAACCCCCTGTGTTAGACAGTGCACTTTCCAGGTTGACAAAGAAGGTAATTCTCCCTGCTCCTGGCACGGCTTCTCTTAAAGAGCCGGCAGACCGCAAAATGGAAACAACATTGAAATCCATTTAGGTTACCAATGGTACACTGCTCAGGCCCACTATTGCCTGCGCATGGGTGAGTCGCGCTATTGAAAAATGGTCAGAAAGCGTGTCATTAGAAATTGACACGATTGATAAAGATGAGATACTCCTTAAGTTAGGGAATATCAAGGATGCTGCCGCCTACTTGCTGGAAGCAATGAAGGATATTGGACTCTTGAGTTCACAAGCCGCTACCATGGCAGTATCGGCTAGGTGAGCGTTATGGATTCGCCAGTGGAACGCGGATGCAGATTTCAAAAGAAACATGGAGGCTCTCCCATATAAAGGTGAGGCCTTATTTGGCGATGGCCTGGATGCGTTAGTCTCGGCGGCTACCGCAGGCAAAAAAGACCTATCACCCGCAAATGCAGTCCTTTCGGCCCAATAAATACAAAAAGACGAGAGGTTCCCCCTTTTTTGCAGGTAGGGGAAGGGGAAAGAAGCCCACACCGGCTCCAGGTTCCCATGAGCAAAAGTCTACCACTAATTCTGCCAAATCCCCAGCATGACGCTGGAACTCCCTTGCGGGAGGCCGCTCGGGTGGGGTCACGTCTCAAACTCTTCAGCCAGAATTGGATTCTATCTGGCCTGGACCCCTGGGTGTTGCAAATAGTATTGGAAAGGGGGAAGTATTTGGAAACAGAACTGGAAAGCAAATCACCTTGAGTAAATTATTATTAATGAACCAACATAGGGCTCTATCAACATTTAATTATACTAAGCACTTAGTTGGCGGTGCACCCAGATATTTAGTCCAAAAGACTATGAGAAAAAGGGAATTTTTTCTACGATAAATGTAGAAAAAACAAAGAGAAAGAAGACTATATCTTTTTCTGGGGCACTCTTTATGAAATGATTATTGAATTTAAAACAAATCTTTATTAATCAATTTTTAAAATCCTAGGCTTTAACGCGACCCAATTTCATAAAGCATACTAACTTGCTAAATATTGAGCGAAAATCTGATTATACATATCCGGTTGTCCCTTATATCAATTAGCCTACCAATAGGTCTATTAGGGATCTAGTCACTCTGTCCCCACCACCAGTAATTTCACAAATCAGACAAAAATTACTTAATGGTGGAGTTTATATGTACTCCCTTTTTTGTGGTCTGTTCATAAAATCCATAAAACAGATCATGTGGTTGTCCTCTCACAATTATGTGTGTGAGTGAGACTGGTTACATATAGCTGAAACAATCTGAGCTTGCACCACTATTATTTTTACAAACGTTCTCCTCTGTTAATATAGTCATGCTCAACACCACTGTACTTTTAGAGTTCATTCACTCATGCTTCAAAATATCCACAAACTGATGTCAATGATGTTGGATAGAACTACAATCCTTGTTGGGGAAGATGGTGGCGGCCTACGAGGCCATACAGTTTGGCAGGTTCCATGCCAGAGTATTCCAGTGGGACCTGTTGGACAAATGGTCGGGGTCACACCTACACATGCATAGAAAAATAATCCTGTCGTCAAAAACCAGGATTTCGCTCCTGTGGTGGTTGCACAGCTCTCACCTGCTAGAGGGACGCAGGTTCGGGATTCAGGACTGGGTCTTAGTAACCACGGATGCAAGTCTCCGAGGCTGGCGAGCAGTTTCTCAGGGAGAAAACTTCCAGGGACGTTGGTCACAACAGGAAGCCTGCCTTCACATAAACGTGCTGGAGCTAACAGCCATTTACAACGGCCTTCAACAAGCGGTACATCTTCTTCAAGACCGTCCCGTGCAGATCCAGGCGGACAATGTAACAGCAGTCGCATACATAAACACTCAGGGCGGAACGAAAAGCAAAGCGGCAATGGCAGAGGCGACAAAAATCCTCAGCTGGGCAGAAAAACATCTACAAGCTTTGTCGGCAATATTCATTCCGGGAGTAGACAACTGGGAAGCAGACTTCCTCAGCAGACATGATCTCCATCCAGGAGAGTGGGGCCTCCACCAAGAAGTCTTCGCAGAGGTGACAAGTCTTTGGGGATTTCCTCAAATAGACATGATGGCGTCTCGTCTCAACAAGAAGCTTCAGAGATACTGTTCCAGGTCGAGAGACCCTCAAGCAGTAGCAGTGGATGAACTGGTGACCCAGTGGGTGTTTCCGTCAGTGTATGTTTTCCCTCCACTTCCGCTGATCCCAAAAGTACTCAGGATCATAAGAAAGACAAGGGTTCGAGCAATCTTCATTGCCCCAGACTGGCTAAGAAGGGCCTGGTACCCAGATCTTCAGCAGTTACTCATAGGAGATCCTCGGCCTCTTCCTCCTCGGGAGGACCTGCTGCAGCAGGGGCCGTGTGTGTACCAAGACTTACCGCGGCTACGTTTGATGGCATGGCTGTTGAGCGCTGTATCCTAGCCAGGAAGGGTATTCCTAAGGAGGTCATCCCCACCCTTATTCAGGCCAGAAAGGGAGTAACGTCAAAACATTACCACCGTATTTGGAGAAAATATGTGTCTTGGTGTGAATCCAAGAAGGCTCCTTTGGAAGAGTTTCACTTAGGACGTTTTCTCCATTTTTTGCAGGATGGTGTGGAGGCAGGCCTACGATTGGGATCAATCAAGGTCCAGATTTCGGCCTTGTCAGTGTTCTTCCAAAAACAATTGGCCTCTCTTCCAGAGGTTCAGACCTTCGTGAAAGGGGTTCTGCACATCCAGCCTCCATTCGTGCCTCCAGTGGCACCATGGGACCTTAACGTGGTATTGCAGTTCCTTCAATCGGATTGGTTTGAGCCTCTACAAAAGATAGAATTGAAGTTTCTCACTTGGAAAGTGGTGATGCTTTTGGCATTGGCATCCGCAAGGCGGGTGTCTGAATTGGGGGCCTTGTCTCACAAGAGCCCTTACCTGATTTTCCATGAAGATAGGGCAGAGTTGCGAACTCGACAACATTTTCTTCCTAAGGTGGTTTCTGCTTTTCACATAAACAAACCTATTGTGGTGCCAGTAGTTACTGACACATTCACGGATTCAAAGTCTCTAGATGTGGTTAGAGCTTTGAAAATCTATGTTGCTAGAACAGCTCGTATACAGAAAACAGAGGCTCTGTTTGTCCTGTATGATCACAACAAGATTGTCTGTCCTGCTTCCAAGCAGACTATTGCACGTTGGATTAGAAATACGATTCAGCAAGCTCATACTACGGCTGGATTGCCGTTACCGACGTCTGTAAAGGCCCGCTCCACTAGGAAGGTGCCTCATCCTGGGCAGCTGCAACTTTGCCGAGCAGCTACTTGGTCAGGGTCATACACATTTGCTAAGTTCTACAAGTTTGACACCTTGGCCGATGAGGACCTGGTCAATCGGTGCTGCAGGGTCATCCGCACTCTCCCGCCCGTACTGGAGCTTTGGTATAGACCCCATTGTCTTGATGTCGTCCCCAGCATCCTCTAGGACGTATGAGAAAATAGGATTTTGATAACCTACCAGTAAATCCTTTTCTCCTAGTCCGTAGAGGATGCTGGGCGCCTGTCCCAGTGCGTACTTTACCTGTAGTTTAGTTATTACAGTTACACAAGTTGTGTTATCTTGGTTTCAGCATGTTGCTGCAATTAGTTCATGCCTGTTGGCGTGTGTTATGTTGAATGCCATGTGTGCGGCATGGTTGAGGGTGTGAGTTGGTAGATATCTCACCATTAGTTAAGTAATTCCTTTCCTCGAAATGTCAGTCTCCCTGGGCACAGTTCCTACAACTGAGGTCTGGAGGAGGGGCATAGGGGGAGGAGCCAGTTCACACCCAATGAAAAGTGTTTAGAGTGCCCATGTCTCCTGCGGATCCCGTCTATACCCCATGGTCTTGATGTGGTCCCCAGCATCCTCTACGGACTAGGAGAAAAGGATTTACCGGTAGGTTATTAAAATCCTATCCCCCCCCCCCCCCCCTTGTCTGTCAGATAGGAAAAAACAGACATCCAACTGACTTTTCAAACAATTGAATACACCCCTAAATGTCAACATCAGAATGTCAGTAATTCTGATGCTGACATTGCTGAAATGTCAACATCGGCAGAATGTTGACACAGTGATGTTGTCTTTTGGAATGCCGACATTCTGAATAATGCCGACAGGGTTAGGATGCAGGGGGAGAGGTAGGGGTTAGCATGCACACAGGGTTAGGATGCAGGGGGAGGGGTTAGCATACTCATTGCAGTTCCGGCTGCATCAGGTTACACCGCCGGAACTCCGCATCATTTGACACTGGAACATGGAAGAGACAGCTGCACTGACGGAGCTGAAAGGATTGCCGTACAACCGGGGCTACCATTTTGACGTCATTTCGAGCTTGTTGACATTTCATCTCTAGGTCAATGTCAACAAAACCTAGTGGACCCCCAATAACATTATGTTGCAGCGCTCTTGGATTAACACTAGGTAAATATAATAGCATTCTATTGCAGCACTCCTGGATAAACACTTGTTAAATATAATAGCGTTCTATTGCAGCACTCCTGGATTAACACTTGGTAAATATAATAGCATTCTATTGCAGCACTCCTGGATTAACACTTGGTAAATATAATAGCGTTCTATTGCAGCACTCTGATTAACGCTTGGCAAATATACTAACTTTGGCTAATACTTGGTAAATACAGTGGGGTTCTGTTGGAATACCCTTTAAGGCGTTAAAGAACACGCTTCAAATGCTCCGTGAAACGGAAGACACAAGGTTTTGTTCATGGTTTTATTAATATTTCAACACTTGTGCAAGCTCCCATGGTCAAAATACAATATATCAGCTTAGTGGCTTCTATGTTTTACTTAGCGCAGCAACGTTGTTTCAACAAAGCTAAAACTGCTACAAAAAAAAACACACCAGTGCAATATCTCTATTCATAAATAGGGAAGGAAAGGGGATGGGAGAACACTATATGGTATTGATCCACGTAGGCTTTCCTCTATAGCCCACAAGGAGATATATTCTGTTAACTTCAATGTATTTTCTGTTTTAAGTTGTATGTTCCTGAAGTCACCTCTGTTGCCCCTTAATACTTTTGTGTGGGCCCCTCCATTGGGAATCCCATTATTCATTCTTATTAACGGACCACCAGCTGGAAATCCCTGGCGAACGCATTTGTTGGTCAGGCCTCTCCTATGTTAGTCTGCAGCAGCGTAGGGCAGGTGGGACGCTGGTGCTAGTGCTACACCACACATTAACCCCCTCCGCTACCATAATGGGAGGGCAGTGGGTATCTCCGGCCTTGTGCAAACCATTTAAAATGCAAAGTTTTTTTGGGTTGTTTTTTTTAAATCATGGAACTTGGCTTAGCCCATTAAATGGCTCCCTCCATTGTGTTTGTATTAATTGTACATTGTAAAAATAACTCAGTTCAGCGGTTTATGCAATGACTCCCAATACTTAAATACATTGCATTGATATTCAGTCTGCTACACAAGTAACAGGAATTGTTTTTATGTAATAATCCGCTGTTATTTTTACATGACAGGTACACGTTAATGATGTTTGTACAGAAATATTCTGCTTAGAGAGGCTTAGACCTATTATAATATTATCACTCCAAGTTCTATTCAAGGCTGAGTGATAATCTGACTCTTCAGTGCCTTATTGTGTAATAAAAGTGAAGAGTGCTGTTATATGCATGACAACAATCCCTAGATACAGGTATCCGCTGAAGAGGTGTCAAGCATCTCTAAATATCCCTCCTTGCTGGCTGAATGCTAATATAGCAATATGTCTATAAATATTACCTGCTTGTGAATTATATCTGATGGATTATCACAACACCCTGACATCCGTCTTGTATACATTCCAATTAGAAAATTTTCTAAGGTACAGTATAAAGGAATGCTGACAAAGAAGTAAAGGTGTGTGTTTGTGTGTGTGTGTATGTATATATATATATATATATATATATATATATATATATATATATATATATATATATATATACTAGGTGCTTCATCGCGCCCTACGGGCGCTCTTCACACCGTTGCAAGGGGCTTCGCCCCCTTAACCCTTGCATGCCTTTCTGGGGTTTAATATTTGTATTATATGGAGTATTATCTGCATTCCTTTGTTAGTGGTTAAATATTGCACAATGAAAGGGCGTGCGATGGTGAAGGAGGCGCAGCCCCTTGCGACGGCGTGAACAGCACCTGCAGGGCACGATGTACAGAATGTAGCGGGTGCGGGGGGGACTGCGGATGGTGTCTGTAGATGCTGCGGGTGGAGGGGAGGCAGAAGTGGGGGTGGGGCCCGGATGGGGAAGGTTCGGGAGGTGCTGCGCGTGGGGGAGGGGCAGAGGAGTGGGGGATGCAGATGGGGGAGGGGTCCGGAGGCACTGCAGGTGGGGGAGGGGCAGGGGTGCCACGGGTGGGAGAGGGGCAGGTGTGGGGATGTTGTGGATGGGTGAAGGGTTCCGGAGGTGCTGTGGGATGGGTGTGCCGGGGGTTGGGTAGGGGACCGCAGGCACCATGGGTAGGGTAGGGGCAGGTACGGGTGTTGTGGCGGATGGGAAAGGAGGTCCGGAGGTGCTGCAGGTGGTGGAGGGGCAGGTGCGGGGGTGCCATTGGTGGGGGAGGGGTGGGTGAGGGGGGGACCGCTGATGGAGGAGGGTGTCTGCAGATGCTGCGGGTGGAGGGGGGCAGGTGTGGGGGGAGACGTATAAGGGGGGTGAATGGTGGAAGGGGCCTGGAGGTGCTGTGGGTGGTGAAGGGGTGGAGGAGTGGGAGCCACGGGTGGTGTAGGGGGTCTGGAGGCACAGCATGTGGGGGAGGGGTGGAGTGCCGCATGTGGTGGAGGGGAAGGTGCGGAGGTCTAGTGCATTGGGGAGAGGTCTGGAGGCGCTGCGGGTACTGTACATGCCATAAAAGGTAGTTGGAGGGTATGCAGTAACAGGGCCAGGACAGGGGTGACAGGGTCAGTACAGGGTTGACGGGGCCAGGACAGGGGTGACGGTGCCAGGACAGGGGTGACGGGGCCAGGACAGAAATGATAGGGACAGGATAGGGGTGACAGGGCCAGGGTAGGGGCGGCAGGACCAGGACAGGGGTGACGGGGCCAGTATAGGGTTGACAGGGCAAGCACAGGGGTGACAGGGCCAGGATAGGGGTAACAGGGCCAGCATAAGGGTGACAGGGCCAGGATAAGGGTGAAAGGGCCAGAATAAGGGTGGCAGGGCAAGGCCAGGGGTGACAGGGACATGACAGAACACAGGGCACGGGAGAGATTGGTATTAGGGACAAAACAGTGGTGACAGACAGATGTGTCTTACCGGAGTCACTGCTGCTGGCTGCTGCTGTTCCATTCCAACCTGTTGGGATCTGCTGCTGCTGGAGACTTGGCATGGCTGACTCTCTCAGGCTGGAGTCCTGCTTTCTCTGCCAGTCCGCATCCCTCCCCCCCTCCTCAGTCACACACCGCAGACCTCGCGCAGCTGCCGGGCACTGTGGTAAGGTGAGACTGAAAATGACTGGTTAGCCCCCAGGAGATGCTGCGGCTGGAGGGAGGAGGGGGTCATAGCATGCACGTGGCGCAAACCTCACGGCTTCCGGGCACTGTGGTAAGGGGAGACTGGGAGTGACTGGTTAGCTCCCAGGAGACGCTGCGGCTGGAGGGAGGAGTGGGTCAGAGCCTGCAAGCAGCTCGGATTTCTGCAGCGCTACCCGCTAGCTAAAGTGTGTGAATGAGCTGGGCGCACTCCACTGCGGGTGGCAGCGCTGCAGCTAGCGGTGGGGTTGCCGGGGCTGGAGATAACAGAGGCAGTATGGAACCTGCACAGCGGCAGGTGCCCCACTAAACTGCAGCTAAGAAGCGTGGAGTGTGTCAGAAAGTGACGCTCCTCCGCACCAGAGAGACCCTGCTGAGTATGCCGATGTGGGGGGTCAAGCACACAGTGAGCCGGTGCCCGTCTGTCTGTATGACATACCCCTCACACACCTTGAGAAAGGCTCCCTTGTGAGCAGAAACGCGTTGGTGTTTTGGGGGACGGACTGCAGCAACCAAGGAATCTGTGGAAGCATCCAGGAAGCCTGGAGCCAGAGGGAATACGGTGCTGATTTCCCGGGAGGTACCTGTGTACTCTTAAGCGCTTCAGGGTAGCCTTCACTGGTCGCCCCACTCATTCTGGTACGCAGAACTACCCCACTAATGGTGGTGGAGTTTATTTTATGAATTTATTCTATGAATTTTAGTTGCTATATATAAAAATAAAAAAAACTGTACTTCACTATATTCCTTTATCCTGGTTTATTTTTGAGGGAAGAAGAGTTTGTCCGTTTGGCTCCTAAGGAAAAAGTGAGAGAATTACTGAACATTCACCAGAAACTAACTGGATATTAAGACTGTGGACTCTTATATACCTCAGAGGGTGCGCACTTTTGCAAATTGTAATTGTATTTTATACCCCTCACACACCCCCATACCTCCCAAATGTCCCGATTTTCGCGGGACAGTCCCATTTTTTGGGGTCTGTCCCGCTGTCCCACCCGCGGGTCGCAGTGTCCGGCGGTGGGGGGGGGGGGGGCAGTTGGAAAGCTCCTGTACTCGCTGTTCTGCTTAGCAGAGCAGCGGGGAATAGTGGAGACAGAGGGAGAGGGGGCATCAGGGGGTACGGATTACGGGGGGGGGGGGGGGGGTTCCAGCAGCAGAGCCGGATTAAGGGGGGGGGGTGGCCAGGGGATACGTACCGTTGGCCCCACAGTTTTAGGGGGCCCCCCGGCTGGAGTAGCTCTGTCCCAGCTCAGAAGCTCCCCCCGTCCTGCCAGCAACAGCGGCAGCATTGTGCTACAGTCAGCACACGCTGCTGCATATTGGCAGGTCTGTGGTGTTGCAGGGAGGCAGCAGTCTCCCTGCTTTCTTCTCCCTGTGCGGGTGTGTAGGGGGAGCGACCACGTCCTCTGGATTTAGCCCTAGCTGAGGGGCCAAAATCCCATAAAAAAAATAAAAATAAAAATCGGAATTTGCATAAGGGGGCGTGGCCGCGCGGGGGGGCGCGATTAGGCCACGCCCCCAACCTACAGCAGGCACAGCAATGAGATAGGGCTCCCCTGTCTCAAGTGCCCTGTGCCCCCCGGACTCATAATCAGCCCCTGGGGGCATGCCAGCAGCTCACAGAGCGCTGAGCAAGCCCCCTCACTGACTAAAACGGGGGCCCTCCCGTGAAGCCACGCCCCCTTTTCGCCGAGTGTGTTTCCCTCCTTCTGCCTGGAGAAAGCTCCTGCAGAAAGCTGGGAGGTATGCACCCCTGCCTGTGACATGCCCAATGCCCATGCTATCTGCTTCTGCTCCTAGTCTCCTGTAGATTTGGCCAGATCTCTGTGACTCATTTGAATAACTCCGCCCACTGTTGTGACTCCGCCCAGCGTTAGCAAATGAATCACAAGGTCACAGAATAGGGCTATTATATAGGAGATATATATGTGTGTGTATATATATATGTGTGTGTACTGTATATACACACACACACACACACACACATATATATGTGTATGTGTGTGTGTGTGTGGTAAAAGACCTTGCTGAATGTTGCAATCAATCACTTCTGATTTAGACCCGGCCTCAACCAACCTCTTAATAGAATATGGACATAATTGGCCCTGTATTTGATACCGTGGACCATGGGATTCTGATTGAGCGACCTGAAAAATTTCTGTTGGCTGGATGGCACAGTCCTAAACTGATTCAAATAATCTCTTACAGTTTCTTCTGGAGTTTACTCATTGGTGCTAGTGACACTGCCGTGTGGTGTTCCACAGTCTTCTATAATATCCACCTTGCTTTTTGCAGTATACATGCTACCACTGGGTGAAGTAATCAGACGTCATGGGCTGGTCTACCACTGCTATGCAGATGATACACAACTGTACCTGTCCTTTACTCCAGATACTGAGAACCCAATTGCAACACTAGTGGCGTTCCAGGAGTGGATGAGTGCCAGTTGGCTGCAACTGAACCCTGATATAAAACAGAGGTCAAAGGACAAGACAGCAGCATAGCCAACCAACAGAACTTGCGCTTGGGAGGTTCAGAATTACAAAACACTGATCATGTGTGGAATATTGGTGTTGTCCTGCATAGTGGCTTGGCACTTCAGTATCATACAACAGCCAAAATCAAATTCTCATTCTTTCATCTGAGGAACATGTCCAGAATATCTACCTAAAGTCATATATACATGCATTTGTATCATCACGCCTAGACTACTGCAATGCTTTCTACCTGGGTTTAATAGCAAAATAATTGTACAGCTTGCAGATAGTGCAAAATGCAGCTGCCAGACTATTAACCATATAGCCCTGTTCCAGCCACATAACACCCATTCTCTACTTCTTTCACTGGCTGCCTGTAGGATGGTGAATTGTTTATAAGATTGGCTTACTCACTTTGAAAGCCCTACATGGCTTGATTGTTGCGATCTGTAGGTGAAGGACTATGAGCAGTACCTAGAATCTCCTGTAATTCATCTGGGGGTCGAGCTTTCAGCTTTGCGGCTCTGACTTTATGGAATTCTGTTCCCCACACGGTGCGTGAGGACTAGGTTGGCCAATCCCGGGTATCATGAATGAAAAATGGTCAATCCCGGGATACTCGGGATTGGCTTGTTTCCTGTGTGGTGTCCGCCCCCCCCCACCCCCCCCGCACACATAACTCACCATACCACGCGGGCAGGAGGGTGGGTCACTTCCTCCGGGTGCGACGGTTGACGGGCGGCTGGCTGCGCACACTTCCAGGTTCGGCGATGTCCGTGCGGTGGGTGACTGGCGGCAGCTTTGCAGCGTGACCTCTGACTTCACGTCATGCTGTGCAGGGGGGAACCAAGAATAGGGAGCTGGCAGCGTCTGAGCCTCCTGAGAACGCTTAACGCTGTCAGACACTGAAATAACAAGGAGCTTTCTAATCTTAAAATCCCCGGGATTGGAAGCTCCAATTCCCGGGATTGAATCCCAGCCAATTTTAGGCCTAAATCTCCCGGGATTGGCCACCCTAGTGAGGACCCCACTCTAGAATCTTTCTAAAACAGACTCAAGACTTTCTTGTTTACTCACGGATTTCACTAATGTCCCGTGTTAAGCTTAATCTGTATTTTGTCTTGTAAAGGCAAAAGTAAAACACACACATGAGGCGGGATGTAATGGTGTCCGAGTTGGCCAGAGGTGCGGGATGCTCGCCGAACTCAGGTTTTTTAAAACAGAGCAGAGAGCGACACCCCACTCAGGAAAGAGGAATTGCACGTGTTTTGAAAGGTGCAGGGTGCTAGAACGAACACTTTAAAAGGCACCTGTAAAATGCAGCTGCATTTGGTGTATGTAATAGCTGTGTGTATATATCTTACCTATGATCTGTCTATCATCTGGATGTGCCCTTATCAGTCAAGCTTGTGACAAGAAGACCTGTTACTGGGGCTTGTCCTAGGATTTGATTAACTGATGTTGAATAATGTGTTTGGAATAAGATCTGTTTTCCACCCCATGTGTTTGGCCATTAGATGTGCCACATTGCAGCGTGCTTAGAACACTAAACGGCACATTTGGGCAGTGCTGTTATTCCCTGCCAATAAGAAGCACTGAAAGGGCTGGTATACCAGCGTTATACAGGAGCTGATGCTATTGGCTTTGCTTTTATGCCTTATTAGCTTGTTATTCAAAAGTGTAGAGGGTTAGATTCCCACCTGTATACGCTGGCAAAGAGCTGGGGGCTGGCGGAGGGGCGATTGAGCTGTCCATACAGAAAACATTTTTTGTTTTAATTTTATAATACTTATTAAAATGTGTATAAAGCCATCGCTCCAATAAAAATCCTTTAACCAACTGATTTGGGAAGCTGATCTTAGAATACTATGGGGGAGATTTATCAAAGTGTGGAGAGAGACTATGTAGTAACCAATCTGATCCTGTCATTCTTTTAACCACAGTAAAATAACAGAGAGAAGCCGATTGATTGGTACTTTATATCTCTCCAAACTTTGATAAATCTCTCCCTATGTTTTAAACCTCACTTGATACACATCTGCTGAAAGCTCCATTCGGAATAGGTTAGCTAGAGACAACTTTACTATATACTTTGCTATCAAAAATTAGAAGCAGCAGACACAATTATCTATGATAAGAAGGGTGGTGTGTTCTAACGCTTTAATGTTTAATGTGTTTATTATCTTTCCTCTGAATATAGGAATTGGAAAAAAAAAGTGTTTTAATTGTTCCAGGAATACAAAGCCAATTCCACTTAAATGGGTTCCTTGCTGTTTAAATATTTATAGGGACTTTCCTCAAGACGTGAATATTAATACTGAACCAGGAATAGAAATCTTATGATACTTGTCCTATTCGTTTCATCATTGTTCCTCTGTGAGCCCTAATTCCTCTATGAAATTCCTCTTCTACGTTGTGTCATTCAGCCTGAGATGGCTGTAAATTGTATTAGGTTTCCCTGGGTGTCATGCTTGACAAATGACCGCCATACTGTATTTCTGGCAATGCATTTAATCTCACCCCTCAATGCAGTGTGCCCTTTCACTTTGCATCTTGTTTATCAGACCCCATTTACTTAAAGTGGCAATCTCCTGGGAATTCTGCGTCTCCTAGCAACGTGGTAACCCAGAAGCAGAAGGGCCCTCCGTGATCCCATCCCCCGTGATTCGGGTCCTATTCTGAGAGTTGCTGCTGTGTATCCGCTGTCAGCCAATAATTACTAATAACATATTTTGTGTTGAGTCGAGATTTACTGCAGACGGTAGTGGTTGCCCTATGACCTTTGCCCATTACCTAGAGTGACCGACCAATTTACTAGCCTAATTGACGGTTTAATTTGATGGCTAGGCTTTTATCGATTTAAGAACATGGTTAGAGTTATTTCAGTGATGCAGTCAAATAAGTTAAGAGATGATTTTTAGTAGATGATTCTTGAATGCATTGATATATAAGTACAGTATATATATATATATATATATATATATATGTATATATATGTGTGTGTGTGTGTGTGTGTATACATATCTATGACTGTTTGTTTTTACCCAGTTTTGTCTTCTAATTGTGTCCAGTTGTAAAGCGCAATGGAATTTGCTGCGCTATATAAGAAACTTAATAAATAATGTGTGTGTGTGTGTATATGTGTATATATATATATATATATACAGGTACACCACCGATTTTCGGGCAACCGATGATCCGGGACCTCTTTTAATCCGGACAATTTTGATTTGTCCGGATTAAAGGGGGTTAGGGACATCCTTTAACCTTTAATCCGGAACATTTTCTGCGCATGGGCGTAACACGCAATACGCGCAAGTGTCAGTGGGTACAGCTTCCACGGACACTGCAGGTGACACAGCAAGCATCAGTGGGGCTGTTATGGCGTCCAAGGTCACAGCAAGTACCGACACATGGGCGGAAGACACAGCGCGCACAAGTGTCAGTGGGTACAGCTTCCACGGACACTGCAGGTGACACAGCAAGCATCAGTGGGGCTGTTATGGCGTCCAAGGTCACAGCAAGTACCGCAGTGGTGACTGTTTCACTTACTGTTAATGGTTGTTCAAAACGTACCTGATACCTGTTTTGCTTATAAACAGTTTTGCATACACTACTGTGTTTATTCATTAATTAATATTATACTGTAGCATATATTTTACTATTTATTGCTTTAGAAATGTTCTGAAGGTGCAAAATTAGTTTCCACCGTTAATCCGGCAAAATCGATAATCCGGCACGGCACTGGAACCGGGGATGCCGGAAAATCGGTGGTGTACCTGTATATATAAACACAGACTCCCTAGTTGCACTATTTGGAAAGTGAATAAGTGGTATAAGACTAATGTGCTGCCCTATTCCGCCATGTTCCCTGTTAGAAAGAACAAGAGTGGACAATGGGGGTAATTCTGAGTTGATCGCAGCAGCAAGTTTGTTAGCAATTGGGCAAAACCATGTGCACTGCAGGGGGGCAGATATAACATGTGCAGAGAGAGTTAGATTTGGGTGGGTTATTTTGTTTCTATTCAGGGTAAATACTGGCTGCTTTATTTTTATACTGCAATTTAGATTGCAGATTGAACACACCACACCCAAATCTAACTCTCTCTGCACATGTTATATCTGCCCCACCTGCAGTGCACATGGTTTTGCCCAACTGCTAACAAAATTCCTGCTGCGATCATCTCAGAATTACCCCCCATATGTGTAGCAGTAGTGGAATTTGCGCCCCAAACAACTATTAATTTCATTTGCTGACAATCAGACAGTAGTACATCATAACTTTTTTGTACATCATAAAAACATAGTAAGAGGTCGCTTTCCCACCATATGTGGTCTTTAAGTATTAGCTTTGGAAAGGTGAGAGACGGGTACCTAATCCTCCTGTGCACATTCCGATGCACTTTTATGCACTTATGCAAATGTGCCACTAGATGGCAGTCTAAGGACATAGGTTGGCTGACCATTCCTGCCTTCATTTCAAGAAGAGTAATAAATGAGAGATACCCTAGAACTGTTGACTCTGGTTTCTGCTGTTTACACGCCTGACTTCAAAGGCTTCAAACAGCTGCTTTGTTCCATGAGGCACTTAACCATTTGGCTGTTAGTGAGGTCCGTAGGGTATATATATTTGCAGGTATTTTTTTTTTCTCATCTAAGGAAACCCAGTATGCAAGCTAAATAAAATGCAGCATGCCCGATTGCAAAATCTCTGGTGCAAAATCTGATTTTTATAGAATGTATACCTTAAGAGTGCACCTGTGTGTTGCACACTGCTGAACCAATATTCAGCCTTTCTGTTCACTCCCCCTCCCCCTCCCGTCCCCTGTCACCTCTTGGTTCCCGAGATACTGCCGCCACCTCCGCTAGTCTGACAACATTCAAATAATTTTTTGCTTTAAACAGCAAGTACCTTCTAAACGTGCATATGATAGCTATTTTGTTTTGTTAGCTATCCTTGTATAAATGATCTCCTTTTCAAACTCTCTCTGGAGGGCACAAAGCATTGCTGCCAGTCACACACACACATTCCCATCTTGCAGCGTGTTGTGATGGCAGAGGGGGAAGAAAGATGGCAAGGAATTTAGAGCACACAGAGCTCAGAGGGATGTTCCTAAGCTTCTCTGTTCACTGCATCATGTGCTGTGTGACTGTGGTTGCCATAGTAGCCCATGACGCGTGTGCAGTCGGAAGAAACAGACCAAGGAAAAAAGGTAAACTCCAACGTTCTTATAGCCTGCTGCAGTCATTTACAGTGGGGGGGAAAAACGTGATTCATGGGATGGCTGTGATGTGGCCTACTTGGGATTAATCATTAAAAGAAACTATAAATCTATAACTATAAATCTATATAAACTATAAATCTATATAAACTATAAATCTATAGGCAAACGCAGGGGGGGTTTCTGGTTGCCTGGAAACCCCCCTCCTCTTGACAAGTGGGTCAAATTACAACAATTGCAATGGTATAGAATACAATTACTAGAGCTGCCGCCACATCATGCAGTTTAAGCTGCTGCACATGTCCTGGGGTAGAAGCTTCTTCTGCTTCTGAGGCCTCAATCAGTGCACTGGACCAGAGAGTAGCTACCAGGAAGAAGAGACTGGAGCCTTACCATGAGGTGGGGGAATGTGTGCTTAGAAAGTGCAGTACTGGTTCTATTATGTTTGTGTATTTATTTATTGTGGTCTGTTTAACCTTTTCCTGACCACTTACATTATCTTGTTTATATTAAATATGTTTGATACAGCCTATACTATAGACCATTTATAGTGTTAAATATTAACTGTATTCCATGTTCCGCAGAGTGGGAGATTGTGGATTGCATTTGGAAACCCCCCTCTAGAAATCCTGCGTTTGCCACTGATAGTGGCATCACTGAGGCACGAGCCATTTCCCAGTGCTTGAATAGGGTGCATTAGCCCCCAGATTGGCTGCCTGTGCTGTGCGTAGGCAATGCACCGTAATACTATCGGTTCTAGGCAGTGGAAAACCTGTGACTCATTGCCTGTGTCCCAGCCATCTATAGCATTGAGCTCATAGGTTCTGCCCTCTCTATGATTCATTCTGCCAGCCCGCCTGTGTATGCGTTCACTCCCTCGCCAGGAGAAATTGTGCTTTATCTAACACGCCACTAATGTATTACACTGGTAAAAATCCCGATTCTTTTTGAAAACGGGTAGTTTTGTTGGCAGCCCCGGGCCGTGCTCGCTCCCCATGCATATTGTAAGCCAGGTTATTTTTGGTCCCATTCATTAACGAGATACCGTTTGAAATCGTCAGCAGTCATATTAGGGATTTAAAAAAAAAAATGCAATTAATCTCCCTCCTTAATAATAATGTATTTTATTCATGAGCGGCAGATTATAATTGGCTGGTTTGCCGAGCAGGGAGATTAAGGTGAACTTCACACACTAATATTTTTATACTTTTTATGAGGTTCAGAATGTGTCTATTGTATCGGGCTGCTGCAATTTTGGTTGCAGTGATTACGGCCCTAACGAGCGGACTTATTGGGTAATGGAAGTTCCCGTCGGCGTTGCTAGAGAAGAACATTTTACTTTCTTTAGTGTTTTTCATTTAATTTATTTTATTTTATTTATGTGAGTGTATGAGCTTAGTCAGGCTACAGATATTTATCTTTCTCTTAATGGTTATTACAAGAAGTCATCTTAATGTTTATTTAATGTAATCCCGAACACAAATATGGTATAATACACAGAGCAGATGGTCTTTAGGACACAGGTGGTAATTCAGACCTGATCGCTTGCTAGTGTTTTTTTGCAGTCCAGCGTTTGCATAGTCGCCGCCCACCAGGGAGTGTATTTTCGCTTTGCAAGTGTGTGATCGCATGTGCAGCCGAGCGGTACAAAAAAATTGTGCAGTTTCTGAGTTGCCCAGGACTTACTCAGCCGCTACGATCACTTCAGCCTGTCCGGGCCCGGAATTGACGTCAGACACCCGCCCTGCAAACGCTTGGACACACCTGCGTTTTTCCAACCACTCCCAGAAAACGGTCAGTCGCCACCCACAAACTCCTTCTTCCTGTCAATCTCCTTGCGATCGTCTGTGCGAATGGATTCTTCGTAAAGCCCATCGCACAGCAACCATCCGCTTTGTACCCGTACGATGTGCCTGCGCATTGCGGTGCATACGCAGTTCTGACCTGATCGCAGCGCTGCAAAACGCTAGCGAGCGATCAGGTCTGACTGACCCCCACAGTGCAATACATTGGCGATTACTGGGCGCCATCCAGTCCTGATTGTAAGCAGTGTGGCCTGCCAGGCAATGCAGTACAGTGCCAGCTTTTAAGGCTCTTGGGATAGGATCTTTCTGTTGCTTCTTGCAACCTTCTTCTGCCTTTTCCTTTCCTGACCATTTACGAAAGTGCTGATGGATAGGTGCGGAAAGGGTGTTCAGTAATAAGAAGTTCCGAAGGGGCTTATAAGTGATAAGCCATGTGCTGTAACTGCGATCACTTGTCTAATGTATCTTACATCCAGAAATAGCCTGTCTGGTGCTTTTGTACAAAACCATGTGTGGGTCCCGTTTCTTGCACTTCCATAGTCCCGGGGAAACCTTCTCTTGCCTCCTCTGGCAACGGTCATCTATCCACAGTTTATTATTAGCAGTTATTTCTATAGCGCACACATATTCCGCAGCGCTTTACAGAGAATATTTGTTCATTCACATCAGTTCCTGCCCCAGTGGAGCTTACACTCTATATTCCCTATCACATGTACACACAGACACATTCACACTAGGGTTAATTTTTGTTGGAAGCCAATTAACCTACCAGTATATATTTGGGATTATGGGAGGAAACCGGAGTACCCGGAGGAAACCCACGCAAGTTCGGGGAGAATATACAAACTCCACACAGTTAGGGCCATGTTGGGAATCGAACCCATGACCTCAGTGCTGTGAGGCAGTAATGCTAACCATTACACCGTCCGTACTGCCCGGTTAGTACTTCCAGTTAGTACCAGGGGAGAGCTTTGCCTGGGTGCATGTGCCCCTATCTGGCCCCCTCTTCACTGTTGGCCTCCAGTCGGCCATGTTGTATTGGAAACAGCCGTGGGCAGCATGTAATTGGTACCGTGAGAAAAAAGTTTAAAGGGCGCTTTTTTATGCTTCACTAAAGCTGGTCATCTCATTGGGGTTCACTACGGCTGGCCGGCGGTCGGGCTCCCGGCGACCAGCATCCCGGCGCCGGGAGCCCGACCGCCGGCTTACCGACAGCTTGGCGAGCGCAAATGAGCCCCTTGCGGGCTCGCTGCGCTCGCCACGCTACGGGCACGGTGGCGCGCTACGCGCGCCACACTATTTTATTCTCCCTCTATGGGGGTCGTGGACCCCCACGAGGGAAAATAATTGTCGGTATGCCGGCTGTCGGGCTCCCGGCGCCGGTATACTGAGCGCCGGGAGCCCGACCGCCGGCAAACAGAAGACCACCCATCTCATTGCACCGAGGGATGTGTTCATTCAGATATACTTAGGATGTCCTCAGAAAGTAAACACTTCGGACAAAGGGGCTAATTCAGACCTCATCGCTGCTGTGCGTTTTCGCACAGCGGGCGATCAGGTCTGAACTGCGCATGCGTATGCACCGCAATGCGCAGGTGCGACGATCCGCGGCGACGGGATGGTGCGAAAAATCCAATTGCACCGGCGATCGCAAGAAGATTGACAGGCAGAGGGCGTTTGTGGGTGGCAACTGACCGTTTTCAGGGCGTGTCCGGAAAAACGCAGGAGGGACCAGGCGTTTTGTGGGAGGATTCGTGACGTCAGCTCTGGCCCCGATCATCGCAGCGGCTGAGTAAGTCCTGGGCTGTGCAGAGACTGCACAAACTTCTGTTTTTGCAGCTCACCTGCACATGCGATCGCACACCTGCACAGACCATAAACCCTCCCCCTGTAGGCGGCGACTACCTGATCGCAGGGATGCAAAAAACGGACCCTAGCGATCAGGTCTGAATTACCCCCAAAGACCGTAGTCCCTCATATGGGACCTCTGCAGTTAGTGTCACATGTCCAGTTCTACAGAACTTTAACGCGGTTTCTACTTTAATTATACATTTTAATAAATCCTCTTTCATCCAAATAATAGTTCTTCGTTGGGATCTCTTCTGATATATTGGCTTTATTTATCCGGGTGCTGTAGTGCTACTTGGGAGATCCCAGGGGGGTGGCTCCGAGGTAAGCTAGCCCTCAATTTGAGTATATTTCTGTATATGTCTTTATCATGAAGCCTTACAGGAAACAATTACATGGCTCGAAGTGGGCACTGTTATCATGCAGTGTAGGGACTGCCGGTAATCAGAGAAGCCGTGAAGGGGCTCGCCAGCTTCCATGTATTTGCAAATACATGCAACAAATATCTCAGAATTTCTATTACCATATAGTCTTCCAGTATTGTTGCAAATCCTATTTAATGTGCAGGGGTATAGCTGGGGGGGACCCCCCTTTTGTTTTCTGTATTTATCCGGGTCATGGCACTCGCTTATAGCTGATCACGTTTGGTGGAAGCCGCTGTGTCCGATCTCCATTGGAATAAGTAGAGAGTGAAGATGGGCAGGAGAGGTTCTGAATGTGTGTGTGAATGCTAAATCCAGAGAACAGTGGCGGAATCCCACCAAGGTTCTACTGGGGATCAGGTTTTATCCTGCGTGTTATGCCGTAATCACTTCAGCTGTTAGAGAACTACAAGTCCCAGCAATACCCTGCCTTTGGTGAGTGCTTGTTGTACCTCAGCTGCTGAGTTTTTCCTTGGCTCTATCCTGTTACATAACTTTCTCTTGCTGTTCTCCTGTTTACTGATACCGTCCGTTCAGCAGCACATGTAAGCCGCGCACACGCTGCGTCACGTGTGTTGCTAGCCACTTGGCTCATGTACAGCATGATAATCGCACAAGGGTGGCTGAGCGGCTAATGATTCCTTCGGCATTGGATGCGTCTCCTCTGAGATTATCCTGGTGAAACAGTGTGTACTGACAGACATCAAACCTTCCCGGGGGAGAGCGTGTAAAACACACTTCCTATCTCCCAGGAGGATCTTTAATGCATTCAGAATAATTAGTCCACTAATGTGTCATTTAATCGTATTCGTTATGATTGTCATCTCCAGCTATTTGGACTGTTCCGTTTTTTTTTTACTGGTAATGAGGCAGCGTCGCTGGCGAGATCTCATTTCTGCCTCCGAAGCCGTCGTTGTGACAAGTTTTCCTCTCCTTGGTATGTTCTTAGGTTTGCTCTCTATTGTGCGTCTTTCCATTGGATTCAGGTGACGATGGGTCCTTATGGCGCAGTTGCTGTCCTCTTACTCTCATCGTCCTCTGCACCATCGGAGTCTTTACTAGATTCGTCACTGCCGTTAGTATAAGATGCAGAAGTTATCATGTACCTGCCATGTGTTATAGCTGGTACAAGAGGCGTAATTACGACACAAAGGCGGTCCAAGTATAATGTTTTGGAACGTTTAGTAATTTATGATCAACTGTTGCGGCACTATTTAGATATTGGTGCCAAGTTGTACTTTTGGTTGCCCATTGTGTAGTCACTTACACACGGTGGAGTCGCGTTATTATGACTACCAGCTAACAGCCAGAGTAACCGCCGTGAGCAGCACGGACGGCAGGTAGACGGGCTGAACTGTCATCTTAGATCCACGTCTGGTATCCCCCAGGATCATTGTGACGGTGAGCTGCTCCACTGCAGCGTGTCTGTTGGCCCTCACGCACCTCCGTAGCCGACGTTCACCTCTCACATCAATGGCACGTGGTGCTCTGCAGTCGGTTATTCGCAATGGTGCCAGGCACGATACACCTTCACCGCAGCAGCACGCGGACAGGTCACACACTGCGCTGTGTCAAAAATACCGCCACCCTTCCCTCGAAAGCCGATAATCATCCCTTTCTGCAACTCGGATAAATCGCTCCTTTTACCCATGACAGCAACGAGTGATGTGTGTGCAGACGGCCTATCGCACACCTTATATACCCACCAAACCAGCGCACGCCGCGTGACGTACTTCATAGTCTACGTACTGCCGACGTCACATGTAGGAGAGGGTTACAATCTATATTCCCTATCACATGG
Source organism: Pseudophryne corroboree (assembly GCF_028390025.1). Classification (NCBI taxonomy): domain Eukaryota; kingdom Metazoa; phylum Chordata; class Amphibia; order Anura; family Myobatrachidae; genus Pseudophryne; species Pseudophryne corroboree. Next base: position 454,822,773 of record NC_086452.1, on the reverse strand, counting down.
ACACATACATACACACCAGGGCTAATTCTGTAAGAAGATAACCTACCAGTATTTTTTTGGGAGAGTATGAGGAAGCTTGAGTACCAGAAAGAAGCCCAGGCAGGCACGGGAGAATATACAAACACTGCACGGATACAGCCTTGGTGGGAATTGAATACAACACCTCAGTTCTGTAAGGCAGCAATGCTAGCCACTGTGCCATCTGTGCTGCCGAGTAACATGTTCAAACAATACATTTGAGAGAATGAGACCACTTCTGTAATAATATGTAGTAACATATCAGCAGGTATTTTATACAGGTGTTACAAGTTATAACAAACAAATCTGGTAATTAAGCATTAAGGAACTAGGGGCCACAGGTGACGGCTTGGAGGGCCACATGCTGTCCCGGGGCCGTCTGTTGACCATCACTTGTTCTAAATTCTCTGATGTTAAAGAGGACGTTTAGTTCTCAACATTCAATCCGTTCCATGAATAATAATTAGAAATGTGGTTCTGAACAAAGGGTGTGTATTTAGAAATATATATATATATATATATTTGTTTGCGTTGAAATATTTCATTCCTCTTCCACCCTTTTATTTTGTTTTTGATCATTTTCCAAATAAACATCACACCCTGCCGCAATAGGGGGTCATTCCGAGTTGTTCGCTCGTTGCCGATTTTCGTAACGGAGCGATTAATGCGAAAAATATTTTAGCTCAAAACTTAGTAGATTTACTCACGACAGAACAAAGAATTTCCATCTTTGAAGTGATCGACAGGAAGTGGGTGTTTCTGGGAAGAAACTCAGCGTTTTCACGGCGTTTGCGGAAAAACGCAGGCGTGTCAGGGAAAAACGCGGGAGTGTCTGGAGAAACGGGGGAGTGGCTGGCCGAACGCAGGGCGTGTTTGTGACGTCAAACCAGGGACGAAACTGACTGAACTGATCGCTAATCGTGAGTAGGTCCGGAGCTACTCAGAAACTGCTAAGAATTATTTATTCGCAATTCTGCTAATCTTTCGTTCGCAATTCTGCTAAGCGAATATACACTCCCAGACGGCGGTGGCCTAGCATGTGCAATACTGCTAAAATCTGCTAGCGAGCGAACAACTCGGAATCACCCCCATAGTACATATGGCAGGTCACAAGTGTGGAAGTTGCTTTCCATTCTTACCTGCAGGCATTACCCTTACACAGGTTTGGACTGGCCCACAGAGGTACAGGGGAAACCACCGGTGGGCCTCACTGCCTGGGGGCCCACCTCCTGCTCTAAGGATCAGGTTCCAGACTGTGCACTTGAATTATACATTATACATGTGGTACCTTATACTGAACTATGGTGTATTCTCTACAGTGCATTACTGTTATTAAACTGTTATTACTTTGGTACATTATCATGTATGCAGCAGCTGAATTTACTGTATATATTTAGTGTTCATTCTAGCAACCTGCACCTTTCAAAATCCGTGCAGTTCCTCTTTCCTGCGTGGGGTGTCGCTCTCTGCTCTGGTGCTTCTCAGCACACTCTGATCTGTTACTCAGTGCTGTGATACAGACCTGTGTGTGCTGAGAAGCACCTGAGCAGAGAGTGACACCCCAGGCAGGAAAGAGGAACTGCACAGGATTTAAAAGGTGCAGGGTGCTAGAATGAACACTAGATATTTATGAAGGGGCCCAGACGTTGCACTCTCTAATGGTTAGTCATACCAATGAGGTGGCAGGCCACACACCCTCTGTAGATTGGCAACGCCCATAAACATGGGCCCCTACCACTGCATTCCCCCGGTGGGCCCTACATGCCCCACTCCGCCACTGCCTTTACATGCCTTTACCATAGTGTATCTGTGTATTTTATATTGATGATATTTCTGCTGTCTACCTGCGTAAGCACAGGGGTGACGATGATGATGATGATGATGATGGAGAGCTGTAAAAATGAAGTAGATGACATATACTAATTAATGTATGTGCTTTTACCAGGGAGAATAGGTTGACCGTTTCATCCACTTCAATGCCATTGATACAGTATGAAATAGGAAAGGCCCTTGGTAACCAACATTACCGGGGAAGTATACAGACAGGCACTAACAATAACCAGTCTCTGGTTTGTAGGTTCCTAAATTCTTGCTCTTCAGTAAGAAACATTCAGTAAATCACTAAAAGATTAATGTCTGTAGACCAGCGACAATCAGAAGAACATAAAAATGTTTACAGCAGTGCAGAGTATATAAGCATGATGTATCAAGCAGTAAAGGAAAGGACTCAACTGGCCCACTTCTCCTGTCTTTTCACTGCTTGAAACATCTACCCCTTTATGTCCGTGTACCCACATAGGCCCAATCCAAGCCCTTTAAATATAACTTTCTCCAGCAGGGTCCACAGGTTATCCACAGGATAACAATGGGATATGATGGAGCGACAGCGGATTGGCACCAATCGATCAAAGCTTTCTGGCCTCCCAGGATGCAATGGGCCCGTCCATATATCCCCGCCTACTGGCTCACGCAAATCAGTTTTTTGTTTGGTGCGGCAGGATCCGGACAACGGTCAGTGGGCTGCTGTTTTTTAGCAGCCCTAAGCGTTCTTATTTTATTTTTATAGTTATACTAGTTTTTTGAGTGATCTTTCTAAACACTGTCTTATATGTATATTAGAAGGAGTTGCTCCAACAACTCTCCGCCGGGTAGCAACAACGCTTACCCACGAGTTTAGTGCTGTTTCGGCGGGTGTCTATGTCGGATATACTAGCAGTTCCAGCAGACGTTACCAGGCTGTGGCCAGAGCACGAGGAGAAGGTAAGGCATCGGTTCCACTTAGCTAGATGGAACCAGCCGCACTGTTTTGGGAGGAGACTACCAAACAGTAGCTGACGCGGCTGCTACCACGGGTGCACCAGCGCTAGGCCTTAGGGATTAGAGGCTCCAGGAATAGTATGAGGCCGTGATCCCTAGGGTTGATGTCAGCAGTGGGGAGTCAGACGCTCTCCTGGTCACCCCTCCACCTGGTTCATGACCAGTTTCCTCCGAGTCTCCCGCCATGAACTGTTTCCTCGCTTTCATCCCAGACGCTGTGCACGAGGGGACCCAGTTGCAGCATAGGCGGCTATGTGACCGGTGCGTCTGTGTTCACTGAGTGTGAACTATAGGTTCATGGAGCGGCAGTGTACACTAGTAGCGTCTGGATCCACTCAGCGTTCGCTAACGTATTGATCGATCCTGGAAGCGAGGTGAGTCTCCCTGTATCCCACTCTACTGAGTACGGGTTATACAGCACTAAATCTCTACCTTTTTGAGTACGAATAGTTAGATAAGTGCCTATTGCATATGAGTCTGTATACATTTACTGTTTCTTTTGCATTTCGTCTGAATATGTTAGATCTGTTTAAACATGATCAGTAATATGTTCTCCTACATACTTAAACATGTGTTTGTAGTTGATGATGTGCTCATATTGCTAATGTATAACATGTGACTGACTGCTAGTGTGATTGCTGACTTTACTATATGTTGTCAGTTGTTTTTTTCTGATCCTCAATGCTGGTGCATGGGTAGGGTCAGATTGTATGTTACTTTAGAAGGTTTAAAGTGATTACAGTCACAAATTGTGTAGTACACTGTGAAAGTGCTGATTATTTATCATGTCTAAGAGCGGCAAGGAAGGTACACTCACAGCAACACCAACACTCATATCATGTTTGTCTTACAAAACTGTATTATCCTCTCAGGATCTGGTTCAGGATGGTTTGTGTGCAAATTGTTTTAGTTTTCAGCAAAATACAGGGTACATCCCTGTACAACATCAGGTACAGATGGATCCACCTTGGGCTATGTTTGCACAGACCTTGTACAGTATAGCTGAACGGATAATTCCTACAGCTTCTGTACCAGGAATATGTTACACTATTAACCCTTACATGCAGCTCCCTACCTACGGTATATCATTTTCCCCAGCAGCTTCTCAAAAGAAACAAGCTGATAAACCGATGGTAAGTAAATCTTCACCTTCACAGGCTACACATGAGGCTGAGGAGGATTCATCGGAAGATGAAAGCTCAATTAATTCTACTTCGGCATACGAAGAGGAAGGTCTCAGCTTAGTGGATATAGCTTAGTTAATTAGAGCACTGAAAGCCATTCTATCGGTAGAGGATTCAGCAGAGCCTGTGTTAAAAACAAAGGCACCTGTGTTTAAACATCCCAAAACAGTTAAGAGGGTCAGATCAGCTGACGGAAATCATGGCAGAGGCTTGGGCTACACCCAATAAGAAATTTAGAATTCCAGAAAAATGGGATTCTGATTATCCTCTTCCAGCTGGGGATTGTTTAAAAAGATCTGGCAGCAGTCTACAACAGATGCCTGGGTGCAGGAAACGGTATCTCTAGGTTATGCTTTTCCCTTCAAGAAGCATCGTCCTCAAAGGTTTTTCTGTACCAGCCCATCTCGGGTAGAGACGAAGGCCAGGGCTTTGCAAGAAGCAGTTCAGAAATTGCTTCAGTCAGGAGTAATTGTTCCAGTTCCCCCTGTACAACGAGGACAGGGTTTTTACTCCAACCTATTTTTGGTTCAGAAGCCAAATGGGTCATTTCGGCCCATTCTCAATCTCAAAATGCAGAACAAATACATTTGGGTACCTCGGTTTCACATGGAGACGTTACATTCCATAATCTTGGCCATGGAGCCAGGAGATTATATGGTATCCCTGGATATACAGGATGCTTACCTAAATGTTCCTATAGCACTGTCCCATCAGTGTTATCTCAGGTTCGCTATCCTCCAACAGCATTTTCAGATCCAAGCTCTACCCTTTGGGTTGGCCACAGCCCCCAAAGTATTGACCAAGATTATGATGGTTATGGCAACTTACCTCCGCAAGCAGGGGATAAGAATTTTCCCATATCTCGGCGATCTTTTAATCCTGGCACAGTCACAGGAATTGCTCCTATGTCATCTTCAACAGACAATAACATGTCTGCAGAGACATGGGTGACTCAAAAATTGGGCTAACTCGTCTCTAGTTCCGTCACAATGGATGACACACTTGGGGGCTGTACTGGATTCAGGTCTGAAGAGAGTAATTTTACCTCGGAAAAAGATATCCAAGGTACAGTCAAGGATTCAGGACTTGCCACACAGTCAAATGGTATCCATTTACGCAGAAATGCGAGTCATGGGTTTGATGGTGTCAACATTCGACATGGTGGAATATGCACAATTCCATTCAAGACTACTGCAGCATCTGATTCTTGCCAAATGGAATGGATTACATCAGATGAAAAAGAGAGACTATGTACTTTCGGTAAAAGTAAGAAGATCTTTAGCCTGGGAGACCCTTTTGGATATCAAATTGGGAGATTCTGACAACAGATACCAGTCTTCAGGGCTGGGGAGCAGTGTCCGGAAGATTGTGGTTCCAGGGGCAGTGGACCAAAGAAGAAGGTTGCCTGCCAATAAATGTGTTGGAACTTCGGGCCAAATACATAGCACTAATTCAGGCAAAGGACATTCTTCCAGGAAAACCAGTCCAGATCCGCTCGGACAATGCGACAGCAGTAGCGTACCTCAACCATCAGGGAGGAACTCGCAGCTAAAAGCAATGAAGAAGGTAAGTCACATACTGAAGTGGGCAGAACTTCATCATCCAGCCTTGTCCGCAGTGTTCGTAGTGTTCGTTTTGGGAGTCCTAAACTGAAAAGTGGACTTTCTCAGTCGTCCAGCCGTTCAATGAAGCGAATGGGCTCTACACCCGGAGGTCTTCCAGACTCTAGTAGACAAATGGGGGTTGCCAGAGAGAGATCTCATGGCGTCCCATCTGAACAACAAAGTGCCCGCATACGGGTCAAGAGCAAAGGATCCCAGAGCAATCTTTGTGAACGCCTTGTCGGTGAGATGGGACTTTCATCTGGCTTATATGTTTCCTCCGATCACCCTATTACTCAGGGTGGTGAGAAAAATAAAGCAAGGAAGGGGTGCCGTGATACTAATTGCTCCGGCTTGGCCCAGAAGGCATTGGTATACGGATCTGCAGAGAATGTCGATGGATGCTCCATTTCTGCTCCCTCAACGTCCAGACCTACTGACGTTCCTTGTTATCACAGACATCTGGATCGACTGTCTTTGACGGCGTGGCTCTTGAAACCTCAATCCTGAAGTCAAAAGGATTCTCACAACAGATAATTCAACCAATGCTCAGAGCAAGGCAACCTTCCTCAGGTCGTATTTATCACAGAATATGGCAAAGCCTATATTCATTGGTGCAGTGAAGGAAAGGTGGACCCTAAATCTTTCAGAGTTTCCAGGGTCTTAGTATTCCTTCAGGCAGGAATGGATAAAGGTTTGAAGGTGGCTTCATTGAGAGTGCAAGTATCGGCATTGACTGTATGGTTCCAAAAGAAAATTGCCAATTAACAGGATGTGCGTACTTTTTTCCAGGGAATGCTGCGCATTCAACCTCTGTTTGCTCCACCTACAGTGCCGTGGGAGTTATGTTTAGTCCTGGAAGCACTTCAAGTTGGCCCATTTGAACCACTTAATAAAGTGGATCTTAAATGGTTGACAGCTAACGTGCTCTTTCTACTGACTATGGCATCAACTAGAAAAGTATCAGATTTAGGGGCATTATCATGTCGTTCCCCATTTCTGATTTTTTTATCCAGATAGAGCAGTTCTCAAAACTAGATCTGGGTATCTTCCTAAGGTGGTGTCTAAATTCCACCTTAATGAAGAAATTGTAGTCCCGGCTTTTCAGGTACCGGGACTTTCTGCGGGAGATGCATCGCTGAACGTAGTCCGTGCATTAAGGATCTACGTGGATCGTACCAGTGCCATCAGAAAGACAGATTCTCTCTTCATTGTCTACGGATTTCACAAGAGAGGATGGCCAGCTAGTATCCAGACGCTGGCAAGATGGCTTGGAATGACTATTTCAGAAGCATATTCTCAAGCTGATCTCCCTGTTCCGGCTAATGATGTCTCTAGGTCCATCATTGGCAGCACAATGTGGTGCCTCAGCAGAACAGATATGTAAGGCAGCCATATGGTCTTCCATTATCACATTCATTAGACATTATGCCATGGATACCTTTGCCTCTCATGATGCTGAATTCGGGTGAAGGGTTCTCCTGTCCAATCAGGTGCGTCCCCACCACTAAATTGCTTTGGGAAATCCCATTGTTATCCTGTGGATAACCTGTGGACCCTGCCGGAGAAATATACGTTATGGTAAGAACTTACCGTTGATAATGGTATTTCTCCTTAGTCCACAGGATCCACAGGGATTCCACCCTGAGGCACCTGATTTGAGGATCCTTCTACTCGCTAACCTCTTCCTTCTTGTACGGAAGGGTGTGCATGTGTGTTCTTCTCACCTGATTAGGGCTTTATATGATGCTCCTGTCTTGAGCTTTGGAATACAACTGATTTGCCTGAGCCAGATATATGGACGGGCCCGTTGCATCCTTGGAGGCCAGAAAGCTTTGATCGATTGGTGCCAATCCGCTGTCGCTCCATCATATCCCATTGTTATTCTGTGGATCCTGTGGACTTAGGAGAAATACCGTTATCAACTGTAAGTTCTTACCATAACGTATATTTCGCAGAGTGTTGAGGTCACAGGGGGTGACCCGAATGGACATCTCCTTAAGTGCTGTGTCACGTTTATAACCTGAGTGAGTCTACCAGGAGCTTTGTGTCCCTCCCCAATATAGAACATATTCATCCCCATTTTGTTTTACTTTCTATACAGTCTGTTACTTCTCCATTTGCACAAAGCAGAACGTCTCCCCTCCTTCCACGCAGCGAAGTGCTAAGAATCGGGACCCAACGAGGCAAAGAAAACCGGCAGCCAATTTTCACCCTTGGAAAAAAAAAATAGTAAAAAAAAAAATCTCTTTTCTTTGTTATATAAATTTTTTTTTAACACTCTGAGTGTGGCCTGTATTCAGGGAGCTGGTAATTATTCAATTATTCACTCAGCAAATTGTGAATTAATGTTCATGGGTTCTGTTGAATGACATAATTGCAATTTAAAAAGGGCAATTAATCATAAGACACACTTTCTTTTCCTTTGCCTGCCTTGTAGTTCTTTGTCATACTAAAAGCATATCCACGGCCTATTTTAACCCCTTTTATACCGGGCAGGCCAATGTCCGACTTCTGGAATCACTGTGTGCCGGAGACCACGGCTATAACGCGTGGCAACTGTAGACTGACTTCTATGCGAGGATCAGTGCTTTGCTCTGCTGGGGTGAGATGACATCACTGAGCATGTGACCAAAATACCGTAAACAAATAGAAACGCTTTTATACTCTTACCGTCACATAATAAGGGTTATTTCATAACATAGGTTTAAAGTTTAATAACCCATTACAGACTAATCAGCGATGACCTCTGATCGGATTAGAGGGATGTGAATGGTTGTGGGTTTCTATGCTGGGCAGATTGGCGCCTGTGTCGGGGAATAACCCCCAACCGCGTTCAAATAGTGGAGTACCCTCACTACGTGCAGAAAATAATAGGTGTAAAACATATTTATACAGTTATTCAAATTGTGTCGTTATGGACACAAATCTGAATAAGGGTTATTTACAATGCGAAAAATCTGCAAACCCGCGACGCTTCTGTGTCCGCCAACCACATGTCAGGATGCTCTGCCACTTCATTATCTTTTTGGAACATCCCAATAAAATCCATCTGTGCCCGATTTTACTGATTGGTGGATGTGTGTGGTAATCCACATGTACAAAGTCACATTCAAGTATGAGGAGTATATCAGTGTTCTACAGAAATACCACTAAAGCAGCCTTTAGGGATATATTTATTTAGCGTTCCCGGTACCTAGATAGAACATAGACCCAATTCTATTTAGTCTTAAAGAGAGATAAAGTACCAGCCAACCAGCTCCTAAATGTCATGTTACAGGATGTGTTTGTAAATTGGCAGTTTGGAAGCTGATTGGCTGGTACTTTATCACTCCTTATCCGTCTCCACTCTATCACTTTTTAAGGCTTAATACATTGGACCATAGATATTTGGGCTTTTGGATATCCCTTTCGCTTGAAATTATTACTCTGTGTACTTATCCGTTATGAATATATCCGCTTATCCGCATATACTGTGAATGACGCCGAATACATCATAGATTGACATTTATAAACATTTATTTTATGTTTGGAGGTCAAGTCAACACCTCGTTCTCTTTATCGTGTTCCGCAAACCATTCCTGAACAGTGTTGGCAGTATAGCAGGACGCATCCATAGTACATTGCACTTCTATCGCTCACATCAGTCCCTGCCCCAGTGGAGTTTACAATCTATATTCCCTATCCCGTGTACACACAAGTCACCAGGGCTACTTTTATCCAGTAGCCAATTCACCTGCCGGTATGTTTCTGCAGTGCGTCGTATCTGTGCATGCACTGGTTCACAATATACGACGAAGAGAAGCAGCCGTCATTGCACCATCAAAATTTTAGAACTTGATTTATCATAGGCTGGGTGCACACTTGGCTGCCAGATCCGGCTGTCCGACCGAGCCGTCGACCGATCTAATAATTGGGAAGATTTATGCACACGATGCAACGATCTTGTACATACGCACTTATCATTCGTCCGCCCGATATGTCTATCCAGCAGACCCCATTTGAATAAGTCCGCCCACTTGTGACATCATATTCAGTGGATTCTACGCCCGATATATTGTTTGGTCGGCTGGTAGCAACATATATCTGCATGTGCCGTGCTACACAGCCGACGTGATATATCTGTGAATGGCGTGTTTTGCAGATATATCGGGTGTACACCGAGACCAATAGTCCAGCTGATGTATTGTTTGTCAGACAATATATTGTCAAGTGTGTATCCAGCCTAAGTTTGTGTGGTTGTACAGATGTGTGTGTGTTTGTGTGCCCAGATTTACTATATTTTTGTGTTAGGTAGATAGTTACATTGATAGATCTCAATGTATATAATGACTTCATAGTGACGTGGTCCTTCAATCGCCCTTTCTGCGTCTGCAGTGATTTGAAAGGGAACAGTTGTCAGAGTAATAGAACATCTCGGAGTGACTTCTTGCTGGTAATCATTCACTTTGCTGTAGTGTGTGACTGTGATGGGAGCATACGGAGAGATCCTGACCCTGGCAGCGATTCACCAATATGACCCTCCCGTTCCTCGCCAGGAAGGTGTAGATGTTCTGAGCAGCCAGGTATAATGATCGGGGGAAGATAAACACCTGTTATCTGGACATCTGTACCTGTCACACGAGTGCCAGCCTTTCTGGACCAAACAGAAAATATACAGCGTCCGCTAAAAACACCATATTTAGTCTTGTCGTTCCTCCTTACGGAGCAGCAGCATGACATGTTCTGTGCTTCTTTCCCTGGTGACAATTTCTAAATCTTTGTTGCAAATGAGAATGAAGCATAAGCTCTATGGTCAAGGCTAGCCAATAACACTGCCTGAGGAAGACCTTAGTGTCGAAACGCGTTGGTGGCAAAAAGAGGGACTATTACTGTGAAGGACTGGAATCCATAGGAGAGAGGTTCGGTTCCCGGGAAATTACACCATACCCTGCAAACTGATATGTGCCTACTCTTAGACCCTACACAGTACAAAGTAACCCTATTATATGGTGGTTTGTAATATTGGATGTGTTGTGAATAGAGGTGTTACAGCTTTACACTATGAGGAGCTGCTTTGTGTCTTAGAGGGTAAACTGAATACCTATCCCCAGCCCTAATACTTGTAGAGAAGAACATGAAGGCGGATACCCCTCCATTTCTAATGCTGAAATATAACAGAGGGAGTTATTCAGGTTTGTAAGCAAACCAAAATAGCACACTATTGGCAAAACCATGCTGCACTGCAGGGGGAGCAGATGTAATGTGCAGAGAATTAGATTTGGGTTGGTTATATTGTTTCTGTGCAGGTTAAATTACTGGCTGCTTTATTTTTACTACCACAATATAGATTTCAATTTGAACACACTCCACCCAAATCTAGCTCTCTCTGCACATGTTACATCTGCCCCACCTGCACTGCACATGGTTTTGCCCATTACTATGCTTTTCTCTAACGTCCTAAGTGGATGCTGGGGACTCCGTCAGGACCATGGGGAATAGCGGCTCCGCAGGAGACAGGGCACAAAAATAAAGCTTTAGGATTAGGTGGTGTGTACTGGCTCCTCCCCCTATGACCCTCCTCCAAGCCTCAGTTAGGTTTTTGTGCCCGTCCGAGCAGGGTGCAATCTAGGTGGCTCTCCTAAAGAGCTGCTTAGAAAAAGTTTTTAGGTTTTTTATTTTCAGTGAGTCCTGCTGGCAACAGGCTCACTGCATCGAGGGACTTAGGGGAGAGAATTTCAACTCACTTGCGTGCAGGATGGATTGGATTCTTAGGCTACTGGACACCATTAGCTCCAGAGGGAGTCGGAACACAGGTCTCACCCTGGGGTTCGTCCCGGAGCCGCGCCGCCGACCCCCCTTACAGATGCTGAAGATTGAAGGTCCGGAAACAGGCGGCAGAAGGCTCTTCAGTCTTCATGAAGGTAGCGCACAGCACTGCAGCTGTGCGCCATTGTTGTCACACACTTCACACCAAGCGGTCACGGAGGGTGCAGGGCGCTGCTGGGGGTGCCCTGGGCAGCAATATTTAATACCTTTATGGCAAAAGAATACATCACATATAGCCATTGAGGCTATATGTATGTATTTAACCCATGCCAGATATCTAAAACTCCGGGAGAAAAGCCCGCCGAAATAGGGGGCGGGGCTTATTCTCCTCAGCACACAGCGCCATTTTCCTGCTCAGCTCCGCTGTGAGGAAGGCTCCCAGGACTCTCCCCTGCACTGCACTACAGAAACAGGGTAAAACAGAGAGGGGGGGCATTTTTTGGCGATATTTTGATATATTTAAGCTGCTATAAGGAACAACACTTATATAAGGTTGTTCCCATATATATTATAGCGCTTGGGTGTGTGCTGGCAAACTCTCCCTCTGTCTCCCCAAAGGGCTAGTGGGGTCCTGTCTTCGATAAGAGCATTCCCTGTGTGTCTGCTGTGTGTCGGTACGTGTGTGTCGACATGTATGAGGACGATGTTGGTGTGGAGGCAGAGCAATTGCCGATAATGGTGATGTCACCCCCCAGGGAGTCGACACCGGAATGGATGGCTTTGTTTATGGAATTACGTGATAATGTCAGCACATTACAAAAATCAGTTGACGACATGAGACGGCCGGCAAACCAGTTAGTACCTGCCCAGGCGTCTCAGACACCGTCAGGGGCTGTAAAGCGCCCTTTACCTCAGTCGGTCGACACAGACCCAGACACAGACACTGAATCTAGTGTCGACGGTGATGAAACAAACGTATTTTCAAGTAGGGCCACACGTTATATGATCACGGCAATGAAGGAGGCTTTGCATATCTCTGATACTGCAAGTACCACAAAAAGGGGTATTATGTGGGGGGTGAAAAAACTACCTGTAGTTTTTCCTGAATCAGAGGAATTAAATGATGTATGTGATGAAGCGTGGGTTAACCCAGATAGAAAAGTGCTAATTTCAAAAAAGTTATTAGCATTATACCCTTTCCCGCCAGAGGTTAGGGCGCGCTGGGAAACACCCCCTAGGGTGGATAAGGCGCTCACACGCTTATCAAAACAAGTGGCGTTACCGTCTCCTGATACGGCCGCCCTCAGGGATCCAGCTGATAGGAGACTGGAAACTACCCTAAAAAGTATATACACACATACTGGTGTTATACTGCGACCAGCCATCTCCTCAGCCTGGATGTGCAGTGCTGGGGTTGTCTGGTTGGATTCCCTGACTGAAAATATTGATACCCTGGATAGGGACAGTATTTTATTGACTATAGAGCAATTAAAGGATGCTTTCCTTTATATGCGAGATGCTCAGAGAGATATTTGCACTCTGGCATCGAGAGTAAATGCGATGTCCATATCTGCCAGAAGGAGTTTATGGACGCGACAGTGGTCAGGTGATGCGGATTCCAAACGACATATGGAAGTATTGCCGTATAAAGGGGAGGAATTATTTGGCGTCGGTCTATCGGATCTGGTGGCCACGGCAACTGCCGGAAAATCCACCTTTTTACCTCAGACCCCCTCCCAACAGAAAAAGACACCGTCTTTTCAGCCGCAGTCCTTTCGGTCCTATAAGAACAAGCGGACAAAAGGACAGTCATATCTGCCTCGGGGCAGAGGAAGGGGTAAGAGAGGGCAGCAAGCAGCCCCTGCCCAGGAACAGAAGCCCTCTCAGGGTTCTGCAAAGCCCTCAGCATGACGCTGGGGCCTAACAAGCGGACTCAGGAGCGGTGGGGGGTCGACTCAAGAATTTCAGCGCACAGTGGGCTTGCTCACAGGTGGACCCCTGGATCCTGCAGGTAGTATCTCAGGGTTACAGGTTGGAATTCGAGAAGTCTCCCCCTCGCAGGTTCCTAAAGTCTGCTTTGCCAACGTCTCCCTCAGACAGGGCGACGGTATTGGAAGCCATTCACAAGCTGTTTTCTCAGCAGGTGATAGTCAAGGTACCCCTCCTACAACAGGGAAAGGGGTATTACTCCACGCTATTTGTGGTACCGAAGCCGGACGGCTCGGTAAGACTATTCTAAATCTGAAATCTTTGAACCTGTACATACAAAAATTCAAGTTCAAGATGGAGTCACTCAGAGCAGTGATAGCGAATCTGGAAGAAGGGGACTTTATGGTGTCCCTGGACATAAAGGATGCTTACCTGCATGTCCCAATTTGCCCTTCACATCAAGGGTACCTCAGGTTCGTGGTGCAAAACTGTCATTATCAGTTTCAGACGCTGCCGTTTGGATTGTCCACGGCACCTCGGGTCTTTACCAAGGTAATGGCCGAAATGATGATTCTTCTGCGAAGAAGAGGCGTATTAATTATCCCTTACTTGGACGATCTCCTGATAAGGGCAAGGTCCAGAGAACAGCTGGAGGACGGAGTAGCACTAACCCGACTAGTGCTGCAACAACACGGGTGGATTCTGAATTTTCCAAAATCTCAGTTGACCCCGACGACACGTCTGCTGTTCCTGGGAATGATTCTGGACACGGTTCAGAAAAAGGTGTTTCTTCCGGAGGAGAAAGCCAGGGAGTTATCCGAACTTGTCAGGAACCTCCTAAAACCAGGGAAAGTGTCTGTGCATCAATGCACAAGAGTCCTGGGAAAGATGGTGGCTTCTTACGAAGCGATTCCATTCGGCAGATTCGACGCACAAACTTTTCAGTGGGATCTGCTGGACAAATGGTCCGGATCACATCTGCAGATGCATCAGCGGATAACCTTATCGCCACGGACAAGGGTGTCTCTTCTGTGGTGGTTGCAGAGTGCTCATCTGTTAGAGGGCCACAGATTCGGCATACAGGACTGGGTCCTGGTGACCACGGATGCCAGTCTGAGAGGCTGGGGAGCGGTCACACAGGGAAGAAACTTCCAGGGAGTATGGTTAAGCCTGGAGATGTCTCTTCACATAAATATACTGGAGCTAAGAGCGATTTACAATGCTCTAAGTCTGGCAAAACCCCTGCTTCAGGGTCAGCCGGTGTTGATCCAGTCGGACAACATCACGGCAGTCGCCCACGTAAACAGACAGGGCGGCACAAGAAGCAGGACAGCAATGGCAGAAGCTGCAAGGATTCTTCGCTGGGCGGAAGATCATGTGATAGCACTGTCAGCAGTATTCATTCCGGGAGTGGACAACTGGGAAGCAGACTTCCTCAGCAGACACGATCTACACCCGGGAGAGTGGGGACTTCATCCAGAAGTCTTCCACATGATTGTGAACCGTTGGGAAAAACCAATGGTGGATATGATGGCGTCCCGCCTCAACAAAAAACTGGACAGGTATTGCGCCAGGTCAAGAGACCCTCAGGCAATAGCTGTGGACGCTCTGGTAACACCGTGGGTGTTCCAGTCAGTGTATGTGTTCCCTCCTCTGCCTCTCATACCAAAAGTACTGAGAATTATACGGCAAAAGGGAGTAAGAACGATACTAGTGGCTCCGGATTGGCCAAGAAGAACTTGGTACCCGGAACTTCAAGAGATGCTCACGGAGGATCCGTGGCCTCTACCTCTAAGACGGGACCTGCTTCAGCAGGGACCGTGTCTATTCCAAGACTTACCGCGGCTGCGTTTGACGGCATGGCGGTTGAACGCCGAATTCTAAGGGAAAAAGGCATTCCGGAAGAGGTCATTCCTACACTGGTAAAAGCCAGGAAGGAGGTGACTGCACAACATTATCACTGCATTTGGAGAAAATATGTTGCGTGGTGTGAGGCCAGGAAGGCCCCCACGGAGGAATTTCAACTGGGTCGATTCCTACATTTCCTGCAAACAGGATTGTCTATGGGCCTCAAATTGGGTTTCATTAAGGTTCAAATTTCGGCCCTGTCATTTTTCTTCCAGAAAGAATTGGCTTCAGTTCCTGAAGTCCAGACTTTTGTAAAAGGAGTACTACATATACAGCCCCCGGTTGTGCCCCCAGTGGCACCGTGGGATCTTAATGTAGTCTTGGATTTTCTCAAATCCCATTGGTTTGAGCCGCTCAAATCGGTGGAGTTGAAGTATCTTACATGGAAAGTAACCATGCTACTGGCCCTGGCTTCAGCCAGGAGAGTATCCGAATTGGCGGCTTTATCGTATAAGAGCCCATATCTGATTTTCCATACGGACAGGGCAGAACTGCGGACGCGTCCTCATTTTCTGCCTAAGGTGGTGTCAGCGTTTCACCTGAACCAGCCTATTGTGGTGCCTGCGGCTACTAACGATTTGGAGGATTCCAAGTTGTTGGACGTGGTCCGGGCATTGAAAATATATATTTCAAGAACGGCGGGAGTCAGAAAGTCTGACTCACTGTTTATATTGTATGCACCCAACAAGATGGGTGCTCCTGCTTCTAAGCAGACGATTGCTCGTTGGATTTGTAGCACAATTCAACTTGCACATTCTGTGGCAGGCTTGCCACAACCTAAATCTGTCAAGGCCCATTCCACAAGGAAAGTGGGCTCATCCTGGGCGGCTGCCCGGGGGGTCTCGGCATTACAACTCTGCCGAGCTGCTACTTGGTCAGGGGCAAACACGTTTGCAAAATTCTACAAATTTGATACCCTGGCTGAGGAGGACCTTGAGTTCTCTCATTCGGTGCTGCAGAGTCATCCGCACTCTCCCGCCCGTTTGGGAGCTTTGGTATAATCCCCATGGTCCTGACGGAGTCCCCAGCATCCACTTAGGACGTTAGAGAAAATAAGAATTTACTTACCGATAATTCTATTTCTCGTAGTCCGTAGTGGATGCTGGGCGCCCATCCCAAGTGCGGATTGTCTGCAATACTTGTACATAGTTATTGTTACAAACAAATTCGGGTTGTTATTGTTGTAAGCCGTCTGTTCAGAGGCTCCTACGTTTGTCATACTGTTAACTGGGTTCAGATCACAAGTTATACGGTGTGATTGGTGTGGCTGGTATGAGTCTTACCCGGGATTCAATATCCTTCCTTATTGTGTACGCTCGTCCGGGCACAGTATCCTAACTGAGGCTTGGAGGAGGGTCATAGGGGGAGGAGCCAGTACACACCACCTAATCCTAAAGCTTTATTTTTGTGCCCTGTCTCCTGCGGAGCCGCTATTCCCCATGGTCCTGACGGAGTCCCCAGCATCCACTACGGACTACGAGAAATAGAATTATCGGTAAGTAAATTCTTATTTTTTGGTTTGCTAACAACTCTGAATAAGGCCCAGGGTGCGAAGTGATTCCGTACAAAGAATCCCGTACAACCTTTGATGACTATCTCCCTATGAGGGATTGGACTGCGAGTAGGACTATTACGATTCGTAGACACAAAAGTGTAAAGTTTCCTAATGTTTCCTGATCCCAATTAGGAGCACTGATGTATTTTTTTGGTTTCCATCGTTCCTGCTATTGCGTAACTCACTGGATGTTGCTATATTTGTCGGTGCGCCTATGATCTGATCAAAAATCTGTCCGTTAATGATCAGTTGTTTCGGGAAACCGCTTTCTTTGCGCTGTTTGGCCGTTCATCTTTTAACTGCGCTGATTCCTCATTGTCGCCGGAATGGTCTTAGTTACTTGGCCAGAGCGACGAACATTTGTGGCCCTAGTGACCATTTTGATTTGGGCACTTAAGGCAGAATTGGACATCCCTCAGGAACCCTAGCTGTCGGCAGGTCATCCTGATATTTGTAGTTCTTTAATAGTTGAAGATCCATAGGTATCCTAACTCTGGGTTGGGGCGGCAACATTTCTTACATTTTAACATCTTTTATTCAAATGAACTCGTTGTCTATTTGCAGAACACAGCCTGGACCATTTCGCTGCCTTACTTCCTTTTACAGACTCCGACGATGCTAATGTTGATTTGATAAGGTTCTTTCCCTCTTCCTCTCTCTTTAATTTGAAATGTCTGTAATTTTGCGCTTCACGGGCTTGAGCGGAGAATTAGCGAGGGAGAGACGGTCTGGGTGGGAGAGATGGCGGGGGAGGGGGGAGGTGGAGAGCGTCTTCTGTCACTGCAGATTGCCTCAATGGAGTGTAAATGTGTGAAGGATTATGAATTTTGATAGTCAGGAACGCCACATATATGCTAATGCAGAAAAAGGTGCTGCAAACGGGTGGCAGTGTTTTGTCTACTGTCCTCTTAACCCCTTCACCGCTGAGATGATGGGCCGCAGAAGTGGCCGGCGATAATTAGGAGTAGGTGACAGCCCGGCAGACTCGGTGAAGCGTCCGAGTGTAAAGACTCGCCATGCCTCTGCATAATCGTGCATAATCATCGATCAAACTTGTCCTGTGTTTTATACTGGGCACCATTTGTTTAATTGCTAGATCTGACACTTCCCTTCCTCTCTGCACCTCTTGTCTAGCACATTCTCACAGTACAAGCCTTGTACTTATGATGAACTGGTCGGCAAACCTTGGCCCAAGTATCAGACTATTGACCTACAGGTATCTTTAGATATTAGACTACATAAATATTGTAATTGCTCTCCAAAAGTAACAAGTATCAGGATCTGTAGACGTCTTTATCTTTTAAGTGACTGTCACGCAGTGAATGAGTGAAGACATTGGCCCTCATTCCGAGTTGATCGCTCGCTAGCTACTTTTAGCAGCCGTGCAAACGCATAGTCGCTTTGCAGGAGTGCGATCGCATGTGCAGCCGAGCGGCAGCAAACACATCTTGTGCAGAGCAAGACCAGCCCTGTAGTTACTTATCCTGTGCGATGAATGCTGCGACGAATGACACGGTAATGACGTTGAATACCCGCCCAGCAAACGCCCGGCCACGCCTGCGTTTTTCCTAACACTCCCAGAAAACGGTCAGTTGCAACCCAGAAACTCCCACTTCCTGTCAATCTCCTTGCGTTCGCAATGCGTTGACTGAAAGTGTCGCTAGAACCTGTGCGAAACCACAATGCTGTTTGTACCCGTACGCCGCGCCTGCGCATTGCGGTGCATACGCATGCGCAGTTTTGATGTTTTTTTCAATGATCACTGCGCAGCGAACAACGGCAGCTAGCGATCAATTCGGAATGAGGGCCATTGCCCGTGGCAACCAAGTAAAGTCTAAAAAATTCTAGCAGATGATTGGTTGTATGGCAAGTTCTCCACTCTTTTCAGCACCTGTTTCTGCTGGTTATTGATATAGCAAGTGGTAAGATTAAAATGATAGGGTTAGCAAGGATGTAGCTGTAATTATGACATGTGCACCTGATATATAATTATCTCCAGGAATGATAGAGCAACTGCCACTGTTTGTCTGCATGTGGGAGTAGTATTTGGAAGGCATGCTGTTCCTTGTAGTGCTAATGGGAGATCCTGGGGGTGGCTCCTGGGTAAGATAGCTCTCTGTCTGGATGTGTTTTAGTATGAGCCTTTATCATGAGACCTTACTGTAGACAAATTACATGGCCCTATGTGAGCATTACTATTATGTAGTGTTAGGACTGCTGATATCAGAGAAGCCTTGGCGCAGCTCAACAGCTAAACATACCGCTGCAAACGCACGTGACCAATTCTCTGAAATTCTATTACACATGTCTTAGTGAGTGCAGTAGGTATGCACATGTCTTAGTGAGTGCAGTAGGTAGGTATGCACATGTCTTAGTGAGTGCAGTTGGTATGAACATGTCTTAGTGAGTGCGGTAGGCATGCACATGTCTTAGTGAGTGCAGTAGGTAGGCAGGCACATGTCTTAGTGAGTGCAGTTGGTAGGTAGGCACATGTCTTAGTGAGTGCAGTTGGTATGAACATGTCTTAGTGAGTGCAGTTGGTATGTACATGTCTTAGTGAGTGCAGTAGGTAGGTATGCACATGTCTTAGTGAGTACAGTTGGTATGCACATGTCTTAGTGCAGTAGGTAGGTATGCACATGTCTTAGTGAGTACAGTTGGTATGCACATGTCTTAGTGAGTGCAGTTGGTATGAACATGTCTTAGTGAGTGCGGTAGGCATGCACATGTCTTAGTGAGTGCAGTAGGTAGGCAGGCACATGTCTTAGTGAGTGCAGTTGGTAGGTAGGCACATGTCTTAGTGAGTGCAGTTGGTAGGTAGGCACATGTCTTAGTGAGTGCAGGTGGTATGAACATGTCTTAGTGAGTGCGGTAGGTAGGTATGCACATGTCTTAGTGAGTGCAGTTGGTATGCACATGTCTTAGTGAGTGCAGTTGGTATGCACATTTCTTAGTGAGTGCAGTAGGTATGCACATGTCTTAGTGAGTGCGGTAGGTAGGCATGCACATGTCTTAGTGAGTGCAGTTGGTATGAACATGTCTTAGTGAGTGCGGTAGGTAGGTATGCACATGTCTTAGTGAGTGCGGTAGGTAGGTAGGCACATGTCTTAGTGAGTGCAGTTGGTATGCACATGTCTTAGTGAGTGCAGTAGGTAGGTATGCACATGTCTTAGTGAGTGCGGTAGGTATGCACATGTCTTAGTGAGTGCAGTAGGTAGGTATGCACATGTCTTAGTGAGTGCAGTTGGTATGCACATGTCTTAGTGAGTGCAGTAGGTAGGTATGCACATGTCTTAGTGAGTGCAGTAGGTAGGTATGCACATGTCTTAGTGAGTACAGTTGGTATGCACATGTCTTAGTGAGTGCGGTAGGTAGGTATGCACATGTCTTAGTGAGTGCGGTAGGTAGGTATGCACATGTCTTAGTGAGTGCAGTAGGTAGGTATGCACATGTCTTAGTGAGTGCAGTTGGTATGCACATGTCTTAGTGAGTGCAGTTGGTATGCACATTTCTTAGTGAGTGCAGTAGGTATGCACATGTCTTAGTGAGTGCAGTTGGTATGCACATGTCTTAGTGAGTGCAGTTGGTATGCACATGTCTTAGTGAGTGCAGTTGGTATGCACATGTCTTAGTGAATGCAGTTGGTACAGTATGTAGGCACATTAGTGAGTGCAGTTAGTAGGTAGGCACATGTCTTAGTGAGTGCAGTAGGTATGCACATGTCTTAGTGAGTACAGTAGGTATGCACGTCTTAGTGAGTGCAGTTGGTAGGCACATGTCTTAGTGAGTGCAGTAGGTAGGTAGGCACATGTCTTAGTAAGTGCAGTTGGTAGGTATGCACATGTCTTAGTGAGTGCAGTTGGTACAGTAGGTAGGCACATGTCTTAGTGAGTGCAGTTGGTAGGTAGGCACATGTCTTAGTGAGTGCAGTTGGTACAGTAGGTAGGCACATGTCTTAGTGAGTGCAGTTGGTAGGTTGGCACATGTCTTAGTGAGTGCAGTTGGTACAGTAGGTAGGCACATGTCTTAGTGAGTGCAGTTGGTAGGTTGGCACATGTCTTAGTGAGTGCAGTTGGTACAGTAGGTAGGCACATGTCTTAGTGAGTGCAGTTGGTAGGTAGGCACATGTCTTAGTGAATGCAGTTGGTACAGTATGTAGGCACATTAGTGAGTGCAGTTAGTAGGTAGGCACATGTCTTAGTGAGTGCAGTAGGTATGCACATGTCTTAGTGAGTACAGTAGGTATGCACGTCTTAGTGAGTGCAGTTGGTAGGCACATGTCTTAGTGAGTGCAGTAGGTAGGTAGGCACATGTCTTAGTAAGTGCAGTTGGTAGGTATGCACATGTCTTAGTGAGTACAGTTGGTACAGTAGGTAGGCACATGTCTTAGTGAGTGCAGTTGGTAGGTTGGCACATGTCTTAGTGAGTGCAGTTGGTACAGTAGGTAGGCACATGTCTTAGTGAGTGCAGTTGGTAGGTAGGCACATGTCTTAGTGAGTGCAGTTGGTAGGTAGGCACATGTCTTAGTGAGTGCAGTTGGTAGGTAGGCACATGTCTTAGTGTGTGCAGTTGGTACAGTAGGTAGGCACATGTCTTAGTGAGTGCAGTTGGTAGGTAGGCACATGTCTTAGTGAGTGCCGTTGGTAGGTAGGCACATGTCTTAGTGAGTGCAGTTGGTACAGTAGGTTGGCACATGTCTTAGTGAGTGCAGTTGGTAGGTAGGCACATGTCTTAGTGAGTGCAGTTGGTAGGTAGGCACATGTCTTAGTGAGTGCAGTTGGTAGGTAGGCACATGTCTTAATGAGTGCAGTTGGTACAGTAGGTTGGCACATGTCTTAGTGAGTGCAGTTGGTAGGTAGGCACATGTCTTAGTGAGTGCAGTTGGTACAGTAGGTTGGCACATGTCTTAGTGAGTGCAGTTGGTAGGTAGGCACATGTCTTAGTGAGTGCAGTTGGTACAGTAGGTAGGCACATGTCTTAGTGAGTGCAGTTGGTACAGTAGGTAGGCACATGTCTTAGTGAGTGCAGTAGGTAGGCAGGCACATATCTTAGTGAGTGCAGTTGGTAGGTTGGCACATGTCTTAGTGAGTGCAGTTGGTACAGTAGGTAGGCACATGTCTTAGTGAGTGCAGTAGGTAGGCAGGCACATGTCTTAGTGAGTGCAGTTGGTAGGTAGGCACATGTCTTAGTGAGTGCAGTTGGTATGAACATGTCTTAGTGAGTGCAGTTGGAAGGTATGCACATGTCTTAGTGAGTGCAGTTGGAAGGTATGCACATGTCTTAGTGAGTACAGTTGGTATGCACATGTCTTAGTGAGTGCGGTAGGTATGCACATGTCTTAGTGAGTGCAGTTGGAAGGTATGCACATGTCTTAGTGAGTGTGGTAGGTAGGTATGCACATATCTTAGTGAGTGCCGTAGGTAGGTATGCACATGTCTTAGTGAGTGCGGTAGGTATGCACATGTCTTAGTGAGTGCAGTTGGAAGGTATGCACATGTCTTAGTGAGTGCAGTTGGTAGGTTGGCACATGTCTTAGAGAATGCAGTTGGTACAGTAGGTAGGCACATTAGTGAGTGCAGTTAGTAGGTAGGCACATGTCTTAGTGAGTACAGTAGGTATGCACATGTTTTAGTGAGTGCAGTAGGTAGGTAGGCAGGCACATGTCTTAGTAAGTGCAGTTGTTATGCACATGTCTTAGTGAGTGCAGTTGGTACAGTAGGTAGGCACATGTCTTAGTGAGTGCAGTTGGTAGGTAGGCACATGTCTTAGTGAGTACAGTAGGTATGCACATGTTTTAGTGAGTGCAGTAGGTAGGTAGGCAGGCACATGTCTTAGTAAGTGCAGTTGTTATGCACATGTCTTAGTGAGTGCAGTTGGTACAGTAGGTAGGCACATGTCTTAGTGAGTGCAGTTGGTAGGTAGGCACATGTCTTAGTGAGTGCAGTTGGTACAGTAGGTAGGCACATGTCTTAGTGAGTGCAGTTGGTAGGTTGGCACATGTCTTAGTGAGTGCAGTTGGTACAGTAGGTAGGCACATGTCTTAGTGAGTGCAGTTGGTAGGTAGGCACATGTCTTAGTGAGTGCAGTTGGTAGGTAGGCACATGTCTTAGTGAGTACAGTTGTTATGCACATGTCTTAGTGAGTGCAGTTGGTAGGTAGGCACATGTCTTAGTGAGTGCAGTTGGTACAGTAGGTAGGCACATGTCTTAGTGAGTACAGTAGGTAGGCACATGTCTTAGTGAGTGCAGTTGGTAGGTAGGCACATGTCTTAGTG
The DNA here is from genome assembly GCF_028390025.1 of Pseudophryne corroboree. NCBI lineage: Eukaryota > Metazoa > Chordata > Amphibia > Anura > Myobatrachidae > Pseudophryne > Pseudophryne corroboree. The sequence goes on along the minus strand of NC_086452.1, from coordinate 454,799,739 downwards.
AGTGCAGTTGGTAGGTAGGCACATGTGTTAGTGAGTGCAGTTGGTACAGTAGGTAGGCACATGTCTTAGTGAGTGCAGTTGGTAGGTTGGCACATGTCTTAGTGAGTGCAGTTGGTACAGTAGGTAGGCACATGTCTTAGTGAGTACAGTAGGTAGGCACATGTCTTAGTGAGTGCAGTTGGTAGGTAGGCACATGTCTTAGTAAGTGCAGTTGGTAGGTTGGCACATGTCTTAGTGAGTGCAGTTGGTAGGTAGGCACATGTCTTAGTAAGTGCAGTTGGTAGGTAGGCACATGTCTTAGTGAGTGCAGTTGGTAGGTAGGCACATGTCTTAGTGAGTGCAGTTGGTACAGTAGGTAGGCACATGTCTTAGTGAGTACAGTAGGTAGGCACATGTCTTAGTGAGTGCAGTTGGTACAGTAGGTAGGCACATGTCTTAGTGAGTACAGTAGGTAGGCACATGTCTTAGTGAGTGCAGTTGGTAGGTTGGCACATGTCTTAGTGAGTGCAGTTGGTACAGTAGGTAGGCACATGTCTTAGTGAGTACAGTAGGTAGGCACATGTCTTAGTGAGTGCAGTTGGTAGGTTGGCACATGTCTTAGTGAGTGCAGTTGGTACAGTAGGTAGGCACATGTCTTAGTGAGTACAGTAGGTAGGCACATGTCTTAGTGAGTGCAGTTGGTACAGTAGGTAGGCACATGTCTTAGTGAGTACAGTAGGTAGGCACATGTCTTAGTGAGTGCAGTTGGTACCAACTGCACTCACTCACTATACCTCAGGCCAGTACAATCCTACAAAGTGCGGGAAGACGCGCCATGTTTGGGGGCGGAGCTTCTCAGAGCGGACCCAGCGGCTCACCAGCGCCATTTCCCTTCCTGCAGATCATCATTGAGAGACGCTGACGGGGAACGTTGACCCTCCACACGACTCCAGCTATGTTGTGCACACGACAACTGTGTACTCTATTAAGGTTACACAGTCAGCGCCAGGCACAGATTCTGTATCTGCTGTGTTGGTGCTGGCTCCATTACTCTGTGTCTCTCTGAAGGTACTTGGGGGGGAAACTGTGTCTGACATTTTCCTGTTTCTGCTGCGGGGTACACTGGGCTCCACAGGGAATGACATTGGGGTGTAGAGTAGGATCTTGATCCGAGCCACCAACAGGCTAAAAGCTTTGACTGTTCCCAGAATGAATAGTGCCGCCTACTCTATAACCCCACCTCCGTGCACAGGAGCTCAGTTTTGTTGTTGGTGCCATGCAGTGCAGGCATACAACAGGGGAACTGCTCCAGCAGCCCCGAGAAGAGCTTTTTAAAGTGAAAAATGAAGATTTCGAGGGCTGCAGCAGAGACACTGTAAGTGTTAGATGTCAGTCAGACATCTCCTGCTGCAGCTCCATCACCTCCCCCAGCGGCGCTGTACACTCCCGCGCCTTGGTTGCCGGGTACCTACAGCGGAGGCTCCGGTTCCTGTTAGTCAGTCACACACACCACTGCTGCCCTCCTGGATCATGTGGCCGCACACAGGGAGAAGTTAAGAGGGCCCCCCAGGCGGGACCCGCGGGAAATCGCGATCCGGCGCGGCCGGCAGGGACACTGTGGCAGTACAGGGACCCCACTAGACCACCAGGGCAAGGGCACAGGTTGGTTTTATTAAAAAAACTTTTATTTTGCAGCCCACAGTACCCGGTGGTGAAGTCCAGCAGGGGGATAAGGCTTTGACCTGTAGCCCCTCCCCCAGCCCCATGGCACCATTTAGAGTAAATGTTCCCACCCTGGAGCTGCATATCTCTCTCTCCCTCACTCCCTGTCAGCGTTTGGGTGCCATTAGGACAAGCTGAGCTGATCCTGGGACTGTTTGGGCAAATCCATCTCTGTAAACCCGCCTGCATGTCAGCGCTGTGCATTTTACAGGACACTTAAGTATTCTACATGTCTGCTGACAGCGTTAGTTAAGAAAGAGTGCATTTAGTCAGGGTTATATAGTACAAGTACCCTGTGATATACATCCAGTATTTACTGTGCATTGATATATCTATTGTCTGTATAGCCATACTTAGTATTACTCTGTATTGCTAGTCCAATGCAGTTTTATTGCATGTCTTAATTTCTGCACTGTTTATTGTGACTCTATGTGTGTGCATATAGCTGCTGTGTGACCTCCATTTCGTGTCTCTCACTCAGATTGCTATTCCTATATTCTATAACCTGAGGGGGCTACGTGCGTCAGGGTTATTATTATCTAATATAGGTGTTTCACAAGATATACTTATTGTGTATTTTTCTCTGTGAATTTTAGTCACCATATACCTCTAGAATTCTCTGTGCACATACACTACACAGGGGGTTCTTGTCAGATATTTTGCTGCTGTTATTGTACTGGGTTGCCTCGCATTGAGCTTTCAGATATGTAAGTTACAAGGGGCGACGGAGCTGGGGCTGATCCCACATTGCGTGGTGGTGACGCTGCAGACACATTTGAGGAGAAAATAGCAGCTGAGGGTTCTGGTTCTGGGGGTTCCTTGCCCCCCAGTGGTACCGTAGCAATGGGGGTTCAAAATGACCCGCCTTGGGCTACTTTTTCCACGTTATTGAGTACGCTAGTAACTAGACTTGCTATCCCTATGGGACCTCCTGTGCCGGTACAACCACTTATGGTCCCTGCGGTTAATCCGCCATGGGCAGATCAACTGTCCTCTCAGTTACAGCAATAGAACCTATCACTGACTAAACACAAATCTAACCCTCGCCCGCCCAAGACCACAGGATCCTCTAAGCAGGCTATTACTTCCTCACAATCCACCAACGTCCCAGACACCTCGTCTGATGAGGATGGCGTATATACTGACCCCACAGGTTTTGATCCTGATGCTTCTGATGGGGAATCTGTTTCACAGGTGGATGTTCCTGACTTGTTGGAGGCTATCAGGCTAATTCTTCAAATTACTGATGACCCAGAGCCGGATGCTGCCCCTAAGAAACCGGACAGGTTTAAACGTCAGAAAGTAGTTAAACAAGTTTTACCTCATTCTGACCATTTAGTTGACATACGTCAGGAATCCTGGGAAAATCCAGGGAAGAAATTCACGCCTTACAGGAAGATGCTGTCTCGCTATCCCCTCGCGGCGGAGCTAAGTAAAAATTGGTAGACACCCCCGCCAGTGGATTCGCAGGTGACGCGGCTGGTGGTATCCTCTGCTCTGCCTGTAACTACCGACACGTCTCTGAAAGAACCGACGGATAAGCGTGTGTGGGGTTGTTTAAAGGCGATTTACACTCTAACGGGTGCTGCGCATCGGCCCACCATTGCAGCGACTTGGGCTGCAGAGGCTATTGAAGCGTGGGCTCAGGATTTGGAAGCTGAGATGTCTTCCAACGCTTCTGATCATGCTAGACAATGTCTCTCGTATATTGTCACAGCTTCTCATTATGTTAAGGAGGCGGTATTCTGGCGGCCAAGGCTTCTACTACGTCCATACTGGCTCATCGGATTCTCTGGCATCGGTCCTGGTCCGTGGATCTGGACTCTAAGAAAACCCTGGAGGTGCTCCCTTTTAAGGGAGACATTCTTTTCGGGGAAGACCTCAACAAGATAGTGGCTGACTTAGCTTCTGCTAAAACAGCATGTCTGCCTAGTACTGCTTCTTCGGTACCAAAGGCTAAGAGTACTTCCTTTCGCTCCTTTCGTCCTTCAGGGAAAGCAAAGGGTCAGGCGTATCCTAAACAGGCTCGCACTTCCAAGCCTACTAAGCCCAAACCCAAACGGGCCTGGGCTGCCCGTCAGCTTGCTTCCAAGACTGACAAGCCTGCCGCATGACGGGAAGGAACTCCCTCTGGGGGATCCCAGGGTGGGAGGCCGACTTCTAGGGTATATCCAGGAATGGTTGAAGACCACTTCCGATGCCTGGGTACGGGAAGTCGTCACTCGAGGTTACTCCATATCCTTCAAAAATCGTCCTCCTCATCGATTTTGCCTGACAGACGTCCCTTCGGATCAGGTTAAGGCAAAAACTCTTCAGTCGGTGGTGCAGTCCCTCCTGGACACAGGAGTGGTAGTAAAGGTGCCTCTAGTTCAGAGAGGCAAGGGGTACTATTCACCGCTGTTCCTAGTCCCGAAACCGAATGGGTCCTCCCGGCCCATTCTCAACCTCAAGTCCTTGAACAAATTTGTGAGGGTCTCCAAGTTTCATATGGAAACTCTTCGCTCTGTTGTTCTGGCCTTAGAACCTGGGGATAAGATGGTCTCCCTGGACATACAGGATGCTTACCTGCATATTCCTATTGCAATGTCGCATCAGCAATACCTGAGGTTTGCGGTTGGCAACCTCCATTACCAGTTTCGGGCGTTACCTTTTGGTTTGACCACGGCTCTGCGAGTCTTCACCAAGGTCATGGCGGTGATGACGGCTGTACTCCGCCGTCCAGGGATCAGGATCCTACCGTACCTGGACGACTTGTTGATCCTGGCAAATTCCCCAGAAATTCTCCTACGCCATCTGGATCTGACTATCCAGCTTCTGAAAGCCCACGGGTGGCTCATCAACTGGAAGAAATCTTCCCTGGTCCCTGCTCAGAGCATGGTGCACCTGGGGGCGTTGTTGGACACTCACAACCAGCGGTTGTTCTTGTCTCAGGAGAAAGTCCTGAAGCTTCAGGACAGGATTCGATGCTTCCAATCTCGTCCGCAAGTGTCGATACATTCAGCGATGCAAGTGCTAGGTCTCATGGTGTCGGCTTTCGAGATGGTGGAGTACGCTGAATTCCATTCCCGCCCTCTACAGAAGTTGATTCTGGCCATCTGGGACGGCCTGCCTCACCGGATCAGGTCTCAAATGATCTCCTTGTCTCTGGAGGTCCGTCTGTCACTGAACTGGTGGCTTCAGGACCAACGATTGAGCAGGGGTCGTCCCTTCTGGATCACCAACTGGGTTCTTATGACAACGGATGCCAGTCTGAGAGGTTGGGGCACGGTGTTGGAGCAACACCCACTTCAGGGTCGGTGGACCAAGGAGGAATCTCTCCTCCCGATAAACATTCTAGAGTTGCGGGCAGTGTTCAACTCATTGAACTTGGCCCAGCATTTAATACAACACACAACTGTTCAAGTAAATCATCAAGGCGGCACTCGAAGCCGCATGGCAATGAGGGAAGTATCACGGATCCTTCAGTGGGTGGAACGCCATCTGCCAGCCATATCGGCAGTATTCATTCCGGGGGTCCAAAACTGGGAAGCGGACTTCCTCAGTCGTCAGGACGTACACGCCGGAGAGTGGAGCCTCCATCCAGAAATGTTTCAACTCCTCGTGGACAGGGGTGACCTTCCAGATGTGGACCTGATGGCATCTCGACACCATCACAAGGTTCCGGTCTTCGGAGCAAGGACAAGGGATCCTCAAGCAGCGTTCGTGGACGCACTGGCAATTCCATGGAACTTTCAGCTGCCATACGTGTTCCCTCCGGTGTCACTACTGCCTAGAGTAATAAGGAAGTTCAAGCAAGAAGGAGTAATACGAATTCTGATCGCTCCCGCATGGCCCAGACGGCATTGGTTCTCAGACCTTCAGGGTCTCTTGATAGAGCATCCCCTTCTACTTCCACAGCACCCAGATCTCCTCGTTCAAGGCCCTTGTGTATATCAGGATTTAGCCCGGTTGGCTTTGGCGGCGTGGCTCTTGAAGCTTCCGTCTTGAGGGCCAAAGGATTTTCTGAGGCGGTCATTTCAAACCATGTTGAAGGCCCGGAAACCAGCTTCTGCTCGGATTTACCATAGGGTCTGGAATTCTTACTTTGCTTGGTGTGCATCTAACAATTATGACACTTACAAGTTTAGTACGGCCAAGCTTTTGGCCTTTCTATAACAGGGTCTGGAGTTGGGCCTTCGTCTGGCCTCCATCAAGGTTCATATTTCTGCCTTGTCGGTTTGGTTTCAGAGAAAAATTGCGACCTTACCTGATGTGCATACGCTCACTCAGTGTGTGTTGTGGATTCAACCTCCTTATGTCCCGCCTGTGGCTCCTTGGGACTTGTCGGTGGTTCTGGAGGCGTTGCAAGGGTCTCCGTTGGAGCCTCTTGAATCTGCAGACCTTAAGTGGCTTTCTCTTAAGGTAGTGTTTCTGCTGGCTATTGCCTCTGCTAGACGGGTGTCGGATTTGGGTGCCTTGTCTTGTAGGTCACCATATCTGATTTTTCACCGTGATCGAGCGGTTCTTAGAACATGTCCCGGGGGTTTACCTAATGTAGTGTCTTCTTTCCACCTTAATCAGGAGATTGTGGTTTCGGCCTTTGCCTCTCCTGAGTTGTCTTCCAAAGAGCGGTCTTTGGATGTGGTACGGGCTCTCCGTATCTATGTGACGAGGATTGCTTCCCTTCGGAAGGCGTATTCTCTCTTTGTACTGTTTGGTGTTCACAAATGTGGCTGGCCTGCTCACAAGCAGACCCTGGCCAGATGGATTAGAATGGTGATTGCACATGCTTATGTACATGCTGGTCTACCAGCTCCTGCTACCATTAAGGCCCATTCTACTGTCTGTTGGACCTTCTTGGGCGGCCCGCCGTGGTGCGACCCTTGAACAATTGTGCAAGGCGGCTACGTTGTCCTCAGTGAACACGTTCATAAGGTTCTATGCCTCTAACACTTCCGCCTCCCAGGATACTTCCTTTGGACGCCGGGTTCTTGTGCCCGCTACAGTGTGTCCCCTCCCATAAGGAACTGCTTTAGGACATCCTCAATGTCATTCCCTGTGGAGCCCAGTGTACCCCGCTTCAGAAAACGAGATTTATGGTAAGAACTTACCGTTGTTAAATCTCTTGCTCCGAGGTACACTGGGCTCCACAGGGCGCCCACCCTGGCACACTTAGCTTCTTTGGGTTGAAAGGCATTAGCCGCTGATACCTTCTCCTGTCGTGAGAATGTGGTGTATGTGGCTACTAACGGTTGTCGTTTCTTTTGCCTGCTACTGCATTGCACTGGTTAACAAAAACTGAGCTCCTGTGCACGGAGGTGGGGTTATAGAGGAGGCGGCGCTATGCATTCTGGGAACAGTCAAAGCTTTTAGCCTGTTGGTGCCTTGGATCAAGATCCTACTCTACACCCCAATGTAATTTCCTGTGGAGCCCAGTGTACCTCGCAGAAAGAGATCTAACAACGGTATGTTCTTACCATAAATCTCATTGTATGTGTGTGTGCAAATTCTCACATTACCGTGTCCAGGGACTCTGTGTCTTGTGCAGCAGAATATGTATCTTCTCCAGAGGAATCCATTCCATGTACACAGGAATGTAATATTTTGTCTCAGCCTTCCGAATCCGAGCCCCAGTGGGTAGCTTCTATTAAGGGAATGATATCCCAGATTTCTCTGACGTCCTAGTGGATGCTGGGAACTCTGTAAGGACCATGGGGATAGACGGCTCCGCAGGAGACTGGGCACATCTAAAGAAAGATTCAGGACTATCTGGTGTGCACTTGCTCCTCCCCCTATGACCCTCCTCCAAGCCCCAGTTAGATTTATGTGCCCGGCTGAGCTGGATGCACACTAGGGGCTCTCCTGAGCTCCTAGAAAGAAAGTATAATTTAGTTTTTTTATTTTACAGTGAGACCTGCTGGCAACAGGCTCACTGCACCGAGGGACTAAGGGGGAGAAGAAGCGAACCTACCTAAGTGGTGGTAGCTTGGGCTTCTTAGGCTACTGGACACCATTAGCTCCAGAGGGATCGCACACAGGATCCGACCTCGTCGTCCGTTCCCGGAGCCGCGCCGCCGTCCCCCTTACAGAGCCAGAAGCAAGAAGGTCCGGAAAATCGGCGGCTGAAGACTTCTGTCTTCTCCAAGGTAGCGCACAGCACTGCAGCTGTGCGCCATTGCTCCTCATGCACACCACACACTACGGTCACTGATGGGTGCAGGGCGCTGGGGGGGGGGCGCCCTGAGCAGCAATAAATAACACCTTGGCTGGCAAACTGACACCATATATAGCCCCAGAGGCTATATAGGTGTATATTAACCCCTGCCAGAAATTTTAAAATAGCGGGAGAAAGCCCGCCGAAAAAGGGGCGGAGCCATCTCCCTCAGCACACTGGCGCCATTTTCCCTCACAGCTCCGCTGGAAGGATCGCTCCCTGGCTCTCCCCTGCAGTCCTGCACTACAGAAAGGGTAAAAAAGAGAGGGGGGGCACAAATTTAGGCGCAGTATAATCTCCTATGTAATAGCCCTATTCTGTGACCTTGTGATTCATTTGCTAACGCTGGGCGGAGTCACAACAGTGGGCGGAGTTATTCAAATGAGTCACCGAGATCTGGCCAAATCTACAGGAGACTAGGAGCAGAAGCAGATAGCATGGGAATTGGGCATGGCACAGGCAGGGGTGCAGACCTCCCAGCTTTCTGCAGGAGCTTTCTCCAGACAGAAGGAGGGAAACACACTCGGCAAAAAGGGGGCGTGGCTTCACGGGAGGGCCCCCGTTTTCGTCAGTGAGGGGGCTTGCCCAGCGCTCTGTGAGCTGCTGGCATGCTCCCAGGGGCTGATTATGAGTCCGGGGGGCCCAGGGCACTTGAGACAGGGGAGCACTATCTCATTGCTGTGCCTGCTGGGGGTTGGGGGCGTGGCCTAATCGCGGACCGCGCGGCCACGCCCCCTTATGCAAATTCCGGTTTTTGTTTTTATTTTTTTTAATGGGATTTTGGCCCCTCAGCTAGGGCTAAATCCAGAGGAGGTGGTCGCTCCCCCCTACACACCCGCACAGGGAGAAGAAAGCAGGGAGACTGCTGCCTCCCTGCAACACCACAGACCTGCCAATATGCAGCAGCGTGTGCTGACTGTAGCACAATGCTGCCACTGTTGCTGGCAGGACAGGGGGGGGGGGAGCTTCTGAGCTGGGACAGAGCTACTCCAGCCGGGGGGGCCTCTAAAACTGTGGGGCCAATGGTACGTATCCCCCCCCCCCCTTAATCCGGCTCTGCTGCTGGAACTCCCCCATTAATCCGTACCCCCTGATGCCCCCTCTCCCTCTGTCTCCACTATTCACCGCTGCTCTGCTAAGCAGAACAGCGAGTACAGGAGCTTTCCAACTGCCCCCCCCCCCCCCACCGCAGGACACTGCGACCCGCGGGTGGGACAGCGGGACAGACCCCAAAAAATGGGACCGCGAAAATCGGGACATTTGGGAGGTATGGGGGTGTGTGAGGGGTATGACATACAGACAGACGGGCACCGGCTCACTGTGTGCTTGACCCCCCACATCGGCATACTCAGCAGGGTCTCTCTGGTGCGGAGGAGCGTCACTTTCTGACACACTCCACGCTTCTTAGCTGCAGTTTAGTGAGGCACCTGCCACTGTGCAGGTTCCGTACTGCCTCTATTATCTCCAGCCCCGGCAACCCCACCGCTAGCTGCAGCGCTGCCACCCGCAGTGGAGTGCGCCCAGCTCATTCACACACTTTAGCTGGCGGGTAGCGCTGCAGAAATCCGAGCTGCTTGCAGGCTCTGACCCCCTCCTCCCTCCAGCCACAGCGTCTCCTGGGAGCTAACCAGTCACTCCCAGTCTCCCCTTACCACAGTGCCCGGAAGCCGTGAGGTCCGCGCCACGTGCATGCTATGACCCCCTCCTCCCTCCAGCCGCAGCATCTCCTGGGGGCTAACCAGTCATTTCCAGTCTCACCTTACCACAGTGCCCGGCAGCTGCGCGAGGTCTGCGGTGTGTGACTGAGGAGGGGGGGAGGGATGCGGACTGGCAGAGAAAGCAGGACTCCAGTCTGAGAGAGTCAGCCATGCCAAGTCTCCAGCAGCAGCAGATCCCAACAGGTTGGAATGGAACAGCAGCAGCCAGCAGCAGTGACTCCGGTAAGACACATCTGTCTGTCTCCACTGTTTTGTCCCTAATAACAATCTCTCCTGTGCCCTGTGTTCTGTCATGTCCCTGGCCTTGCCCTGCCACCCTTATTCTGGCCCTTTCACCCTTATCCTGGCCCTGTCACCCTTATGCTGGCCCTGTTACCCCTATCCTGGCCCTGTCACCCCTGTGCTTGCCCTGTCAACCCTATACTGGCCCCGTCACCCCTGTCCTGGTCCTGCCACCCCTACCCTGGCCCTGTCACCCCTATCCTGTCCCTATCATTTCTGTCCTTGCCCTGTCACCCCTGTCCTGGCCCTGTCACCCCTGTCCTGGCCCCGTCACCCCTGTCCTGGCCCCGTCACCCCTGTCCTGGCCCCGTCACCACTGTCCTGGCACCGTCACCCCTGTCCTGGCCCCGTCAACCCTGTACTGACCCTGTCACCCCTGTCCTGGCCCTGTTACTGCATACCCTCCAACTACCTTTTATGGCATGTACAGTACCCACAGCGCCTCCAGACCTCTCCCCAATGCACCACACCTCCGCACCTTCCCCTCCACCACATGCGGCACTCCACCCCTCCCCCACATGATGTGCCTCCAGACCCCCTACACCACCCGTGGCTCCCACTCCTCCACCCCTTCACCACCCACAGCACCTCCAGGCCCCTTCCACCATTCACCCCCCTTATACGTCTCCCCCCACACCTGCCCCCTCCACCCGCAGCATCTGCAGACACCCTCCTCCATCAGCGGTCCCCCCCTCACCCACCCCTCCCCCACCAATGGCACCCCTGCACCTGCCCCTCCACCACCTGCAGCACCTCCGGACCTCCTTTCCCATCCGCCGCAACACCCGTACTCCCCCATATGCTGTGCCTCCAGACCCCCTACACCACCCGTGGCTCCCACTCCTCCACCCCTTCACCACCCACAGCACCTCCAGGCCCCTTCCACCATTCACCCCCCTTATACGTCTCCCCCCACACCTGCCCCCCTCCACCCGCAGCATCTGCAGACACCCTCCTCCATCAGCGGCCCCCCCCTCACCCACCCCTCCCCCACCAATGGCACCCCGCACCTGCCCCTCCACCACCTGCAGCACCTCCGGACCTCCTTTCCCATCCGCCGCAACACCCGTACCTGCCCCTACCCTACCCATGGTGCCTGCGGTCCCCTACCCAACCCCCGGCACACCCATCCCACAGCACCTCCGGAACCCTTCACCCATCCACAACATCCCCACACCTGCCCCTCTCCCACCCGTGGCACCCCTGCCCCTCCCCCACCTGCAGTGCCTCCGGACCCCTCCCCCATCTGCATCCCCCACTCCTCTGCCCCTCCCCCACGCGCAGCACCTCCCGAACCTTCCCCATCCGAGCCCCACCCCCACTTCTGCCTCCCCTCCACCCGCAGCATCTACAGACACCATCCGCAGTCCCCCCCGCACCCGCTACATTCTGTACATCGTGCCCTGCAGGTGCTGTTCACGCCGTCGCAAGGGGCTGCGCCTCCTTCACCATCGCACGCCCTTTCATTGTGCAATATTTAACCACTAACAAAGGAATGCAGGTAATACTCCATATAATACAAATATTAAACCCCAGAAAGGCATGCAAGGGTTAAGGGGGCGTAGCCCCTTGCGACGGTGTGAAGAGCGCCCGTAGGGCGCGATGAAGAATCTAGTATATATATATGCAGCTATAAGGGGAAAACACTCTTTATAGGTGATATCCCTGTGGTATATAGCGCTCTGGTGTGTGCTGGCATACTCTCCCTCTGTCTCCCCAAAGGGCTATGTGGGGTCCTGTCCTCTGTCAGAGCATTCCCTGTGTGTGTGCTGTGTGTCGGTACCGCTGTGTCGACATGTATGATGAGGAAAATGATGTGGAGGCAGAGCAAATGCCTGTAAGTGTGTTGTCACCCCCTGAGGGGTCGACACCTGTGTGGATGGACTTATGGAAGGAATTACGTGACAGTGTCAGCTCCTTACATAAAAGGTTTGACGACATAGGACAGCCGGCTACTCAGCTTGTGACTGTTCCAGCGTCTCAAATGTCATCAGGGGCTTTAAAACGCCCGCTACCTCAGATGACAGACACAGATGTCGACACGGATACCGACTCCAGTGTCGACGACGATGAGACTAGTGTACCCTCTAATAGGTCCACCCGTTACATGATTGAGGCAATGAAAAATGTATTACACATTTCTGATGGGTTCACTACGGCTGGCCGGCGGTCGGGCTCCCGGCGACCAGCATCCCGGTGCCGGGAGCCCGACCGCCGGCTTACCGACAGCTTGGCGAGCGCAAATGAGCCCCTTGCGGGCTCGCTGCGCTCGCCACGCTACGGGCACGGTGGCGCGCGACGCGCGCCACACTATTTTATTCTCCCTCTATGGGGGTCGTGGACCCCCACGAGGGAAAATAAGTGTCGGTATGCCGGCTGTCGGGCTCCCGGCGCCGGTATACTGAGCGCCGGGAGCCCGACCGCCGGCAAACAGAAGACCACCCATTTCTGATAGTACCCCAGGTACCACAAAAAAGGGTATTATGTTCGGTGAGAAAAAACTACCAGTAGTTTTTCCTGCATCTGAGGAATTAAATGAGGTGTGTGAGGAAGCCTGGACTTCCCCCGATAAGAAATTGATAATTTCAAAACGGTTGTTGGCAGCGTACCCTTTCCCGCCAGAGGATAGGTCACGTTGAGAAACATCCCCTAGGGTAGATAAAGCGCTTACACGTTTATCAAAACAGGTGGCACTACCGTCTCCGGATACGGCCGCCCTAAAGGATCCTGCTGATAGAAAGCAGGAAGCTACCCTAAAAGCTATATATACACACACGGGCATTATATTGCGACCAGCGATTGCATCAGCATGGATGTGCAGTGCTGCTGCTGCGTGGTCAGATTCCCTGTCGGATAATATTGATACCCTGGATAGGGACAATATTTTGCGGACAGTAGAACATATAAAAGACGCTGTCTTATACATGCGTGATGCACAGAGGGATATTTGCCAGCTGGCATCAAAAATAAGCGCAATGTCCATTGCCGCCAGAAGGGGGTTATGGACTCGGCAGTGGTCAGGTGATGCCGATTCAAAAAGGCACATGGAAGTTTTGCCTTATAAAGGGGTGGAACTGTTTGGGGATGGTCTTTCAGACCTTGTTTCCACAGCTACGGCTGGGAAATCGACATTTTTGCCACAGGCTACCCCACAGCAAAAGAAAGCACCGTATTATCAAGTACAGTCCTTTCGGCCCCAAAAACACAAGAGGGCTCGAGGCGCATCCTTTCTGCCGAGAGGCAAAGGTAGAGGGAAAAAACTGCAGCATACAGCCAGTTCCCAAGAGCAAAAGTCCTCCCCCGCGTCCGGTAAGTCCACAGCATGACGCTGGGGCTTCACAGGCGGACCCGGGTACGGTGGGGGCCCGTCTCAGAAATTTCAGCACACAGTGGGCTCTCTCACAGGTGGATCCCTGGACCCTTCAAGTAGTATCTCAGGGGTACAGGCTGGAATTCGAGACGTCCCCCCCGCCGTTTTCTAAAATCTGCCTTACCAGCATGGAGGCAGTGTTGGTGGCTATCCAAAAACTGTATTCACAGCGTGATTGTCAAGGTACCCCTCCTTCAGCAAGGAAAGGGTTACTATTCCACAATGTTTGTGGTACCGAAACCGGACGGTTCGGTGAGACCCATCTTAAATTTAAAATCCTTGAACACTTATATCAAAAGGTTCAAGTTCAAGATGGAATCGCTCAGGGCGGTTATTGCGAGCCTGGACGAGGGGGATTACATGGTCTCCCTGGACATCAAGGATGCGTACCTGCATGTCCCCATTTACCCTCCTCACCAGGAGTACCTCAGATTTGTGGTACAGGACTGTCACTATCAGTTCCAGACGCTGCCGTTTTGGTTATCCACGGCACCGAGGGTCTTTACCAAGGTAATGGCCGAAATGATGATACTCCTTCGCAAGAAGGGAGTTTTAATTATCCCGTACTTGGACGATCTCCTGATAAAGGCGAGGTCCAAGGAACAGTTGGTAGTGGGGGTAGCACTTTCTCGGGAAGTGCTACAACAGCACGGCTGGATTCTCAATATTCCAAAGTCACAGCTGGTCCCGACGACACGTCTTCTGTTCCTGGGAATGATTCTGAACACAGACCAGAAAAAAGTGTTTCTTCCAGTGGAAAAAGCCGAGGCGTTGTCATCTCTAGTCAGAGACCTCCTAAAACCGGGACAGGTATCGGTACATCAATGCACACGAGTCCTGGGAAAAATGATAGCTTCGTACGAAGCAATTCCATTCGGAAGGTTCCACGCAAGGACTTTCCAGTGGGACCTGTTGGACAAATGGTCCGGGTCCCATCTCCAGATGCAACAGCGGATAACCCTGTCGGCAAAAATATTCTGGAGCTAAGGGCCATTTACAATGCCCTAAGCCAAGCAAGGCCCCTGCTTCAGAACCAGCCGGTACTGATCCAATCAGACAACATCACGGCGGTCGCCCATGTAAACAGACAGGGCGGCACAAGAAGCAGGAGGGCAATGGCAGAAGCCACAAGGATTCTCCGATGGGCGGAAAATCATGTGTTAGCACTGACAGCAGTGTTCATTCCGGGAGTGGACAACTGGGAAGCAGACTTCCTCAGCAGGCACGACCTCCACCCGGGAGAATGGGGACTTCATCCAGAAGTCTTCCAAATGCTGGTAAACTGGTGGGAAAGACCACAGGTGGACATGATGGCGTCCCGCCTCAACAAAAAGCTAAAAAGATATTGCGCCAGGTCAAGGGACCCTCAGGCGATCGCTGTGGACGCTCTAGTAACACCGTGGGTGTACCAGTCGGTTTATGTGTTTCCTCCTCTGCCTCACATTCCCAAGGTACTGAGAATAATACGAAGGCGAGGAGTGAAAACTATACTCGTGGTTCCGGATTGGCCAAGAAGAGCTTGGTACCCGGAACTTCAAGAGATGCTTTCAGAGGACCCTTGGCCTCTGCCGCTCAGACAGGACCTGCTGCAGCAGGGGCCCTGTCTGTTCCAAGACTTACCGCGGCTGCGTTTGACGGCATGGCGGTTGAACACCGGATCCTGAAGGAAAAGGGCATTCCGGAGGAAGTCATCCCTACCCTGATCAAAGCCAGGAAGGATGTCACCGCAAAACATTATCACCGCATTTGGCGAAAATATGTTGCTTGGTGTGAGGCCAGGAAGGCCCCAACGGAGGAATTTCAACTGGGTCGATTCCTGCATTTCCTGCAAGCAGGGGTGACGTTGGGCCTCAAATTGGGGTCCATTAAGGTCCAGATTTCGGCCCTGTCGATTTTCTTCCAAAAAGAACTGGCTTCACTGCCTGAAGTTCAGACTTTTGTCAAAGGAGTTCTGCATATTCAGCCTCCTTTTGTGCCCCCAGTGGCACCTTGGGATCTCAATGTGGTTTTGGAGTTCCTGAAATCACATTGGTTTGAACCACTTAAGACTGTGGATTTGAAGTATCTCACGTGGAAAGTGGTCATGCTGTTGGCCCTGGCTTCGGCCAGGCGTGTGTCAGAATTGGCGGCTTTGTCCTATAAAAGCCCTTATCTGATTTTCCATATGGATAGGGCAGAATTGAGGACTCGTCCTCAGTTTCTCCCGAAGGTGGTATCAGCGTTTCACTTGAACCAGCCTATTGTGGTGCCTGCGGCTACTGGGAATTTGGAGGATTCCAAGTTACTGGACGTAGTCAGGGCCCTGAAAATTTATGTTTCCAGGACGGCTGGAGTCGGGAAAACTGACTCGCTGTTTATCCTGTATGCACCCAACAAACTGGGTGCTCCTGCTTCTAAGCAGACTATCGCGCGCTGGATTTGTAGCACTATTCAGCTGGCGCATTCTGCGGTGGGACAACCGCAGCCTAAATCTGTAAAAGCCCATTCCACAAGGAAGGTGGGCTCATCTTGGGCGGCTGCCCGAGGGGTCTCGGCTTTACAACTTTGCCGAGCTGCTACTTGGTCAGGGGCAAACACGTTTGCAAAATTCTACAAATTTGATACGCTGGCTGAGGAGGACCTGGAGTTCTCTCATTCGAAGTTGCAGAGTCGTCCGCACTCTCCCGCCCGTTTGGGAGCTTTGGTATAATCCCCATGGTCCTTACGGAGTTCCCAGCATCCACTAGGACGTCAGAGAAAATAAGAATTTACTCACCGGTAATTCTATTTCTCGTAGTCCGTAGTGGATGCTGGGCGCCCATCCCAAGTGCGGATTGTCTGCAATACTTGTAAATAGTTATTGTTACAAAAATCGGGTTATTATTGCGAGCCATCTGTTCAGAGGCTCCTTTTGTTATCATACTGTTAACCGGGGTTCCTATCACGAGTTATACGGTGTGATTGGTGTGGCTGGTATGAGTCTTACCCGGGATTCAAAATCCTTCCTTATTGTGTCAGCTCTTCCGGGCACAGTGTCCTAACTGAGGCTTGGAGGAGGGTCATAGGGGGAGGAGCCAGTGCACACCAGATAGTCCTGAATCTTTCTTTAGATGTGCCCAGTCTCCTGCGGAGCCGTCTATCCCCATGGTCCTTACAGAGTTCCCAGCATCCACTACGGACTACGAGAAATAGAATTACCGGTGAGTAAATTCTTATTTTCTACTAGGATTGCGCATTATGAGACTGAATCACAGATTTTAAAACTATCTGTGAAGGTTTTGTCTGGTTCTGTTCCCCCTACCTCAGAATCCCTTTGTATATACCCAAAGAAACGTGCGCTTGCTCAGATTATGCAGGTCGACACAGACACCGACTCGGCAGACGGTGATGCGGATATGCGGGTGGGTGAGGCTTCCCTGGAAAGATGGGTGCAACTCATGATTGAGGCTATTAGGGATGTGTTACACATTACTGACAAACCACCTGAGCAGGTAGAGGAGGCTTACTTTACAGACAAGAAGAAAGCCTCCCTGACCTTCCCTGCGTCTAAGGAATTAAACGCATTGTTTGAAAATTCCTGGGAAAATCCAGAGAAAAAATTCCAGATCCCAAAGAGGGTTCTTGTGGCTTTTCCTTTCCCTGAGGATGATAGGAAAAAGTGGGAAAATCCACCTATAGTAGACTCTTCTGTATCTAGACTGTCTAAAAAGGTGGTTTTACCTGTTCCTGGGTCTACCTCTTTGAAAGAACCGGCAGACCGCAAGATTAAAACTACGCTAAAATCCATATACACTGCTTCAGGAGTGGCATTAAGGCCCACTATTGCCTGTGCATGGATTTTTAAAGCCATAGTAAAGTGGTCAGGCACATTACTAGAGGACTTAGATTCTCTGGATAGAAGTGACATTTAATTGTGTTTACGTAACATACAGGATTCTGCGGTTTTCATGGTGGAGGCCATGAAGGACCTGGGTCATCTGAATGCAAGGACATCTTCCATGGCTGTCTCAGCACGCAAGGGACTATGGCTGCGCCAATGGTCGGCAGACGCGGAATCAAGGAGAAGTGTGGAGAAGCTACCCTTCACAGGTCAGGCTCTCTTTGGGGAAGCATTGGATGCGTGGATCTACACCGCAACCGCTGGTAAGTCAAAATTTCTTTCGCTCAGCCACTCAGACGCAGAAGAACTCTTTTCTATGTCCTCAATGCAGTCCTTTCTGGCTGCAAAAGCTTAAAAGTCCAAGCCGCCTACCACTTTCTTCAGAGGTGGTCGGGCAAAGTCCAAAAAAACTGCACACACAGGTTCCCGAGAACAAAAGCCTGCCTCTCTTTCCTCAAAATCTTCAGCATGACGGTGGACCTCACAGCCTGGAGAACATGCAGGTGGGAGCGAGACTCAGACGTTTCAGTTCACGTCAGGGTGTCATCCGGACTGAATCCCTGGGTGCAGGATATTGTGTCCCAGGGGTACAGACTGGAGTTTCAAGAGCTCCCCCCTCACAGATTTTTCAGATCAGGCTTGCCGGCGTTGCTGACGGAAAGGGCTATCCTGCAGGAAGCCATTCAAAAATTGGAAAAGTCAGATGTCATTGTTCCAGTTCCACCTCATCTGGAAAAGAAGGGTTACTATTCAAACCTATTTGTGGTACCGAAACTGGATGGTTCGGTCAGACCGATTTTGAACCTGAAATCGTTAAACACTTATCTGAAGGAATTCAAGTTCAAAATGGAATCTCTGAAAGCGGTGATCTCAGGTCTGGAGGAGGGAGAGTTTCTGGTATCCCTGGATATCAAGGATGCGTACTTTCACATTCCGATTTGGCTGCCCCACCAGGCTTATCTCAGATTTGCTCTGTTGGACTTTTTCTATCAGTTCCAGGCTCTGCCATTCGGCCTCTCCACGGCACCGAGGGTGTTCACCAAGGCAGAGATGATGGTTCTTCTGAGCAGGCAGGGAGTGAATATAATTCCATACCTGGACGATCTGCTGATAAAAGCATCCTCCAGGGAGAAGTTGTTGCAGAGCATTGCTCTCACGACTCGACTGCTCAGTGATCACGGATGGATCCTGAATCTTCCAAAGTCACATTTGGAGCCGACGAGGAGATTGTCTTTCCTAGGGATGATCCTTGACACGCAGGTGCAGAGGATATTTCTACCGGTGGAGAAAGTGTCCAAGGAAGGTGGTCAAGTCTGGAATCCATTCTTACAATAAACATCCTGGAACTAAGAGCCGTGTAAAACGTTCTTCTACAGGTGACACACCTTCTGCAAGATCAAGCCATTCAGGTGCAGTCGGACAATGTAACAACGGTGGCCTACATAAACCGACAGGGTGGAACTAAGAGCAGAGCTGCGATGTCAGAGGTGTCAGGTATCCTCCTCTGGGCAGAAAAGCACGCTGGGGTGATGTCAGCAATCTTCATTCCGGGAGTGTACAACTTGGAAGCGGACTTCCTCAGCAAGCACGATCTACATCCAGGAGAGTGGGGCCTCCATCCAGAGGTGTTCGCGGAGGTGACAAGTCTTTGTAGTGTACCTCAGATTGACATGATGGCCTCTCATCTCAACAGAAAGCTTCGGAGGTACCGTTCCAGGTCACTAGACCCACAAGCAGCGGCGGTGGATGCCCTGGTAACTCCGTGGGTGTTCAAGTCAGTGTACGTGTTCCCTACACTTCCACTCATCCCAAGGATTCTAAAACTCATAAAGAGAACAAGAGTTCAGGCAATCCTCATTGCTCCGGACTGGCCAAGAAGGGCTTGGTATACGGATCTTCTGGAGTTACTGCTGGAAGATCCGAGATTTCTTCCTCTTCGAGAGGATCTTCTGCAACAGGGGCCATTCGCTTATCAAGACTTACCACGGCCACGCTTGATGCCATGGAGGTTGAACGCCAGATCTTAGCTTGGAAGGGCATTCCGAACAAGGTTATTCCTACCTTGATACAGGCTAGGAAAGGAGTAGCGTCTAAACATTACCATCGCATTTGGAAAAAGTATGTGTCTTGGTGTGAATCCAAGAAGTTTCCTACGGTGGAGTTTCAACTTGGACGGTTTCTCCACTTCCTGCAAGCAGGTGTAGATATGGGACTGCGTTTGGGATCCCTGAAGGTCCAGATTTCAGCCTTAACCATTTTTTTCCAGAAACAACTGGCTTCCCTCCCTGAGGTTCAGACTTTCTTGAAAGGGGTTCTGCACACACAGCCTCCCTTTGTGCCGCCTATGGCACCCTGGAATCTTAACGTGGTATTGTAGTTCCTGCAATCGGATTGGTTCGAGCCTCTACAGGAGGCTGAGGTCAAGTTTCTCATGTGGAAAACTATCATGTTGTTGGCCTTGGCTTCTGCTAGACGTGTGTCGGAATTGGAGGCTTTGTCTTGTAAAAGCCCCTACTTAATCTTTCATGCGGATAGAGCGGAACTCTGGACGCGTCAGTTCCTTCCGAAGGTTGTGTCGGCTTTTCATATCAACCAACCTATTGTGGTGCCAGTGGCTACTGACACCTCAATTCCATCAAAGTCCTTGGATGTTGTAAGGGCTCTGAAAATCTATGTGGCAAGGACTGCTTGTCACAGAAAATCGGACTCTGTTTGTCCTGTATGATCCCAAGAGACTTGGGTCTCCTGCTTCTAAGCAGACGATTTCTCGCTGGATCAGGTTCACTATCCAGCATGCGTATTCTACGGCAGGATTGCCGTGTCCAAGATCGGTTAAGGCCCACTCTACTCGTAAGGTGGGTTCTTCCTGGGCGGCTGCCCGGTGGGTCTCGGCTTTACAACTTTGCAGAGCGGCTACTTGGTCAGGGTCGAACACGTTTGCTAAGCTCTACAAGTTCGATACTTTGGCCTCTGAGGACCTAAAGTTTGGTCAGTCAGTTCTGCAGGAGCCTCCACGCTTTCCCTCTTGTTCTGGGAGCTTTGGTACATCCCCATGGTACTAATGTAGACCCCAGCATCCACTAGGACGTAAGAGAAAATAGGATTTTAATTACCTACTGGTAAATCCTTTTCTCGTAGTTCGTAGAGGATGCTGGGCGCCCGCCCAGCGCTTCGTTATCCTGCTGTGGTTCATTCAGTACTGCTTTGTTCTTGGTTTAGTACTGTTGTTACTTGGTAAGTAATGTTATTCAGCCGTTGCTGAGTTTTCATGCTGGTTAGCTTCGTTTGCCTTTGTATGTGTGAGCTGGTGTGAATCTCGCCACTATCTGTGTAAATTCCTTCTCTCTAAGTTGTCTGTCTCCTCGGGCACAGTTTCTAGACTGAGTCTGGTAGGAGGGACATAGAGGGAGGTGCCAGCCTACACTATCAAAGTCTTAAAGTGCCAATGGCTCCTAGTTGACCAGTCTATACCCCATGGTACTAATGTGGACCCCAGCATCCTCTACGGACTGCGAGAAAAGGATTTACCGGTAGGTAAGTAAAATCCTATTTTTTGTTTCTATTATGCTTCTCGTTGTTGGGACTTTTGTTTCTCCTGTGTGTCCTCACCCTGTGACTGTGTATGGTACATTAAGTATCTGCGCCTGTCCTCTGGATGAGAGAACAATGTGGAAATTACATGTGAAAATGCGTTTATATTTACACATTGATTTTATTGATGCCGGGAGAAAAACTTTGTGCATCTGTCAATATAATGCGTCTGCTACAGAAACATATTTACAACATTTTATGCTTAAAAGCATCGTTGTGCCATCCCAGTCTATTCTCATTCTCTGTTTGTTATTTTCTTGTATTCCCTTTTATTTCCTTTTTTTAAGATTTTTTTTTCCATAGTGTTTAGTGTTCGCTGCGGCTGCACAAGGGTAAAGAAATGTGCTGTCAGTATACTTAGTTCATGTCCATAAACATTAATTGCAGACTGACGGATTATTAGCCTTTAAGGAGTCTCAGGTTTAGACTGTGTCTGATTTTTGAAGAGGTTTATGTACACAAAGCACAAGTTGCTTCATTGTAAAATTGACATATAGGTACTAAAAGTTTCCACTGAAAATTAGTAATAAGGGACCACTAAAAGACAAATGCACATTGCTGTATAGGAAATAAATGTTTTTTATTTATATACCTATATACTGTATATATTTATATATATTCTGTTTATGCTATATAATAAAAGGCTGATGCTGCTCCTCACCTCTATGGTGGAAATTCAAGTGTTGTGCGCACCAGCGACCACTAGATGGCGCCTATACAAATAATTGGAGAACGGTCCTCAAGCGCTGCTAGACTCCTTTACAATATTCTGGTGATGATGATCGTAACTCAGTGAGATGCGTTCACATAAAGGTTTCTTTTAACTGATTGTTGATACCTTCCAATCAGTTAAAAGAAACCTTTATGTGAACGCAGCTCACTGAGTTACGGTCATCATCACCAGGATATTGTTGGGGAGTCTAGCAGCGCTTGAGGACCGTTCTCCAATTGTTTGTATATATGCTGATTAAGATTTTGTGCTCTTGTGAGCGGGACTGAGCTGCAGCATAAAAATCCTCTTTTCAGGCTGGCAAAGTGAAATTGGAGTGCCTTGGCACTAAATTCTTACCCCCGCCAGCATTGTTAGTTTTAAAAAATAGCGGGCTGATGCGTGCCATGAAGGGGGCGGGGCTTAGCCCTCACAGCTCTCCTCAGCGCCATTTTCTCTCCACAGAGCTGCAGAGACGTTGGTCCTTACCACTGCTATAACAAGTAACAGGATGCAAAACGGGGGGGGGGGGGGGGGCATAGCAAATTTGGTGCTTAAATAAGTATATAAAGCGCTGCAGGGTCTGAGGCATTATATATTAAGGTTTCAGAACCGGGACAGGTGCTGGGTTGTGAGCTGGCAAACACCCTCTGTGTTTCTCTGACAGGCTTTACTGTGGGTCTGTTCCCCTTTTGGCCCAGTGTGTCTGTGGGTGTCGGTACAGGTGTGTCGGCATGTCTGAGACGAAGTGCTCTTCCCAGGAGGAGACTGTGTTAGGGGCAGAAACGGCTGTGGGAGTGACCCTGTCGGCACCGCCGACTCCTGACTGGGTAAATGTGTTGAATGCTTTGAATGCTAATGTGGCTCTTATTAATAAGAGATTAGATAAATCTGAGTCTCAGAACCAGGTATGGAAAAAAATCTGTGGAGGATGTATTATCACAGGTCCAGTGCCCCTCGCAGTCACATAAACGTTTGTTTGCTCAGTTAGCAGACACAGATACCGACACGGACACTGACTCCAGTGTCGACTATAGTGATACCAGATTAGACCCAAAATTGGCAAAGAGTATTCAGTACATGATTGTGGCAATAAAAGACGTGTTGCATATCTCAGAGGACCCTGCTGTTCCTGATACTAGGGTCTGTATGTATAAGGGAAAGAAACCTGAGGTAACATTTACGCCCTCTCATGAACTGAATACCCTTTTTGAAAAAATGTGGGAAAATCGTGACAAAAAGTTTCTGATTCCCAAGAGGATTCAAATGGCGTATCCATTCCCCTCTGGGGATAGAGAAAAGTGGGAGTCACCTCCCATTGTGGACAAGGCGCTATCACGGTTGTCTAAAAAGGTGGCTTTTCCGTCTCCGGACACGGCAGCCCTTAAGGATCCTGCGGATCGTAGACAGGAAAATACGCTAAAATCCATTTACATCACCACAGGTACACTACTCAGACCAGCTATTGCATCTGCGTGGGTAAGTAGTGCTATCGAAAAGTGGGCAGATAACTTGTCATCTGATATAGATACCCTGGATAGGGATAGCATCATTTTAACGCTGGGTTATATCAGGGACGCTGCAGCCTACCTAAAGGAAGCGGCGAGAGATATTGGCCTCTTGGGATCAAGGGCCAATGCCATGTCAGTCTCAGCTAGGAGAGCATTGTGGATTCATCAATGGAATGCTGATGCTGACTCTAAGAAAGCTATGGAGTCTCTACCGTATAAAGGTGGTGTATTGTTTGGTGAAGGTCTCGCTGAGTTGGTATCTATGGCTACCGCGGGTAAGTCGTCATTTTTGCCTTATGTTCCTCCACAACAAAAGAAAGCTCACCACTTGCAGATGCAGTCCTTTCGGCCAAATAAATACAAAAAAGGCCGAGGTTATTCCTTCCTTGCTAATAGAGGAAGAGGAAAAGGTAAAAGATCTCCGGCCGTGGCCGGTTCTCAGGAGCAGAAGTCCTCCCCGGCTTCTGCCAAATCCACCGCATGACACTGGGGCTCCTCTGCGGGAGTCCGCACCGGTGGGGGCACGTCTCAAGCTCTTCAGTCAATTCTGGGCTTGTTCGGCCCTAGACCCGTGGATTTTAGAAATAGTGTCCCAGGGGTACAAACTGGAGTTTGAAGACGTTCCCCCTCGACGTTTTTTCAAATCTGCCTTACCAGCTTCTTTTCCGAACAGGGAGGTAGTATGCGATGCAATACAAAAGTTGTGTTTGAATCAAGTCATTGTCAGGGTTCCCCCGGCACAACAGGAAGAAGGCCTTTATTCAAGCCTGTTTGTGGTCCCGAAGCCGGACGGCACGGTCAGACCAATTCTGAACCTAAAGTCCCTCAATCTTTACCTAAGAAAATTCAAATTCAAGATGGAATTTCTCCGAGCAGTGATCTCCAGTCTTGAGGAAGGGGATTTCATGGTGTTGGTCGACATAAAGGATGCCTACTTACACATCCCCATATATCCTCCGCATCAGGCTTACCTGAGGTTTGCTACTCAGGATTGTCATTACCAATTTCAGATGTTGCCGTTTGGTCTGTCCACGGCTCCGAGGATTTTCACCAAGGTAATGGCGGAAATGATGGTTCTCCTTCGCAGGCAAGGAGTCACGATTATCCCTTACCTGGACGATCTCCTGATAAAGGCGAGATCCAAAGACAAGCTGGAGCAGCACATTGCGCTCTCCCTGACAGTTCTTCAACAACATGGTTGGCTCCTAAACCTGCCGAAGTCACAGTTGAATCCGACGAAGCGGCTGTTGTTTTTGGGAATGATTCTGGACACGGAATTACAGAGAGTTTTTCTTCCAGAAGAGAAGGCTCTGGAAATTCAGAGTTTGGTCAAACAAATTCTGAAACCAGCGAGAGTATCAATTCATCAATGCACTCGGTTGCTGGGGAAGATGGTGGCGGCCTACGAGGCCATTCAGTTTGGCACATTCCATGCCAGAGTGTTTCAGTGGGACCTATTGGACAAGTGGTCCGGATCCCATCTGCACATGCACCGGAAAATGATCCTATCCTCCAAGACCAGTATCTCACTCCTAGAGGGACGCAGGTTCGAGATCCAGGACTGGATCCTAGTAACCACGGATGCGAGTCTCCGAGGCTGGGGAGCAGTCCCACACGGGGAAACCTTCCAGGGAAAATGGTCAAGCCAGGAAGTTTGTCTACACATAAACGTTCTGGAGTTAAGGGCCATTTACTGCGGCCTTCTTCAAGCTGAACGTCTTCTTCGCAACCTGCCCGTCCTAATACAATCGGACAATATAACAGCAGTAGCGTACATAAACCGCCAGGGCGGAACAAGGAGCAGGGCGGCAATGGCAGAGGCCACAAAAGTTCTCCACTGGGCGGAAAGACATACAAGCGCTCTGTCAGCAATCTTCATTCCAGGATTGGACAACTGGGAAGCAGACTTCCTCAGCAGACACGATCTCCATCCAGGAGAGTGGGGTCTTCATCAAGAGGTCTTCACAGAAGTGACAAGTCTTTGGGGAATTCCTCAAATAGACATGATGGCGTCTCGCCTTAACAAGAAACTTCAGAGATATTGTTCCAGGTCGAGGGACCCTCAAGCAATAGCAGTGGAGGCGCTGGTAACACCATGGGTGTTTCAGTCGGTGTACGTGTTTCCTCCGCTTCCACTCATTCCAAAGGTGCTAAAGATCATAAGAAGAACAAAGGTTCAGGTGATCCTCATTGCTCCGGACTGGCCAAGGAGAGCTTGGTATCCAAATCTTCAGGAATTACTCATAAGAGATCCCTGGCCTCTTCCTCTACGAGAGGATCTGTTACAGCAGGGGCCGTGCGTGTACCACGACTTACCGTGGCTATGTTTGATGGCTTTGCGGTTGAACGCCGGATATTAGCCCGAAAGGGTATTCCCAGTGAAGTTATTCCCACACTTCTTCAGGCTAGAAAAGGAGTAACGTCTAAACATTATCACCGTATTTGGAGAAAATGTGTGTCTTGGTGTGAATCCAAGAAGGCTCCTACGGAAGAATTTCAGCTAGGGCGTTTTCTCCATTTCCTGCAAGCAGGTATGGATGCGGGCCTATAGTTAGGCTCGATTAAAGTACAAATTATCGATTTTCTTTCATAAACAATTGTCCTCCTTTCCAGAAGTTCAGACTTTCGTGAAAGGAGTTTTGCTCATCCAACCTCCATTTGTGCCCCCAGTGGCACAATGGGATCTTAACGTGGTGTTGCATTTTCTTCAATCACATTGGTTTGAACCTTTATAGAAGGTTGAGTTGAAATTTCTCACTTGGAAAGTGGTCATGCTATTGGCCTTAGCATCTGCAAGGCGGGTGTCTGAGCGGCTTTGTCTCACAAGAGTCCTTATTTAATCTTCCATGAAGATAGAGCGGAGTTGAGGACTCGTCAACAATTTCTGCCGAAGGTGGTTTCATCGTTCCACATGAACCAGCCTATTGTGGTACCAGTGTCTACTGACGCCTTCGCGGAGTCAAAATCCCTTGATGTTGTCAGGGCCTTGAAGATTTATGTCGCCAGAACGGCTCAACTTAGGAATTCGGAAGCTCTGTTTATCCTGTATGCTGCCAACAACATTGGAACGCCTGCTTCCAAGCAGACTATTGCGCGCTGGATCTGTAATACGATTCAGCATGCTCATTCTACGGCTGGATTGCTGTTACCGAAATCAGTGAAGGCCCACTCTACCAGAAAAGTGGGCTCATCCTGGGCGGCTGCCGCGGAGTCTCGGCATTACAACTCTGCCGAGTAGCTACTTGGTCGGGTTCAAACACTTTTGCGAAATTTTACAAGTTTGATACCCTGGCTGATGAGGACCTCATGTTTGGTCAATCGGTGCCGCACTGTCCCGCCCGTTCTAGAGCTTTGGTATAAACCCCATGGTTCTTATAGTGTCCCCAGCATCCTCTAGGACATATGAGAAAATAGGATTTTAATACCTACCGGTAAATCCTTTTCTCTTAGTCCGTAGAGGATGCTGGGCGCCCGTCCCTGTGCAGACTCTATCTGCAGTTATTAGTTATGTTTACACACGGGTTGTGTTACGTTATGGTCAGCCTGTTGCTGACGTTGTTCATGCCGTTAACTGGAGTTTCAGTTAAATGCCATGTTGTACGGCGTGTTTGAGGTGTGAGCTGGTAGGTGTCCCACCTTAGTTACCAATAAATCCTTCCCTCAAAATGTCCGACTCCCTGGGCACAGTTCCTATAACTGGAGTCTGGAGGAGGGGCATAGAGGGAGGAGCCAGTTCACACCACTTTCAAAGTCTTAAAGTGCCCATGTCTCCTGCGGATCCCGTCTATACCCCATGGTTCTTATGGTGTCCCCAGCATCCTCTACGGACTAAGAGAAAAGGATTTACCGGTAGGTATTAAAATCCTATTTTTCCTTATTTTGGGGTACAGGCATTTCCCCATTTTCACTAAGACATTTTACTGATTTTGCCATCAAGAATTATCCGGCAAATTCTGTTTCTGCACACTTCTATTTGGATTGCGAGATAAACAGGAGAGTGCGTACAGGCGATATGCTGAATTATTGGGCAATATGTGCGTGAACTTAACGCTTTATCGCGGCTAAGTGAATTCCCCCATGGTGGGACCTGTTTTTTTTATATGAAAGCAATAAGAAAATCCACCTAGACATAGAAGTCTGATGATGGGCACCCACCTAGAAGGCTTTTTCCATGGCGAATTGCCTTCTTTATATGTGCGCCATACTTCTTGTTTATTATATCTGTAAAGCACCTCAGGAAACCTTTAAAAAAAAACTGTACTTTCTGAAAAGGAGAACAGTATCTGAAGGGGATCCGGTCTCTAGGTCGACCACTATTGGTTGACGGGGTCTCTAGGTCAACATGTTCTAGGTTGACAGGTCAAAGGGTCGACATGAGATTTTCACAATTTCTTTTTTTTTTTTAACTTTTTCATACTTAACGATCCACGCGGACTACAATTGGGACACACTGCACTATTTGGGGTTCCCGGTCACTGTACGGAGAAAACGACCACAAAAATCACTTAAAAAATCATATCGACTTTTTGACCTGTAGACCTAGAGACACCGTCGACCTAGTTACTGTGGACCAATAGTGGTCTACCTAGTTACTGTCGACCAATAGTGGTCGACCTAGTTACTATCTACCTTCCATACCACACCCATCTGAAGAAGCAGAACATCTGTCATGGTATGGGATAATTTCTCGTAATATGTGACAAAGTATCATTTTGTGTAACGGGATACCTCAAAAGAAAAACTACCCTGTATATCCTGGCATACCTGAAGAGCATAGGGGGTCATTCCGAGTTGATCGCTCGCTAGCAACTTTTTGCAGCGCTGCGATCAGATAGTTGCCGCCCACGGGGAGTGTATTTTCGCTTTACAAGTGTGTGAAAGCTTTTGCAGCCGACTGCACAAAAAAGATTTTTTGCAGTTTCTGAGTAGCTCTGGACTTACTCAGCCGCTGCGATCACTTCAGTCTTTTTGGTCCCGGAATTGACGTCAGACACCTGCCCTGCAAACGCTTGGACACGCCTGCGTTTTTGCAAACACTGCCAGAAAACGGTCAGTTGACACCCACAAACGCCCTTTTTCTGTCAATCACCGTGCGAATGGATTCTTTGTTAAATACATCGCCCAGCACTGATCCTCTTTGTACCCGTACGACGCACCTGCGCATTGCTGTGCTTGCGCATGCACAGTTTTGCCGAGATTTAACCTGATCGCAGCGCTGCAAAAAGTTGCTAGCGAGCGATCAATTTGGAATGACCCCCATTGTGTTACATCTCTGCAACAAACAAATACTGTAATTGGACTAAAAAACACTTAAAGCATATAGTGAATAAGGGGTTCAGTACAAGAAATGAGCTTATTTAAAGTCGCGCTACACACCACATTATGCCCACCTTCCCCAGCTGAATCTTTTTTTTGTAACGTTTTTATTTGTTTTTATTAATAGTCAATAAAATTGTCAGAAACTTTCCTTTTTAAGTATTTTTAGATTTTGTTCAGCGTTCTCGTTTATTTGTTGTATTTTTTTTTCTTTTCTTTTTTGGTTCTTTCCGTGTTTTCCTTACGCTTCCATTAGCAATTGTGGACAGCCGCGCTCATGGAGAAATAGACGTGTAACCTCTTATGAGAGGTCTAACCGCTGTGCAAGTTCTCCACAGTCACCTCTGTCAGAAGCCGTAACTGCCTCTGTTTTCCATCTGATATTTCTGGGTCATCTTCATCTGTTTCTTTGTTTTATAGTACATACTTCTTAGGTTATGTAGGTATGTGTATTTTCCTATGCGTGTATGTTTATATGTATATAGGCATATTAACTTAAGTAAATGTTGAATGAAGGATTTTCTCTTTGTACTGTATGTTCTTTTCTGGATCTAAGTTCATAGATTTTTTTTTGCTTTGTACATTTTATCTCACTTTTTTATTCGTTCTTTTATTCATAATTTGAAAGCCAAAAATTGTGCGTTACTAGAAGCGGAATTGTGAAATGAATCCAGGTCCCCGGTATGCAGATGTGTTTTATTCTCCCTGGCAGCACCCGGCGCCCGCTGTGTGAATGTGACATGCTCTGAAGCTCTGCGAAACTCGGTCTCCTATCTGTGCCTACCAATATTGGGAGCTCTGCGAAACACTCACTGCTCACCGCTCTAATGTTCTCCATTCCTTAAGCCTTCTCTACACTTTGTGCCGCAGAAACGCCAGCTCAATTAATCACTGACATTGTTTCCTCTCTTTCCTCCCTCTGCCTGCTGCACTCTGCAAAGCCGCCGGATTTGGATGAGCGGGTAAGCGCTGCTTGGCTTGTGTTCATGCTGGGTTCACTTGTCACATTGTCACGGAGCTGGGACTGTTTGTGGGAACCATGGTCCACTTAATTTCCTTTTCTCTGCATGGAAAAGTGTACCTGCGGCCTGCATGCAATGGAGGCGGCCATTTTGTGGGCTGGGCCAGGAGCACTCAGCCTATCACTTTGCTAGGCACATGGCTGACTCCATAAAAGCCATTTGTTCAACTTGTTTACTGAAATTTAATGGGCTGCATCCTAGCAGATATGGGTGCTGCTCACAAATGGCGGCCCCCTATTGTATGGAGGTGAAGGGTTTACCTTTTAAATGTTCTCATCTTCAGTGCGTGGGAAAACACTCACCTGGTCTACCAGGTGCATTTGCACAACCAACTTCAGCTGGGGAAGAGTGGGGGAAGGTTAGCGTGGGTGTGGTATTGAAGGTTGACTACACTTAGGTCAACAGTGTCTAGGTCGACCACTATTGGTCGACGGTAACCAGGTCGACAGGGATTCTAGGTCCACATGGTCCAGGTTAACAGGTCAAAAGGTCGACATGAGTATTTTAATCTTTTTTGGTGTCGTTTTCGCCGTACAGTGACTGGGAACCCCAATTAGTGCACCGTGTCCGCTCGCACGGCTCGCTTCACTCGCCATGCTTCGGGCAAGGTGCCTCGCTACACTCGGCACAGGTTACCGTGCCAATCGTAGTCCACGTGGATCGTAAAGTATGAAAAAGAAAGAAAAAAAATGGGAAAAACTCATGTTGACCTTTTGACCTGTCGACCTATTTACTGTCGACCGATAGTGGTCAACCTAGATACTGTCGACCTAAGTTTTGTCGACCTAGAGACCAGATACCGGTTAGCATACTTCATAAAATCTGTAATTCTATATTATGGTTATCATATAAATGTATCTGTTTCTTAAATCATTCCAGTTGGGGAAATGTTTATAATTGATCAGCCAGCTTTATATTTGATGTTTATGAAGCTATTACTAGTCCCTGTCCCAAAAATGGCACACTAAAGTATAAAGATGTTTACCGTCCCATCGCCCCAACGCCATTGGTTATGAAATGTTTTGAGCGTTTGGTGTTGAGGCGTATTCAGTCTCACTTTACTGCTGAGTCTGGTCCTTTTCCATTTGCTTACAGGGGAAATCGCTCAGCGGAGGACGCGGTTCTTACCGTCTTGCGCTGCGTGACTCATTTAGAGCAGAAAGTGATAGGATTTTATTTGTTGATTTTAGTTCTGCCTTTAGTACCATAATCCCGGTTTCTTTAATATGTAAATTTTTTGATTTGGGTAGATCTGTAATTGGGTTTTAGGATTTCTGATAAATAGGCCCCAACTGATAAAGAGGTATATTCAATTGAAGTCGAAAGCTGCAGTCTGTCGAAAAGACAGCAGTTTTCAACTTTTTTAGGTCGGAAGGGGTTCCGACCTATTCAATCTAACCCCAAATTATTCGACAAGTAGAGGAATTCGACTTGTCAAAAAGCACGTGGATCGGCGGAATAGCTGCCGATCCACGTGTTTGTGTCGAAAGCGGTTTTTGGCCCCCTTTTCGACCATCTCAATTCGATTTTAAAAAAAGTCGAAGAAAGATGCGGGAGCAGAGACCGGGAGTGCCGCGGGCAGCCAGATGGGGAGAGCAGCGCCGGAGGATGTCACAGCCGCCGTAAGCGGCGGCTGTGATGCGGTGACGGGGAGAGGCATAGAGACGGGAGTGGGGGGAAGACGGTGGAGAACCGCGGGCAGACTGGGGAGAGCAGCGCTTCTCCCCCGTCTGCCCGCAGCTCTCCCCTGTCTCAGCTCCCGCATCTCAATATGACTTTTTTAAAAGTTGAATTGAGATGCCATTGAATAGCCCAGGTCGGATCCATTTCGACCAATGAATGTCGGAATGGATCCGACTTCAATTGAATATAGCCCAAAGTTGGGTAAATACACATCAGGGGAAGTGCTGATAAAACCAGGTTCCCCACAGGGTTGCGTCCTTAGCCTCCTATTCTATTCATTATGCACCCACGACTGTGTATCCTCTTTACAATCTGTTAAGATCTTTCTTCTTAGATGGTTATGGGTGGCCTGTATAAGTAAAGTAGCACTTAAAAAGCTTTTACCGTTGCATAAATGAGATTGTCTTGATTTCTGATATTATGGTTATGATTTGGCAACGGTACTGCATCCGAGATTGGCTTTTACGTCTGGTTAGGTCTGCAGGAAAAGTTACTGGGCTGAAGTTGCCTTCTATTCAGGACATCTATGAGTAGAGTTTTAAAGAGAACTATTGGTATTTTATCTGACCCAAGTCATAGGCTATTTCCTAAATTACTATCTACAGTAGCAGACGGTTCAGAACCTTTTTTTGGTCTACTGTTTTTATTGTTCTAATGCACTTATCTAATACACACTGGCCGAGATGCCCGATGGCCTATACGAACGGGTGGAAGGGGGGGGGGGAATGGTGACGGGGGGAGTTAAGTTTCTTCACTCCCTGACGTCAGCCGGCTCCATAGCCCTACATGCTAATATGGCCGATATTGTCCATATTGGCTTGGGGTATGGGACTCAGGGTCGACACCCATGAGATCGACACTCATTGGTGGACAGTGGCTAGGTCAACACTAGAAATGGGTCGACACGGCCATTAGGTCATCATGAAAAAAGGTCGACATGAGTTTTTTATGTTTTTTTGGTGTTGTTTTCTCCGTCAAGCGACCGGGAACCCCAATTAGTGCACTGCGTCCCCTTGCATCTGCTACCGCTGCGCACGCCACAGGTTACCGTTCCCAGTCAAAGTCCACGTGGATCGTAAAGTATAAAAAAAAGTCCCCCCCCAAATTTTTTTTTTTTAAAAACTCACGTCAACCTTTTTGCATGTCGACACCACTGTCGACCAATGGGTGTCAACCTAATGGGTGATGACCAAATTGGTGTCGACCCAGAGTCCGGATACCGTTGGCTTATAGGTATAAACGAGCCAGCACCAACGAACAACGAGCGCGGGGCCGCGCATCGTTCAGCGTTGGTGCCTACACACTGAAAGATATGAACGATTTCTCATTCATTGTTCATATCGGCCGCACACATTGGCCAGTGTGTAGGGCCCTTAAGTTCTTATGCAAGAGTGTAATTTTTGCGGTTTGTTTTATTGTTGCAGGGATATTTTACATTATTTCATTTGGCCATTCATTGTGTTTTATGTTTAATGGCGATAAAATTGTACGGTGTAATAGCTATTCATTACATACAGCAGATGTATAAAACTGGTACTGCTAACAGGAATATAAGGCCGCCATCAGAATTGAACAAATTAGGGCCACCCGCTGGTTTTCAAAGCATTGCAAAACATTGTATCTAACCTCCCGTTTTCACGCATCTATTTATCCCCTCGTTAAACAGCAAGAAAAAAATTAAAAAGTATCACGTTGGAACAAAAGGTTTTAACTAAACCTCCTCCTCCCCTCAGGCCACTTCTAAAACCTTTACATGGATAAATCTGTTAATTGGTTAGCAGAAAATAATGAAAGGGAGGCGAGCGTCCAGAAATGAAAGGTTTGTTAATTGCCAGTGCTGGGTTTGACACCCTTTTAAACCCTCATTGGCACCAGCCAGCGATTACTGTGAACAACATTCCTATTGGATAGAGCCTGCCATCCGCAGGTCACAGGTCGCTTTCCCTAATGAGTTTTTTTTTTTTTTTTTGTATGCGAGGTAGTCATTAAATTGTGCAGCATTTTCACCTCCCTCCCAATGAGGACTGGTGGTAGCAGGAAAGATTAAGCATTGTCAGTGTCTCCTGGTCACTGGACTTATCAGAAGTCCGGTTAGCCCAAAACAGCAGAGTTTTCTCGTTAGCACTCTTTCAACGTTGACTTTTTAAGTCATGTTACCCTGTGCGCTTGTTGACAGTCCATTTTATTTCATGAGAGTTCATAGGCAAACACAGGGGGGGTTTTCTGGTTGCCCGGAAACCCCCCTTTTCTTGGCTCAAATTTTGACAATACCAACGGTATATAATACGATTACTAGAGCTGCTGCCACATCATGCAACTTAAGAGACAGAGCAAAGCTGCTACACATGCCCAGTTTTAGCAGCTTCTTCTATCAAGTTTGCGTTGTGTGGATCTGAGCACTCAATCAGTGCACTGGACCAGAGAGTAGTTACCAGGAAGAAGAGACAGGAGCCTTACCGTGAGGTGGAAGAATGTGCTTAGAAAGTGCAGTACTGGTTCCATTGTGTTTGCGTATTTATTTATTATAGTATGTTTAACCTTTTTCATGACCACTTATCTTATTTATATTTAAAGGTTTGATACAGTCTATACTATAGACCGTCTATAGTGTTACATATTAATACTGTATTCCATGTTCTGCAGAGTGGTAGACTGTGGGTTACATTTGGAAGCCCCCCTCTAGAAATCCTGCGTTTGCCACTGGAGTTGGGCACACTGCAGGTTCCAGAAGTTTAATGGGGAGCACAAATATTTTTTTCCCATTGTTGCAGCAAAGGGAAAGGCCCCAAATGCCTGTTTATTAGTCATTAGCAGAGAGACACCTTTACACTCCCCAGATACAGGCATCCAGTCACGAGCGCTATGTGCAGATGAATACGTGCGACTCAGTTAGTAGTGACAGGACTCTTTGTGCACCAGCAGTGCCAGTTAAAGGTCCAGAACGTGCTTATAGGCTATCAGTGGTGCAACTTCATTAGCGATGGGTCATTGTGACATACAGATCAGGTGCCCGATAATTGGTTACAAATGATGTCATATTAGGGACCGTTTATGTTATGTCGACGAGCGTTCAAGCAGAAGCCACCTGAGCCGCGTTCCTGACTGTTTTCCCCATCTCTTTATGGTTACGAGTGTTGTCACACCGCCCTGACATTGTATGCCTAAACTGTATCCAACAATAAAGCAATTAAACACAAGAATGTGAATAAAACTGAGCTATGGGCACACAGCTGGTTCAAATGCCTCCCACCTCTTTGTCCTCCTTGATTAAAAAGTTGTGGCATTGCCCGGACCTTTGGGGCTTCCATAAAGTTCCATGTTGCCACTAAGGTGGGTTAGCAGTATTGTTGGTGCCCCTCACCCCTAAAATTCACATTTGCGCACTGTTGCTGTCTCACGCTGTGTGAGTCACGCCTAGTGCTGTCTGTTCTTGATTACAGTGCGCACCTTTGTTTCTCTAACGTCCTAGTGGATGCTGGGGACTCCGAAAGGACCATGGGGAATAGCGGCTCCGCAGGAGACTGGGCACAAAAGTAAAAGCTTTAGGACTACCTGGTGTGCACTGGCTCCTCCCCCTATGACCCTCCTCCAAGCCTCAGTTAGATTTTTGTGCCCGAACGAGAAGGGTGCAGTCTAGGTGGCTCTCCTGAGCTGCTTAGAAAAAAGTTTAGTTTTAGGTTTTTTATTTTCAGTGAGACCTGCTGGCAACAGGCTCACTGCACCGAGGGACTAAGGGGAGAAGAAGCGAACTCACCTGCGTGCAGAGTGGATTGGGCTTCTTAGGCTACTGGACATTAGCTCCAGAGGGACGATCACAGGCCCAGCCATGGATGGGTCCCAGAGCCGCGCCGCCGTCCCCCTTACAGAGCCAGAAGACTGAAGAGGTCCGGAAAATCGGCGGCAGAAGACGTCCTGTCTTCAATAAGGTAGCGCACAGCACCGCAGCTGTGCGCCATTGCTCTCAGCACACTTCACACTCCGGTCACTGAGGGTGCAGGGCGCTGGGGGGGGGCGCCCTGAGACACAATAAAAACACCTTTTTTGGCAAAAAATACATCACATATAGCTCCTGGGCTATATGGATGCATTTAACCCCTGCCAATTTTTCCATAAAAAAGCGGGAGAAAGGCCGCCGAAAAGGGGGCGGAGCCTATCTCCTCAGCACACTGGCGCTATTTGTTCCTCACAGCTCCGTTGGAGGAAGGCTCCCTGACTCTCCCCTGCAGTCCTGAACTACAGAAACAGGGTAAAACAAGAGAGGGGGGACACTAATTTGGCAGATAAATATATATTGCAGCTATATCAGGGAAAAACACTTATATAAGGTTATCCCTATATATATATAGCGCTCTGGTGTGTGCTGGCAAACTCTCCCTCTGTTTCCCCAAAGGGCTAGTGGGGTCCTGTCCTCTGTCAGAGCATTCCCTGTGTGTGTGCTGTGTGTCGGTACGTTGTGTCGACATGTATGAGGAGGAAAATGGTGTGGAGGCGGAGCAATTGCCTGTGTTAGTGATGTCACCCCCTAGGGAGTCGACACCTGACTGGATGGTCTTATGGAAAGAATTACGTGATAGTGTCAGCACTTTACAAAAGACTGTTGACGACATGAAACAGCCGGCAAATCAGTTAATACCTGTACAGGCGTCTCAAACACCGTCAGGGGCTCTAAAACGCCCGTTACCTCAGGTCGATACTGACACGGACACTGACTCCAGTGTCGACGGTGAGGAAACAAACGTATTTTCTCTAACGTCCTAGTGGATGCTGGGGACTCCGTCAGGACCATGGGGAATAGCGGCTCCGCAGGAGACAGGGCACAAAAAGTAAGCTTTTAAGATCACATGGTGTGTACTGGCTCCTCCCCCTATGACCCTCCTCCAAGCCTCAGTTAGGTTTTTGTGCCCGTCCGAGCAGGGTGCAATCTAGGTGGCTCTCATAAAGAGCTGCTTAGAAAAAGTTTTTTTTAGGTTTCTTATTTTCAGTGAGTCCTGCTGGCAACAGGCTCACTGCAACGAGGGACTTAGGGGAGAGAAGTGAACTCACCTGCGTGCAGGATGGATTTGCTTCTTAGGCTACTGGACACCATTAGCTCCAGAGGGATCGAACACAGGCCCAGCCATGGAGTCCGGTCCCGGAGCTGTGCCGCCGACCCCCCTTGCAGATGCCGAAGTTGAAGAGGTCCAGAGGTCCGGAAACAGGCGGCAGAAGACTTTCAGTCTTCATAAGGTAGCGCACAGCACTGCAGCTGTGCGCCATTGTTGTCGGCACACTTCACACCAGCGGTCACTGAGGGTGCAGGGCGCTGGGGGGGGGGCGCCCTGGGCAGCAATGTATAATACCTTTTTCTATGGCTAAAATACATCACATATAGCCCTTGAGGCTATATGGATGTATTTAACCCCTGCCATATATCGCAAACTCCGGGAGAAGAGCCCGCCGTTTTAGGGGGCGGGGCCTATTCTCCTCAGCACACAGCGCCATTTTCCTGCTCAGCTCCGCTGTGAGGAAGGCTCCCAGGACTCTCTCCTGCACTGCACTACAGAAACAGGGTAAAACAGAGAAGGGGGGCATATTTTGGCGATATTTATATATATTAAGCGCATATAACAGAAACAACACCTTTTAGGGTTGTTTATATACATTTTTATAGTGCTTTGGTGTGTGCTGGCAAACTCTCCCTCTGTCTCCCCAAAGGGCTAGTGGGGTCCTGTCTTCGATAAGAGCATTCCCTGTGTGTCTGCTGTGTGTCGGTACGTGTGTGTCGACATGTATGAGGACGATGTTGGTGTGGAGGCGGAGCAATTGCCGGTAATGGTGATGTCACCCCCTAGGGAGTCGACACCGGAATGGATGGCTTTAATTATGGAATTACGTGATAATGTTAGCACGCTGCAAAAGTCAGTTGACGACATGAGACGGCCGGAAAACCAGTTAGTACCTGTCCAGGCGTCTCAGGCACCGTCAGGGGCTGTAAAACGTCCCTTACCTCAGTCAGTCGACACAGGTACCGACACAGATGAATCTAGTGTCGACGGTGAAGAAAGAAACGTATTTTCCAATAGGGCCACACGTTATATGATCACGGCAATGAAGGAGGCTTTGCATATCTCTGATACTGCAGGTACCTCAAAGGGGGGTATTATGTGGGGTGTGGAAAAACTACCTGTAGCTTTTCCAAAATCAGAGGAATTGAATGACGTGTGTGATGAAGCGTGGGTTAACCCCGATAGAAAACTGCTAATTTCAAAGAAGTTATTGGCATTATACCCTTTCCCACCAGAGGTTAG
This sequence comes from Pseudophryne corroboree, assembly GCF_028390025.1. Lineage (NCBI taxonomy): Eukaryota > Metazoa > Chordata > Amphibia > Anura > Myobatrachidae > Pseudophryne > Pseudophryne corroboree. The sequence goes on along the minus strand of NC_086452.1, from coordinate 454,762,497 downwards.
GGCGCGCTGGGAAACACCCCCTAGGGTGGATAAGGCGCTCACACGCTTATCAAAACAAGTGGCGTTACCGTCTCCTGATACGGCCGCCCTCAAGGATCCAGCTGATAGGAGGCTGGAAACTACCCTGAAGAGTATATACACACATACTGGTGTTATACTGCGACCAGCAATAGCCTCAGCCTGGATGTGCAGTGCTGGGGTGGTGTGGTCGGATTCCCTGACTGAAAATATTGATACCCTGGATAGGGACAGTATTTTATTGACTATAGAGCAATTAAAGGATGCTTTTCTTTATATGCGAGATGCTCAGAGGGATATTTGCACTCTGGCATCGAGAGTAAGTGCGATGTCCATATCTGCCAGAAGAAGTTTATGGACGCGACAGTGGTCAGGTGATGCGGATTCCAAACGGCATATGGAGAGGAATTATTTGGGGTCGGTCTATCGGATCTGGTGGCCACGGCAACAGCCGGAAAATCCACTTTTTTACCTCAGGTCACCTCCCAACAGAAAAAGACACCGTCTTTTCAGCCGCAGTCCTTTCGTTCCTATAAGAACAAGCGGGCAAAAGGACAGTCATATTTGCCCAGAGGCAAAGGAAGGGGTAAGAGGGTGCAGCAAGCAACTACTTCCCACGAACAGAAGCCCTCCCCGGCTTCTACAAAGCCCTCAGCATGACGCTGGGGCTGTGCAAGCGGACTCAGGGGCGGTGGGGGGTCGACTAAAGATTTTCAGCACACAGTGGGCGCGCTCACAGGTGGACCCTTGGATCCTGCAGGTAGTATCTCAGGGTTACAAGTTGGAATTCGAAAAGTCTCCCCCTCGCCGGTTCCTAAAGTCTGCGTTACCAACGTCTCCCTCAGAAAGGGCGACGGTATTGGAAGCCATTCACAAGCTGTATTCTCAGCAGGTGATAGTCAAGGTACCCCTCCTACAACAGGGAAAGGGGTATTATTCCACACTATTTGTGGTACCGAAGCCGGACGGTTCGGTAAGACCTATTCTAAATCTGAAATCCTTGAACCTGTACATACAGAAATTCAAGTTCAAGATGGAGTCACTAAGAGCAGTGATAGCGAATCTGGAAGAAGGGGACTTCATGGTGTCCCTGGACATAAAAGATGCTTATCTGCATGTCCCAATTTACCCTTCACACCAAGGGTATCTCAGGTTCGTGATACAAAACTGTCATTATCAGTTTCAAACGCTGCCGTTTGGTTTGTCCACGGCACCTCGGGTCTTTACCAAGGTAATGGCCGAAATGATGGTTCTTCTACGAAGAAAAGGCGTATTAATTATCCCTTACTTGGACGATCTCCTGATAAGGGCAAGGTCCAGAGAACAGCTGGAAGTCGGAGTAGCACTAACCCAAGTAGTGCTTCAACAACACGGGTGGATTCTGAATCTTCCAAAATCTCAATTGACCCCGACGACACGTCTGCTGTTCCTGGGAATGATTCTGGACACTGTTCAGAAAAAGGTGTTTCTCCCGGAGGAGAAAGCAAGGGAGTTATCCGAACTTGTCAGGAACCTCCTAAAACCAGGAAATGTGTCAGTACATCAATGCACAAGAGTCCTGGGAAAGATGGTGGCTTCTTACGAAGCAATTCCATTCGGCAGATTCCACGCACGAATATTTCAGTGGGATCTGCTGGACAAATGGTCCGGATCGCATCTGCACATGCATCAGCGGATAACACTGTCACCAAGAACAAGGGTGTCTCTTCTGTGGTGGTTGCAGAGTGCCCATCTGTTAGAGGGCCGCAGATTCGGCATACAGGACTGGGTCCTGGTGACTACGGATGCCAGCCTACGAGGCTGGGGAGCAGTCACACAGGGAAGAAACTTCCAGGGCGTGTGGTCAAACCTGGAGACGTCTCTTCACATAAATATACTGGAGCTAAGAGCGATTTACAATGCTCTAAGCCTGGCAAAACCGCTGCTTCAGGGTCAGCCGGTGTTGATCCAGTCGGACAACATCACGGCAGTCGCCCACGTAAACAGACAGGGCGGCACGAGAAGCAGAAGAGCAATGACAGAAGCTGCAAGGATTCTTCGCTGGGCGGAAAATCATGTCATAGCACTGTCAGCAGTGTTCATTCCGGGAGTGGACAACTGGGAAGCAGACTTCCTCAGCAGACACGACCTCCACCCGGGAGAGTGGGGACTTCATCCAGAAGTCTTCCACATGATTGTGAACCGTTGGGAAAAACCAAAGGTGGACATGATGGCGTCCCGCCTCAACAAGAAACTGGACAGATATTGCGCCAGGTCAAGAGACCCTCAGGCAATAGCTGTGGACGCTCTGGTAACACCGTGGGTGTACCAGTCCGTGTATGTGTTTCCTCCTCTGCCTCTCATACCAAAGGTACTGAGAATTATACGGCTACGGGGAGTAAGAACAATACTCGTGGCTCCGGATTGGCCGAGAAGGACTTGGTACCCGGAACTTCAAGAGATGCTCACGGAAGAGCCGTGGCCTCTACCGTTAAGAAGGGATCTGCTTCAGCAGGGACCTTGTATGTTCCAAGACTTACCGCGACTGCGTTTGACGGCATGGCGGTTGAACGCCGGATTCTAAAAGAAAAGGGCATTCCAGAGGAAGTTATTCCTACCTTGATTAAAGCCAGGAAGGAAGTGACCGCACAACATTATCACCGCATTTGGAGAAAATATGTTGCGTGGTGTGAGGCCAAGAAGGCCCCAACGGAGGAATTTCAATTGGGTCGATTCCTACATTTCCTGCAGGCAGGATTGTCTATGGGCCTCAAATTGGGGTCTATTAAGGTTCAAATTTCGGCCTTATCGATTTTCTTCCAGAAAGAATTGGCTTCAGTGCCTGAAGTACAAACCTTTGTCAAAAGTGTACTACATATACAGCCCCCGATTGTGCCTCCAGTGGCACCGTGGGATCTCAACGTAGTTTTGGATTTTCTCAAATCCCATTGGTTTGAGCCGCTCAAATCGGTAGATTTGAAGTATCTTACATGGAAAGTAACCATGCTACTGGCCCTGGCTTCAGCCAGGAGAGTATCAGAGTTGGCGGCTTTATCGTACAAAAGCCCATATCTGATTTTCCATTCGGACAGGGCAGAACTGCGGACGCGTCCTCAGTTTCTGCCTAAGGTGGTTTCGGCTTTTCACTTGAACCAGCCTATTGTGGTGCCTGCGGCTACTAGCGACTTGGAGGACTCCAAGTTGCTGGACGTTGTCAGAGCATTGAAAATATATATTTCAAGGACGGCTGGAGTCAGAAAATCTGACTCGCTGTTTATCCTGTATGCACCCAACAAGATGGGTGCTCCTGCGTCTAAGCAGACGATTGCTCGTTGGATCTGTAGCACAATCCAACTTGCACATTCTGTGGCAGGCCTGCCACAGCCTAAATCTGTAAATGCCCACTCCACAAGGAAGGTGCGCTCATCTTGGGCGGCTGCCCGAGGGGTCTCGGCATTACAACTTTGCCGAGCAGCTACGTGGTCAGGGGAGAACACGTTTGTAAAATTTTACAAATTTGATACTCTGGCTAAGGAGGACCTGGAGTTCTCTCATTCGGTGCTGCAGAGTCATCCGCACTCTCCCGCCCGTTTGGGAGCTTTGGTATAATCCCCATGGTCCTGACGGAGTCCCCAGCATCCACTAGGACGTTAGAGAAAATAAGAATTTACTTACCGATAATTCTATTTCTCATAGTCCGTAGTGGATGCTGGGCGCCCATCCCAAGTGCGGATTGTCTGCAATACTTGTACATAGTTATTGTTACAAAAATCGGGTTATTATTGTTGTGAGCCATCTTTTCAGAGGCTTCTTCGTTGTTATCATACTGTTAACTGGGTTCAAATCACAAGTTGTACGGTGTGATTGGTGTGGCTGGTATGAGTCTTACCCGGGATTCAAGATCCTTCCTTATTGTGTACGCTCGTCCGGGCACAGTACCTAACTGAGGCTTGGAGGAGGGTCATAGGGGGAGGAGCCAGTACACACCATGTGATCCTAAAAGCTTACTTTTTGTGCCCTGTCTCCTGCGGAGCCGCTATTCCCCATGGTCCTGACGGAGTCCCCAGCATCCACTACGGACTATGAGAAATAGAATTATCGGTAAGTAAATTCTTATTTTCCAGTAGGGCCACACGTTACATGATCACGGCAATGAAGGAGGTTTTGAACATTTCTGATACTACAAGTACCACAAAAAAGGGTATTATGTGGGGTGTGAAAAAACTACCCGTAGTTTTTCCTGAATCAGATGAATTAAATGAGGTGTGTGATGAAGCGTGGGTTTCCCCCGATAAAAAACTGCTAATTTCTAAAAAATTATTGGCATTATACCCTTTCCCGCCAGAGGTTAGGGCACGTTGGGAAACACCCCCTAGGGTAGATAAGGCGCTCACACGCTTATCAAAACAAGTGGCGTTACCGTCTCCTGATACGGCCGCCCTCAAGGAACCAGCTGATAGGAAGCTGGAAAATATCCTAAAAAGTATATACACACATACTGGTATTATACTGCGACCAGCAATCGCCTCAGCCTGGATGTGCAGTGCTGGGGTGGCTTGGTCGGATTCCCTGACTGAAAATATTGATACCCTGGACAGGGACAATATATTATTGACTATAGAGCATTTAAAGGATGCATTTCTATATATGCGAGATGCACAGAGGGATATTTGCACTCTGGCATCAAGAGTAAGTGCGATGTCCATTTCTGCCAGAAGAGGGTTATGGACGCGACAGTGGTCAGGTGATGCGGATTCCAAACGGCATATGGAAGTATTGCCGTATAAAGGGGAGGAGTTATTTGGGGTCGGTCTATCGGACCTGGTGGCCACGGCAACGGCTGGGAAATCCACCTTTTTACCCCAGGTCACCTCTCAGCAGAAAAAGATACCGTCTTTTCAGGCTCAGTCCTTTCGTCCCCATAAGGGCAAGCGGGCAAAAGGCCACTCATATCTGCCCCGGGGCAGAGGAAGGGGAAAAAGACTGCAGCAGACAGCCTCTTCCCACGAACAGAAGCCCTCCCCCGCTTCTGCCAAGTCCTCAGCATGACGCTGGGGCCTTACAAGCGGACTCAGGCACGGTGGGGGCCCGTCTCAAGAATTTCAGCGCGCAGTGGGCTCACTCGCAAGTGGACCCCTGGATCCTGCAGGTAGTATCTCAGGGGTACAAATTGGAATTCGAGACGTCTCCCCCTCGTCGGTTCCTGAAGTCTGCTTTACCAACGTCTCCCCCCGACAGGGAGGCGGTATTGGAAGCCATTCACAAGCTGTATTCCCAGCAGGTGATAATCAAGGTACCCCTCCTACAACAGGGAAAGGGGTATTATTCCACGCTGTTTGTGGTACCGAAGCCGGACGGCTCGGTGAGACCCATTTTAAATCTGAAATCCTTGAACACTTACATAAAAAGGTTCAAGTTCAAGATGGAGTCACTCAGAGCAGTGATAGCGAACCTGGAAGAAGGGGACTATATGGTGTCTCTGGACATCAAGAATGCTTACCTCCATGTCCCAATTTGCCCTTCTCACCAAGGGTACCTCAGGTTTGTGGTACAGAACTGTCACTATCAGTTTCAGACGCTGCCGTTTGGATTGTCCACGGCACCCCGGGTCTTTACCAAGGTAATGGCCGAAATGATGATTCTTCTTCGAAGAAAAGGCGTCTTAATTATCCCTTACTTGGACGATCTCCTGATAAGGGCAAGGTCCAGAGAACAGTTAGAGGTCGGAGTAGCACTATCTCAAGTAGTACTACGACAGCACGGATGGATTCTAAATATTCCAAAATCGCAGCTGATTCCGACGACACGTCTGCTGTTCCTAGGGATGATTCTGGACACAGTACAGAAAAAGGTGTTTCTCCCGGAGGAGAAAGCCAGGGAGTTATCCGACCTAGTCAGGAACCTCCTAAGACCAGGCCAAGTGTCAGTGCATCAATGCACAAGGGTCCTGGGAAAGATGGTGGCTTCTTACGAAGCGATTCCATTCGGCAGATTCCACGCAAGAACTTTTCAGTGGGATCTGCTGGACAAATGGTCCGGATCGCATCTTCAAATGCATCAGCGGATAACCCTGTCTCCAAGGACAAGGGTGTCTCTCCTGTGGTGGTTACAGAGTGCTCATCTCCTAGAGGGCCGCAGATTCGGCACTCAGGATTGGGTCCTGGTGACCACGGATGCCAGCCTGAGAGGCTGGGGAGCAGTCGCACAGGGAAAAAATTTCCAGGGCTTGTGGTCAAGCATGGAAACGTCACTTCACATAAATATCCTGGAACTAAGGGCCATTTACAATGCCCTAAGTCAGGCAAGGCCTCTGCTTCAGGGTCAGCCGGTGTTGATCCAGTCGGACAACATCACGGCAGTCGCCCACGTAAACAGACAGGGCGGCACAAGAAGCAGGAGGGCAATGACGGAAGTTGCAAGGATTCTTCGCAGGGCGGAAAATCATGTGATAGCACTGTCAGCAGTGTTCATTCCGGGAGTGGACAACTGGGAAGCAGACTTCCTCAGCAGACACGATCTTCACCCGGGGGAGTGGGGACTTCACCCAGAAGTCTTCCACATGATTGTGAACCGTTGGGAAAAACCAAAGGTGGACATGATGGCGTCCCGCCTCAACAAAAAACTGGACAGATATTGCGCCAGGTCAAGGGACCCTCAGGCAATAGCTGTGGACGCTCTGGTAACACCGTGGGTGTACCAGTCAGTATATGTGTTCCCTCCTCTGCCTCTCATACCCAAGGTACTGAGAATCATAAGAAGGAGAGGTGTAAAGACTATACTCGTGGCTCCGGATTGGCCAAGAAGGACTTGGTACCCGGAAATTCAAGAGATGCTCACGGAAGACCCGTGGCCTCTACCTCTAAGAAAGGACCTGCTCCAGCAGGGACCATGTCTGTTCCAAGACTTACCGCGGCTGCGTTTGACGGCATGGCGGTTGAACGCCGGATCCTGAAGGAAAAAGGCATTCCGGATGAAGTTATCCCTACCCTGATCAAAGCCAGGAAGGATGTAACTGTGCAACATTATCACCGTATTTGGCGTAAATATGTTGCGTGGTGTGAGGCCAGGAAGGCCCCTACAGAGGAATTTCAACTGGGTCGATTCCTGCATTTCCTGCAAACAGGACTGTCTATGGGCCTCAAATTAGGGTCCATTAAGGTTCAAATTTCGGCCCTGTCGATATTCTTCCAAAAAGAACTAGCTTCAGTTCCTGAAGTTCAGACGTTTGTCAAGGGGGTACTGCATATACAACCTCCTTTTGTGCCTCCAGTGGCACCTTGGGATCTCAATGTAGTTTTGGGATTCCTAAAATCACATTGGTTTGAACCACTCACCACTGTGGACTTAAAATATCTCACATGGAAAGTGGTAATGCTGTTAGCCCTGGCTTCAGCCAGGCGTGTATCAGAATTGGCGGCTTTATCCTATAAAAGCCCTTACCTGATTTTTCATACGGACAGGGCAGAATTGAGGACTCGTCCTCAATTTCTCCCTAAGGTGGTTTCAGCATTTCACTTAAACCAGCCTATTGTGGTGCCTGCGGCTACTAGGGACTTGGAGGATTCCAAGTTGCTGGACGTAGTCAGGGCCCTGAAAATATATGTTTCCAGGACGGCTGGAGTCAGAAAATCTGACTCGCTGTTTATCCTGTATGCACCCAACAAGCTGGGTGCCCCTGCTTCTAAGCAGACGATTGCTCGTTGGATTTGTAGTACAATTCAGCTTGCACATTCTGTGGCAGGCCTGCCACAGCCAAAATCTGTAAAAGCCCATTCCACACGGAAAGTGGGCTCATCTTGGGCGGCTGCCCGAGGGGTCTCGGCTTTACAACTTTGCCGAGCAGCTACTTGGTCAGGGGCAAATACGTTTGCAAAATTCTACAAATTTGATACCCTGGCTGAGGAGGACCTGGAGTTCTCTCATTCGGTGCTGCAGAGTCATCCGCACTCTCCCGCCCGTTTGGGAGCTTTGGTATAATCCCCATGGTCCTTTCGGAGTCCCCAGCATCCACTAGGACGTTACAGAAAATAAGAATTTACTTACCGATAATTCTATTTCTCATAGTCCGTAGTGGATGCTGGGCGCCCATCCCAAGTGCGGATTGTCTGCAATACTTGTACATAGTTATTGTTACAAAAATCGGGTTATTATTGTTGTGAGCCATCTTTTCAGAGGCTCCTCTGTTATCATGCTGTTAACTGGGTTCAGATCACAAGTTGTACGGTGTGATTGGTGTGGCTGGTATGAGTCTTACCCGGGATTCAAAATCCTTCCTTATTGTGTACGCTCGTCCGGGCACAGTATCCTAACTGAGGCTTGAAGGAGGGTCATAGGGGGAGGAGCCAGTGCACACCAGGTAGTCCTAAAGCTTTTACTTTTGTGCCCAGTCTCCTGCGGAGCCGCTATTCCCCATGGTCCTTTCGGAGTCCCCAGCATCCACTACGGACTACGAGGAATAGAATTATCGGTAAGTAAATTTTTATTTTTTGCCCTTGGACATGGTGTAGAGCTGCTCTGTGTATATAACTGTATCCAACATATAGGGCAGAGCAGGGGGGCCACATATCCCTACTATAACTAAAAAAAAGAAGAAGAGAAATTGGAAGAACACAAATGGGAACCGAAAAAAAGAAAGCAACTCATTTAGTAAAAGTTCTAATAACCATGATACGCAATAAGGTAGCACCATGTAAAACAGTGTGTGTGTCTTCTAAGTATAACATAAATGGAATACAGTCGGGTCCTATGTTTGCGACGGCCGCTGTACAGATGGAGAATGCAGCTTCGGTGCTCACAGTAACAATGGTTCCCATTTTGGGATCATTTCAGTCACTTACGTCCCGACTTGAATATGAAAATTTGAAAAGACGTCCCAAAGCCGAAATAATCTTTTACTCAGGCCCCTTTCTATTCAAGCATCCCTAGCCTCCAGGATTTCTGCAGGAGCCTGTGTCAGGCTCATTGAGCGTCAGATGAAGCTGACATTTAAAATACGGCAATCCAGACAGGGGATTTTTCCTTGCCAGATACACTCAGCCTTAGACTTCATGAAGTGTCCCAGTTTACCCATTCCAGGCCGCTCCTGGGAAGAATAGGTTAGCAGCCAGCCTTCGGATATAATCTTTCTTCCTAACGACCCCTGCCAGCCTTCTAAAGACATCCCTTTGGCCCTTCGGGATCACTTCTGTCCGGGCTGCTTCATTACATTTTGACGACAGCCCTGTACACCCCAATGCTTTCATAGTTTTAAAAAGATCAGGCCCGTTGTGTCGGCCTTTGCCATAAAGAATCTGTGTGACGTTGTCTAAGAGAGCGCTATTGCCGGTGTAGAAAATTATTTATTGGGAGAGGTAGAGAAATGGGGATCTTCTTTTTCTTTTTGTTTCTTTCTTTCCTATCTTGCTTAGTGTGTTGTACAAGAGATGGAACACGCAGATATCCGGAGGACAGATTAAAGCGCAGGAAGCTGACATTTTGTTCTTTAAACCGATAGTCATAAGAACGTAACCTATCGATTCACTGGGATCCAGCGACATCACAGTTTTTAAAAAATTTCTGTCAACAAATTTTTTTTAATTTATTTTAAGAATACGTATTTATGCTTTTGGTCTATATAACATTTTTGACCGCTGCTACAAGTGCCGTTAGCATAGAGATCGCGTGGCCACTAACAGCGAGATGTGAGAGGCCGGCTTGCTGTCCATGGTGCTAATTCATAGTTGTACGCTAACGGTGCAGCCGCTGCATCGGTGCAAGAGCACAAGAGGCATCCTAAGTAATAAGACACCCACTGCCGCCTGCGTGATCCGCTGCTGTGTACGGAGGCGCAGCGTCGTATCTGCTGCGTGAACATCGGACATCTGAGTAACCCTCAGGTTATCCGGATCATCACGGATATGTCGGACCGGGTTGAAACACTGGGGCAGATGTAATAACCTGGAGAAGGCATAAGGAAGTGATAAACCAGTGATATGTGCAAGGTGATAAAGACACCAGCCAATCAGATCCTAACTGTTAATTTACATATCGGAGCTGATTGGCTGGTGCCTTTATCACTTTGCACATATCACCGGTTTATCACTTCCTTATGCCTTCTCCAGGTTAATACATCTGCCCCACTGTTCCTTTAGTATGCCCCACAGAAAATCATCACACACAATGAGGTCCGGGCTTCTGGCAGGATAGAGAAAGGCACATGCACTGGCATACCGGCTGTCAGGATCCGGTCTCTAGGTCGACAAGATGTAGGTCAACACTGTCTAGGTCGACCACTATTTTTCGACAGTAAGTAGGTCAACATGGTTTCTAGAGTGACAGGGACTCTAGGTCGACATGTTCTAGGTCGACGTGACAAAAGGTCGACATGAGTTTTCCACTTTTTTATTTTTTTTTTACTTTTTCATACTTCACTATCTACGTGGACTACAATTGGGAACAATAACCTGAGGCACCTTGCCCGAAGCATGGCGAAGCGAATCGAGCCATGCGGGGGGACACGGTGCACTAATTGGGGTTCCCGGTCACTGTACGAAGAAAACGACACCCAAAAAAAGAAAAAAACTCACGTCGACCTTTTTTCAGTCGACTTAGAGTCCATGCCGACCTATAAACCATGTCGACCTACTTACTGTCGACCAATAGTGGTCGACCTAGACACTGTCGACCTAAGTCTATTCTATGTAACATACCACACCCCCGGCTGTCACGCAACATCTACTGTAACACATAAGATAAATATACAAGTGTCAGTCACCCTGTACGTTGCCTGTTAAATCGTCTTGACCTTTTACAATCATATGTCTCTTCTCTTAGGCCAAGGAACTCAAACGAAAGGAGGAAGAGCTTAAGAACCTAGATGCTTTCCATAAGGAGCAGCTGGCCAGCATTGAGAAGAAGGTAAGTGCCTGAACCGCAGCGTGGAGGAGAGTATCACAGAACCCAGGCATAAAAGTCTTACAAAGGCTCTTCATGAACCAATAGCTAATAGGAATAGACACTGATATTGATGAACATAAAACCACTACAGCAGAGATTCCCAAACTCCACCATTACGGTTCAAGTTTTAAGGATATCCGTGCTTGACCACAGGTGACTTAATTAGTATTTCAGTCAATTTGATTAAACCATCTGGACTCAAACATGGGTATCCTTAAAACCTGGACTGCAGTGGCAGAGTTTGGGAAACGCTGCATTACAGAAAGCAATAAGCAGCATATAAAACCTTGTAGTAAATCTGAACACAATTCTTTTCTCTAACGTCCTAGTGGATGCTGGGGACTCCGTCAGGACCATGGGGAATAGCGGCTCCGCAGGAGACAGGGCACAAAAGTAAAAGCTTTAGGATCAGGTGGTGTGCACTGGCTCCTCCCCCTATGACCCTCCTCCAAGCCTCAGTTAGATTTTTGTGCCCGGCCGAGAAGGGTGCAATCTAGGTGGCTCTCCTAAAGAGCTGCTTAGAGTAAAAGTTTTGTTAGGTTTTTTATTTTCAGTGAGTCCTGCTGGCAACAGGCTCACTGCATCGAGGGACTTAGGGGAGAGAAGTGAACTCACCTGCGTGCAGGATGGATTGGCTTCTTAGGCTACTGGACACCATTAGCTCCAGAGGGAGTCGGAACACAGGTCTCACCCTGGGGTTCGTCCCGGAGCCGCGCCGCCGACCCCCTTGCAGATGCCGAAAAATGAAGAGGTCCAGAAACCGGCGGCAGAAGACTTTTCAGTCTTCATAAGGTAGCGCACAGCACTGCAGCTGTGCGCCATTGTTGTCAGCACACTTCATAACAGCGGTCACTGAGGGTGCAGGGTGCTGGGGGGGGCGCCCTGGGCAGCAATGATAGTACCTTATTCTGGCTAAAAATACATCACATATAGCCCCTGGGGGCTATATGGATGTATTTAACCCCTGCCAGGTCTCAGAAAAACGGGAGAAGAAGCCCGCTGAAAAGGGGGCGGGGCCTATTCTCCTCAGCACACAGCGCCATTTTCCCTCACAGAAATGCTGGTGGGAAGGCTCCCAGGCTCTCCCCTGCACTGCACTACAGAAACAGGGTTAAAACAGAGAGGGGGGGCACTGATTTGGCGATATGACTACATATATTAAAATGCTATAAGGGAAAAGCACTTATATAAAGGTTGTCCCTGTATAATTATAGCGTTTTTGGTGTGTGCTGGCAAACTCTCCCTCTGTCTCCCCAAAGGGCTAGTGGGTCCTGTCCTCTATCAGAGCATTCCCTGTGTGTGTGCTGTGTGTCGGTACGTGTGTGTCGACATGTATGAGGACGATGTTGGGAGGCGGAGCAAATTGCCTGTAATGGTGATGTCACTCTCTAGGGAGTCGACACCGGAATAGATGGCTTATTTAAGGAATTACGTGATAATGTCAACATGCTGCAAGTCGGTTGACGACATGAGACGGCCGGCAAACATATTAGTATCTGTCCAGGCGTCTAAAACACCGTCAGGGACGTTATAATGCCCATTTTACCTCAGTCGGTCGACACGGACACGGACTCCAGTGTCGACGGTGAAGAAACAAACGTATTTTCCTTTAGGGCCACACGTTACTTGTTAAGGGCAATGAAGGAGGTGTTACATATTTCTGATACTACAAGTACCACAAAAAAGGGTATTATGTGGGGTGTGGAAAAACTACCTATAGTTTTTCCTGAATCAGATAAATTAAATGAAGTGTGTGATGAGGCGCGGGGTTCCCCCGATAGAAAATTATTGGCGGTATACCCTTTCCCGCCAGAAGTTAGGGCGCGTTGGGAAACACCCCTTAGGGTGGATAAGGCGCTCACACGCTTATCAAAACAAGTGGCGGTACCGTCTCCAGATACGGCCGCCCTCAAGGAACCAGCTGATAGGAGGTTGGAAAATATCCTAAAAAGTATATACACACATACTGGTGTTATACTGCGACCAGCGATCGCCTCAGCCTGGATGTGCAGCGCGGGGGTGGCTTGGTCGGATTCCCTGACTGAAAATATTGATACCCTTGACAGGGACAGTATTTTATTTACTATAGAGCATTTAAAGAATGCATTTCTATATATGCGAGATGCACAGAGGGATATTTGCACTCTGGCATCAAGAGTAAGTGCGATGTCCATATCTGCCAAAAGATGTTTATGGACACGACAGTGGTCAGGTGATGCAGATTCCAAACGGCACAAAGATGTATTGCCGTATAAAGGGGAGGAGTTATTTGGGGTCGGTCCATCGGACCTGGTGGCCACGGCAACTGCTGGGAAATCCACCGTTTTTACCCTAAGTCACATCTATGCAGAAAAAGACACCGTCTTTTCAGCCTCAGTCCTTTCGTCCCCATAAGCATATCTGCCCAGGGATAGAGGAAAGGGAAGAAGACTGCAGCAGGCAGCCCATTCCCAGGAACAGAAGCCTTCCACCGCTTCTGCCAAGTTCTCAGCATGACGCTGGAGCCGTACAGGACCCCTGGATCCTACAAGTAGTATCCCAGGGGTACAGATTGGAAAGTCGAGACGTTTCCCCTCGCAGGTTCCTGAAGTCTGCTTTACCAACGTCTCCCTCCGACAGGGAGCCAGTATTGGAAACAATTCACAAGCTGTATTCCCAGCAGGTGATAATCAAAGTACCCCTCCTACAACAAGGAAAGGGGTATTATTCCACACTATATTGTGGTACTGAAACCAGAAGGCTCGGTGAGACCTATTCTAAATCTGAAATATTTGAACACTTACAAAGGTTCAAATCAAGATGGAGTCACTCAGAGCAGTGATAGCGAACCAGGAAGAAGGGGACTATATGGTGTCCCGGGACATCAGGGATGCTTACCTCCATGTCCCAATTTGCCCTTCTCACCAAGGGTATCTCAGGTTCGTGGTACAGAACGGTCACTATCAGTTTCAGACGCTGCCGTTTGGATTGTCCACGGCACTCCGGGTCTTTACCAAGGTAATGCCCGAAATGATGATTCTTCTTCGAAGAAAATGGACGACCTCCTGATAAGAGCAAGGTCCAGAGAACAGTTGGAGGTCGGTGTAGCACTATCTCAAGTAGTTCTACGACAGCACGGGTGGATTCTAAATATTCCAAAACCGCAGTTGTTTCCGACGACACGTCTGCTGTTCCTAGGGATGATTCTGGACACAGTCCAGAAAAAGGTGTTTCTCCCGGAGGAGAAAGCCAGGGAGTTATCCGAGCTAGTCAGGAACCTCCTAAAACCAGGAAAGGTGTCAGTGCATCATTGCACAAGAGTCCTGGGAAAAATGGTGGCTTATTACGAAGCGATTCCATTCGGCAGATTCCACGCAAGAACTTTTCAGTGGGATCTGCTGGACAAATGGTCCGGATCGCATCTTCAGATGCATCAGCGGATAACCCTATCTCCAAGGACAAGGGTGTCTCTCCTGTGGTGGTTACAGAGTGCTCATGTTCTAGAGGGCCGCAGATTCGGCATTCAGGATTGGATGCTGGTGACCACGGAGGCCAGCCTGAGAGGCTGGGGAGCAGTCACACAGGGAAAAAATTTCCAGGGAGTGTGATCAAGTCTGGAGACTTTTCTCCACATAAATATACTGGACCTAAGGGCAATTTATAATGCTCTAAGCTTAGCAAGACCTCTGCTTCAAGGTCAGCCGGTATTGATCCAGTGGGACAACATCACGGCAGTCGCCCACGTAAACAGACAGGGCGGCACAAGAAGCAGGAGGGCAATGGCAAAAACTGCAAGGATTTTTCGCTGGGCGGAAAATCATGTGATAGCACTGTCAGCAGTGTTCATTCCGGGAGTGGACAACTGGGAAGCAGACTTCCTCAGCAGGCACGACCTCCACCCGGGAGAGTGGGGACTTCATCGGGAAGTTTTCCACATGATTGTGAACCGTTGGGAAAGACCAAAGGTGTACATGATGGCGTCCCGCCTGAACAAAAAACTGGACAGGTATTGCCCCAGGTCAAGAGACTTTCAGGCAATAGCTGTGGACGTTCTGGTAACACCGTGGGTGTACCAGTCGGTGTATGTGTTTCCTCCTCTGCTTCTCATGCCCAAGGTATTGAGAATTATAAGACGTAGAGGAGTAAGAACTATACTCGTGGCTCCGGATTGGCCAAGAAGGACTTGGTACCCGGAACTTCAAGAGATACTCACAGAGGACTCATGAACCCTGCCGCTAAGAAGGGACTTGCTTCTGCACGTACCATGTCTGTTCCAAGACTTACCGCGGCTGCGTTTGACGGCATGGCGGTTGAACGCCGGATCCTAAGGGAAAAAGGCATTCCGGAAGAGGTCATTCCTACCCTGGTCAAAGCCAGGAAGGACGTGACCGCACAACATTATCACCACATGTGGCGAAAATATGTTGCGTGGTGTGAGGCCAGGAAGGCTCCACGAAGAAATTTCAACTCGGTCGATTCCTGCATTTCCTGCAAACAGGAGTGTCTATGGGCCTCAGATTGGGGTCCATTAAGGTTCAAATTTCGGCCCTGTCGATTTTCTTCCAGAAAGAATTGGCTTCAGTTCCTGAAGTCCAGAAGTTTGTCAAGGGAGTACTGCATATACAACCCCCTTTTGTGCCTCCAGTGGCACTGTGGGATCTCAACGTAGTGCTGGGATTCCTCAAATCACATTGGTTTAAACCGCTCAAATCTGTGGATTTGAAATATCTCACATGGAAAGTGACCATGATGTTGGCCCTGGCCTCGGCCAGGCGAGTGTCAGAATTGGCGGCTTTATCGTATAAAAGCCCATATCTGATTTTCCATTCGGACAGGGCAGAGCTGCGGACTCGTCCCCAGTTTCTCCCTAAGGTGGTGTCAGCGTTTCACCTGAACCAGCTTATTGTGGTACCTGTGGCTACTAGGGACTTGGAGGACTCCAAGTTGCTAGATGTTGTCAGGGCCCTGAAAATATCGGTTTCCAGGACGGCTGGAGTCAGGAAAACTGACTTGCTGTTATCCTGTATGCACCCAACAAACTGGGTGCTCTTGCTTCTAAGCAGACGATTGCTAGTTGGATGTGTAGTACAATTCAGCTTGCACATTCTGTGGCCAAAATATGTAAATGCCCATTCCACAAGGAAGGTGGGCTCATCCTGGGCGGCTGCCCGAGGGGTCTCGGCATTACAACTCTGCCGAGCAGCTACGTGGTCGGGGGGAGAACACGTTTGTAAAATTCTACAAATTTGATACCCTGGCTAAAGAGGACCTGGAGTTCTCTCATTCGGTGCTGCAGAGTCATCCGCACTCTCCCGCCCGTTTGGGAGCTTTGGTATAATCCCCATGGTCCTGACGGAGTCCCCAGCATCCACTAGGACGTTAGAGAAAATAAGATTTTACTTACCGATAAATCTATTTCTCGTAGTCCGTAGTGGATGCTGGGCGCCCATCCCAAGTGCGGATTGTCTGCAATACTTGTACATAGTTATTGGTACAAAAATCGGGTTATTATTGTTGTGAGCCATCTTTTCAGAGGCTCCGCTGTTATCATGCTGTTAACTGGGTTCAGATCACAGGTTGTACAGTGTGATTGGTGTGGCTGGTAGGAGTCTTACCCGGGATTCAAAATCCTTCCTTATTGTGTATGCTCGTCCGGGCACAGTATCCTAACTGAGGCTTGGAGGAGGGTCATAGGGGGAGGAGCCAGTGCACACCACCTGATCCTAAAGCTTTTACTTTTGTGCCCTGTCTCCTGCGGAGCCGCTATTCCCCATGGTCCTGACGGAGTCCCCAGCATCCACTACGGACTACGAGAAATAGATTTATCGGTAAGTAAAATCTTATTTTTTCTTTATAGTCTTTTAACATTCATATTGTTCTTCTGTTACCTTTTTAGAACTTTGTTTTGTGGCTGTTCAAATGCCACGGACTTATGTATTTTCGTGGCACTTATTGCAGCAAAAATAGTCACTTATCTGGGATTTGGCTTTGTCTGCCTGAGGCAGGCGAAACCAATCCCCAATAAGTGCCGCTATCGGGCTGATTGGATACCCCCCTTAGTGTTCTGTTTAGTATGTTGTTCTTTTTGTTTTGTTTGTTGTGTAGTCAAGAATTATTACTTGTTTAAAAAAAAAAAATGAGCACGATTGGGCTGTAGAAGCACCCTAACTCTGCCCAGTACACTCACTGGCAAGGGGGGATTTAGGGATGGGGGTGCCACTAGGCTTGACAGTAATGGTGCACGCCCCCTGCCCCCCTCCCCCGCCTAATTTTATAACTTATAAGATGCTATAAGTTATTTGATGATAGCCAAATGAATAGAATAATAAGCTATGACATTTTTTTATTTTTAATTATGTGTACATAGTTATTAAGCAGGACAGCTTACAGGGGCAGTATGTGCATGTACTACCCATTTACACTCCATTCAACATGGCATATGGTACAGTACAAGGAAATATTTTGCAGCTACTGGTACATATCGGCTGACAGTACCAACCCAAGCATCCAAGTGCCGCCCCCCCCCCCCCCACAAGTGCCGCCCCTAGGCACCTGCCTCACATGCCTAATGGGAAATTCAGCACTGCTCATCGTGCATAGTTTGACTTTCTCTTGGTATTGCTCCAAGTTGCGGGTGCAGACCTTCACGCATACACAGCTCGCTATAAAGATCCGGTCATCAACAATGTTTTTTTGTTTTTTTTAATTATTATTTCATGAGAATCCTATAAAAACCTGATAGAAAATGAAACGAATGAAAGTCACAGGTCCGTCCCCAGCTGCGCAACCAGTCGGCGATTTGTGGGTGATTATCGCATAGAGCGTGGCAATGACACAAGCAGGTGTAGCGTTCTTGCAGAATACAGGTCAGGTCCGCATTTGTTCTTCCAACAGCATTTCCTGCGTTTTTTAATGCTTAATAAAAGGCACCAATCTGCATCCAGTTCTTTTTTACTTGTGAAAAGAGAACTAATAGCGCTGTCGGACCCGTGAATAAAGAATATAATTGTTGCTCTTGTTTAAAAACTCAGCGGCACGGCTTGTAACCTTTTCTATGTAACAACGTTTTTAAAGAACGTCTGCAAGCATCCTCTGCAGCTAACCGCGGCGGCTTCTTACCACTCCAGCCTTTCCATTCTCTTTTTTTTGTTTTCGGGAACATTACACATTATATTCAATAAATAATAATAATAATGTGTATTCATAATGGGAAAGGCACAAATAAAATGTTTGTTTAAAAAATGCTATAAGAGCCATTTACTGCGATCGCTGTCATAGTTGAAATCCGCACAATCTGTACAAAGTGTTAATAAATAGCAAAACAATTCATTATGTGGTTTAAATGACCGATTGTGTAGAGTAGGTAAGGAGCGGTTCTTTCTGTACAGTCCCGCTGTGCGACTTATGAACATTCCCACCTGTGGCTGGTAAGTCATTTGTGGCAAGGGCAATCTTTACGAGAGGTGGCCAGTCTTTGAGAGAGCATTTGGTGGTCAATACTCAGATGTGACTGCTGGCTAACCACATTTTCTCTATCGTCCTAAGTGGATGCTGGGGTTCCTGAAAGGACCATGGGGAATAGCGGCTCCGCAGGAGACAGGGCACAAAAGTAAAGCTTTTACAGGTCAGGTGGTGTGTACTGGCTCCTCCCCCCATGACCCTCCTCCAGACTCCAGTTAGATTTTTGTGCCCGGCCGAGAAGGGTGCAATTCTAGGTGGCTCTCATAAAGAGCTGCTTAGAGAGTTTAGCTTAGGTTTTTTATTTTACAGTGATTCCTGCTGGCAACAGGATCACTGCAACGAGGGACAGAGGGGAGAAGAAGTGAACTCACCTGCGTGCAGGATGGATTGGCTTCTTGGCTACTGGACATCAGCTCCAGAGGGACGATCACAGGTACAGCCTGGATGGTCACCGGAGCCACGCCGCCGGCCCCCTCACAGATGCTGAAGCAAGAAGAGGTCCAGAATCGGCGGCTGAAGACTCCTGCAGTCTTCTTAAGGTAGCGCACAGCACTGCAGCTGTGCGCCATTTTCCTCTCAGCACACTTCACACGGCAGTCACTGAGGGTGCAGGGCGCTGGGGGGGGGGCGCCCTGGGAGGCAAATGAAAACCTTTAAAAAGGCTAAAAATACCTCACATATAGCCCCAGAGGCTATATGGAGATATTTACCCCTGCCTAAATGTACTAAATAGCGGGAGACGAGCCCGCCGAAAAAGGGGCGGGGCCTATCTCCTCAGCACACGGCGCCATTTTCTGTCACAGCTCCGCTGGTCAGGAAGGCTCCCAGGTCTCTCCCCTGCACTGCACTACAGAAACAGGGTATAACAGAGAGGGGGGGCAAAATAAATGGCAATATATTAATATAAAAGCAGCTATAAGGGAGCACTTAATCATAAGGCTATCCCTGTCATATATAGCGCTTTTTGGTGTGTGCTGGCAGACTCTCCCTCTGTCTCCCCAAAGGGCTAGTGGGTCCTGTCTTCGTATAGAGCATTCCCTGTGTGTCTGCTGTGTGTCGGTACGTGTGTGTCGACATGTATGAGGACGTTATTGGTGTGGAGGCGGAGCAATTGCCAAATATGAGGATGTCACCTCCTAGGGGGTCGACACCAGAATGGATGCCTTTATTTGTGGAATTACGGGATAGCGTCAACTCGCTTAAGCAGTCGTTTGCCGACATGAGGCGGCCGGACACTCAATTAGTGCCTGTCCAGGCGCCTCAAACACCGTCAGGGGCTGTAAAACGCCCCTTGCCTCAGTCGGTCGACACAGACCCAGACACAGGCACTGATTCCGGTGGTGAAGGTGACGAATCAACCGTATTTTCCAGTAGGGCCACACGTTATATGATTTTGGCAATAAAGGAGATGTTACATTTAGCTGATACTACAGGTACCACTAAACAGGGTATTATGTGGGGTGTGAAAAAACTACCAGTAGTTTTTACCGAATCAGAAGAATTAAATGACGTGTGTGATGAAGCGTGGGGTGCCCCGATAAAAAACTGCTAATTTCAAAGAAGTTATTGGCTTTATACCCTTTCCCGCCAGAGGTTAGGGAGCGCTGGGAAACACCTCCTAGGGTGGACAAAGCGCTAACACGCTTATCAAAACAAGTGGCGTTACCCTCTCCTGAGACGGCCGCACTTAAAGATCCATCAGATAGGAGGATGGAAAATATCCAAAAAGGTATATACACACATGCAGGTGTTATACTACGACCAGCTATTGCGACTGCCTGGATGTGCAGTGCTGGGGTAGTTTGGTCAGAGTCCCTGATCGAAAATATTGATACCCTGGACAGGGACAATATTTTACTGTCGTTAGAACAAATAAAGGATGCATTTCTTTATATGCGTGATGCACAGAGAGATATCTGCACACTGGCATCACGGGTAAGTGCTATGTCCATTTCGGCCAGAAGAGCTTTATGGACACGACAGTGGACAGGCGATGCGTAGAGGAGTTATTTGGGGTCGGTCTATCGGATTTGGTGGCCACGGCTACGGCCGGGAAATCCACCTTTCTACCTCAAGTCACTCCCCAACAGAAAAAGGCACCGACCTTTCAACCGCAGCCCTTTCGTTCCTTTAAAAATAAGAGAGCAAAGGGCTATTCATATCTGCCACGAGGCAGAGGACGAGGGAAGAGACAGCAACAGGCAGCTCCTTCCCAGGAACAGAAGCCCTCCCCGGCTTCTACAAAAGCCTCAGCATGACGCTGGGGCTTCGCAAGCGGACTCGGGGGCGGTAGGCGGTCGTCTCAAGAATTACAGCGCGCAGTGGGCTCACTCGCAGGTAAATCCCTGGATCCTGCAGATAATATCTCAGGGGTACAGGTTGAAATTAGAGACAGAGCCACCTCGCCGTTTCCTGAAGTCTGCTTTACCAACGTCCCCCTCAGAAAGGGAGACGGTTTTGGAAGCCATTCACAAGCTGTATTCTCAGCAGGTGATAGTCAAGGTACCTCTTCTACAACAAGGGAAGGGGTATTATTCCACTCTTTTTGTGGTACCGAAGCCGGATGGCTCGGTAAGGCCTATTCTAAATCTGAAGTCCTTGAACCTGTACATAAAGAAGTTCAAGTTCAAGATGGAGTCACTCAGAGCAGTGATAGCGAACCTGGAAGAAGGGGACTTTATGGTATCCTTGGACATCAAGGATGCGTATCTCCACGTTCCAATTACCCCTCACACCAGGGGTACCTCAGGTTCGTTGTACAAAACTGTCACTATCAGTTTCAGACGCTGCCGTTTGGTTTGTCCACGGCACCTCGGGTCTTTACAAAGGTAATGGCCGAGATAATATTTCTTCTTCGAAGAAAAGGCGTATTAATTATCCCATACTTGGACGATCTCCTAATAAGGGCAAGGTCCAGAGAACAGCTAGAGATGGGTTTAGCACTATCTCAAGAGGTGCTAAAGCAGCACGGATGGATTCTGAATATTCCAAAATCCCAATTAATGCCGACAACTCGTCTGCTGTTCCTGGGGATGATTCTGGACACAGTTCAGAAAAAGGTTTTTCTTCCCGAAGAAAAAGCCAAGGAGTTATCTGACCTGGTCAGGAACCTCCTAAAACCAGGAAAGGTGTCTGTACATCAATGCACAAGAGTCCTGGGAAAAAATGGTAGCTTCTTACGAAGCAATCCCTTTCGGCAGATTCCATGCAAAGGGATCTGTTGGACAAATGGTCAGGGTCGCATCTTCAGATGCACCTGCGGATAACCCTGTCGCCGAGGACAAGGGTATCCCTTCTGTGGTGGTTGCAGGAGGCTCATCTATTAGAGGGCCGCAGATTCGGCATGCAGGATTGGATCCTGGTGACCACGGATGCCAGCCTGAGAGGCTGGGGAGCAGTCACACAGGGAAGAAATTTCCAGGGAGTGTGGTCGAGCCTGAAAAAGTCTCTTCACATAAGCATTCTGGAACTAAGAGCAATCTACAATGCTCTAAGCCAGGCGGAACCTCTGCTTCAAGGAAGACCGGTGTTGATCCAGTCGGACAACATCACGGCAGTCGCCCATGTAAACAGACAGGGCGGCACAAGAAGCAGGAGGGCAATGGCAGAAGCTGCCAGGATCCTTCGCTGGGCGGAGAATCACGTGATAGCACTGTCAGCAGTATTCATCCCGGGCGTGGACAACTGGAAAGCAGACTTCCTCAGCAGACACGACCTTCACCCGGGAGAGTGGGGACTTCATCCAGAAGTTTTCCACATGCTATTAAACCGTTGGGTAAAACCAATGGTGGACATGATGGCGTCTCGCCTCAACAAAACACTGGACAGGTATTGCGCCAGGTCAAGAGATCCGCAGGCAATAGCTGTGGACGCGCTGGTAACACCTTGGGTGTACCAGTCGGTATATGTGTTTCCTCCTCTGCCTCTCATACCAAAGGTATTGAGGATTATACGGCAAAGAGGAGTAAGACTAGTGGCTCCGGATTGGCCAAGAAGGACTTGGTACCCGGAACTTCAAGAGATGGTCACGGACGATCCGTGGCCTCTACTTCTGAGAAGGGACCTGCTTCAGCAGGGTCCTTGTCTTTTTCAAGACTTACCGCGGCTGCGTTTGACGGCATGGCGTTTGAATGCCAGATCCTAAAAGGAAAAGGCATTCCAGAAGAAGTCATTCCTACCTTGATAAAGGCAAGGAAGGAAGTCACCGCGAAGCATTATCGCCGTATTTGGCGAAAATATGTTGCGTGGTGCGAGCAGCGGAGTGCTCCGATGGAGGAATTTCAACTGGGTCGTTTTCCTACATTTCCTGCAATCAGGATTGTCTATGGGTCTCAAATTGGGATCTATTAAGGTTCAAATTTCGGCCCTATCAATATTCTTCCAAAAAGAATTGGCCTCAGTCCCTGAGGTCCAGATTTTTATCAAAGGAGTACTGCATATACAGCCTCCTGTGGTGCCTAAGGTGGCACCGTGGGATCTAAATGTAGTTTTAGATTTCCTCAAATCCAATTGGTTTGAACCACTAAAGAATGTGGATTTGAAATATCTCACATGGAAAGTGACTATGTTACTGGCCCTGGCTTCGGCCGGGAGAGTATCTGAACTGGCGGCTTTGTTTTATAAAAGCCCTTATTTAATTTTACATTCGACATAGGGCAGAGCTGCGGACGCGTCCGCATTTTCTCCCTAAGGTGGTATCAGCGTTTCACCTGAACCAGCCTATTGTAGTGCCTGCGGCTACAAGCGACTTGAAGGACTCCAAGTTGTTGGACGTTGTCAGAGCCTTAAAAATATACATTTAAAGGACGGCTGGAGTCAGAAAATCTGACTCGCTGTTTATACTGTATGCACCCAACAAGTTGGGTGCACCTGCTTCTAAGCAGTCGATTGCTCGTTGGATTTGTAACAAAATTCAACTTGTACATTCTGTGGCAGGCCTGCCACAGCCTAAATCTGTTAAGGCCCATTCCGCAAGGAAGGTGGGCTCATCTTGGGCGGCTGCCCGAGGGGTCTCGGCATTACAACTCTGCCGAGCAGCTACGTGGTCAGGGGAGAACACGTTTGTAAATTTTTACAAATTTGATACCCTGGCAAAGGAGGACCTGGAGTTCTCTCATTCGGTGCTGCAGAGTCATCCGCACTCTCCCGCCCGTTTGGGAGCTTTGGTATAATCCCCATGGTCCTTTCAGGAACCCCAGCATCCACTTAGGACGATAGAGAAAATAAGAATTTACTTACCGATAATTCTATTTCTCGGAGTCCGTAGTGGATGCTGGGCGCCCATCCCAAGTGCGGATTATCTGCAATACTTGTACATAGTTATTGTTAACTAATTCGGGTTATTGTTTAGGAAGCCATCTTTCAGAGGCTCCTCTGTTATCATACTGTTAACTGGGTTTAGATCACAAGTTGTACGGTGTGATTGGTGTGGCTGGTATGAGTCTTACCCGGGATTCAAAATCCTCCCTTATTGTGTACGCTCGTCCGGGCACAGTACCTAACTGGAGTCTGGAGGAGGGTCATGGGGGGAGGAGCCAGTACACACCACCTGACCTGTAAAAGCTTTACTTTTGTGCCCTGTCTCCTGCGGAGCCGCTATTCCCCATGGTCCTTTCAGGAACCCCAGCATCCACTACGGACTCCGAGAAATAGAATTATCGGTAAGTAAATTCTTATTTTCTCTGACGTCCTAGTGGATGCTGGGGACTCCGAAAGGACCATGGGGAATAGCGGCTCCGCAGGAGACTGGGCACAAAAGTAAAAGCTTTAGGACTACCTGGTGTGCACTGGCTCCTCCCCCTATGACCCTCCTTCAAGCCTCAGTTAGATTTTTGTGCCCGAACGAGAAGAGTGCTCACTAGGTGGCTCTCCTGAGCTGCTTAGTAAAAGTTTAAGTATAGGTTTTTTATTTTCAGTGAATCCTGCTAGCAACAGGTTCACTGCACCGAGGGACTAAGGGGAGAAGAAGCGAACTCACCTGCGTGCAGAGTGGATTGGGCTTCTTAGGCTACTGGACATTAGCTCCAGAGGGACGATCACAGGCCCAGCCATGGATGGGTCCCAGAGCCGCGCCGCCGGCCCCCTTACAGAGCCAGAAGACTGAAGAGGTCCGGAAAATCGGCGGCAGAAGACGTCCTGTCTTCAGTAAGGTAGCGCACAGCACCGCAGCTGTGCGCCATTGCTCTCAGCACACTTCACACTCCGGTCACTGAGGGTGCAGGGCGCTGGGGGGGGGGCGCCCTGAGACGCAATAAAAACACCTTATATGGCAAAAAATACATCACATATAGCTCCTGGGCTATATGGATGCATTTAACCCCTGCCAATTTTTCCTTAAAAAAGCGGGAGAAAGGCCGCCGAGAAGGGGGCGGAGCCTATCTCCTCAGCACACTGGCGCCATTTTTCCTCACAGCTCCGTTGGAGGGAAGCTCCCTGACTCTCCCCTGCAGTCCTGCACTACAGAAACAGGGTAAAACAAGAGAGGGGGGGGGCACTAATTTGGCAGATAAATCTATACAGCAGCTATATAAGGGAAAAACACTTATATAAGGTTATCCCTGTATATATATAGCGCTCTGGTGTGTGCTGGCAAACTCTCCCTCTGTCTCCCCAAAGGGCTAGTGGGGTCCTGTCCTCTATCAGAGCATTCCCTGTGTGTGTGCTGTGTGTCGGTACGTTGTGTCGACATGTATGAGGAGGAAAATGGTATGGAGGCGGAGCAATTGCCTGTAATAGTGATGTCACCCCCTAGGGAGTCGACACCTGACTGGATGGTCTTATGGAAGGAATTACGTGATAGTGTCAGCACTTTACAAAAGACTGTTGACGACATGAGACAGCCGGCAAATCAGTTATTACCTGTACAGGCATCTCAAACACCGTCAGGGGCTCTAAAGCGCCCGTTACCTCAGATGGTCGACACAGACCCAGACACGGACACTGACTCCAGTGTCGATGGTGAGGAAACAAACGTATTTTCCAGTAGGGCCACACGTTACATGATCACGGCAATGAAGGAGGTTTTGAACATTTCTGATACTACAAGTACCACAAAAAAGGGTATTATGTGGGGTGTGAAAAAACTACCCGTAGTTTTTCCTGAATCAGATGAATTAAATGAGGTGTGTGATGAAGCGTGGGTTTTCCCCGATAAAAAACTGCTAATTTCTAAAAAATTATTGGCATTATACCCTTTCCCGCAGAGGTTAGGGCGCGTTGGGAAACACCCC
Source organism: Pseudophryne corroboree (assembly GCF_028390025.1). NCBI lineage: Eukaryota > Metazoa > Chordata > Amphibia > Anura > Myobatrachidae > Pseudophryne > Pseudophryne corroboree. Next base: position 454,736,896 of record NC_086452.1, on the reverse strand, counting down.
CTAGGGTAGATAAGGCGCTCACACGCTTATCAAAACAAGTGGCGTTACCGTCTCCTGATACGGCCGCCCTCAAGGAACCAGCTGATAGGAAGCTGGAAAATATCCTAAAAAGTATATACACACATACTGGTATTATACTGCGACCAGCAATCGCCTCAGCCTGGATGTGCAGTGCTGGGGTGGCTTGGTCGGATTCCCTGACTGAAAATATTGATACCCTGGACAGGGACAGTATATTATTGACTATAGAGCATTTAAAGGATGCATTTCTATATATGCGAGATGCACAGAGGGATATCTGCACTCTGGCATCAAGAGTAAGTGCGCTGTCCATTTCTGCCAGAAGAGGGTTATGGACGCGACAGTGGTCAGGTGATGCGGATTCCAAACGGCATATGGAAGTATTGCCGTATAAAGGGGAGGAGTTATTTGGGGTCGGTCTATCGGACCTGGTGGCCATGGCAACGGCGGGGAAATCCACCTTTTTACCCCAGGTCACCTCTCAGCAGAAAAAGACACCGTCTTTTCAGGCTCAGTCCTTTCGTCCCCATAAGGGCAAGCGGGCAAAAGGCCACTCATATCTGCCCCGGGGCAGAGGAAGGGAAAAAAGACTGCAGCAGGCAGCCTCTTCCCAGGAACAGAAGCCCTCCCCCGCTTCTGCCAAGTCCTCAGCATGACGCTGGGGCCTTACAAGCGGACTCAGGCACGGTGGGGGCCCGTCTAAAGAATTTCAGCGCGCAGTGGGCTCACTCGCAAGTGGACCCCTGGATCCTGCAGGTAGTATCTCAGGGGTACAAATTGGAATTCGAGACGTCTCCCCCTCGCCGGTTCCTGAAGTCTGCTTTACCAACGTCTCCCTCCGACAGGGAGGCGGTATTGGAAGCCATTCACAAGCTGTATTCCCAGCAGGTGATAATCAAGGTACCCCTCCTACAACAGGGAAAGGGGTATTATTCCACGCTGTTTGTGGTACCGAAGCCGGACGGCTCGGTGAGACCTATTTTAAATCTGAAATCCTTGAACACTTACATACAAAGGTTCAAATTCAAGATGGAGTCACTCAGAGCAGTGATAGCGAACCTGGAAGAAGGGGACTATATGGTGTCTCTGGACATCAAGGATGCTTACCTCCATGTCCCAATTTGCCCTTCTCACCAAGGGTACCTCAGGTTTGTGGTACAGAACTGTCACTATCAGTTTCAGACGCTGCCGTTTGGATTGTCCACGGCACCCCGGGTCTTTACCAAGGTAATGGCCGAAATGATGATTCTTCTTCGAAGAAAAGGCGTCTTAATTATCCCTTACTTGGACGATCTCCTGATAAGGGCAAGGTCCAGAGAACAGTTAGAGGTCGGAGTAGCACTATCTCAAGTAGTACTACGACAGCACGGGTGGATTCTAAATATTCCAAAATCGCAGCTGATTCCGACGACACGTCTGCTGTTCCTAGGGATGATTCTGGACACAGTCCAGAAAAAGGTGTTTCTCCCGGAGGAGAAAGCCAGGGAGTTATCCGACCTAGTCAGGAACCTCCTAAAACCAGGCCAAGTGTCAGTGCATCAATGCACAAGGGTCCTGGGAAAAATGGTGGCTTCTTACGAAGCGATTCCATTCGGCAGATTCCACGCAAGAACTTTTCAGTGGGATCTGCTGGACAAATGGTCCGGATCGCATCTTCAAATGCATCAGCGGATAACCCTGTCTCCAAGGACAAGGGTGTCTCTCCTGTGGTGGTTACAGAGTGCTCATCTTCTAGAGGGCCGCAGATTCGGCATTCAGTACTGGGACCTGGTGACCACGGATGCCAGCCTGAGAGGCTGGGGAGCAGTCACACAGGGAAGAAATTTCCAGGGCTTGTGGTCAAGCATGGAAACGTCACTTCACATAAATATCCTGGAACTAAGGGCCATTTACAATGCCCTAAGTCAGGCAAGGCCTCTGCTTCAGGGTCAGCCGGTGTTGATCCAGTCGGACAACATCACGGCAGTCGCCCACGTAAACAGACAGGGCGGCACAAGAAGCAGGAGGGCAATGACGGAAGTTGCAAGGATTCTTCGCTGGGCGGAAAATCATGTGATAGCACTGTCAGCAGTGTTCATTCCGGGAGTGGACAACTGGGAAGCAGACTTCCTCAGCAGACACGACCTCCACCCGGGGGAGTGGGGACTTCACCCAGAAGTCTTCCACATGATTGTGAACCGTTGGGAAAAACCAAAGGTGGACATGATGGCGTCCCGCCTCAACAAAAAACTGGACAGATATTGCGCCAGGTCAAGGGACCCTCAGGCAATAGCTGTGGACGCTCTGGTAACACCGTGGGTGTACCAGTCAGTGTATGTGTTCCCTCCTCTGCCTCTCATACCCAAGGTACTGAGAATCATAAGAAGGAGTGGAGTAAGGACTATACTCGTGGCTCCGGATTGGCCAAGAAGGACTTGGTACCCGGAACTTCAAGAGATGCTCACGGAAGACCCGTGGCCTCTACCTCTAAGAAAGGACCTGCTCCAGCAGGGACCCTGTCTGTTCCAAGACTTACCGCGGCTGCGTTTGACGGCATGGCGGTTGAACGCCGGATCCTGAAGGAAAAAGGCATTCCGGATGAAGTCATCCCTACCCTGATTAAAGCCAGGAAGGATGTAACTGTGCAACATTATCACCGTATTTGGCGTAAATATGTTGCGTGGTGTGAGGCCAGGAAGGCCCCTACAGAGGAATTTCAACTGGGTCGTTTCCTGCATTTCCTGCAAACAGGACTGTCTATGGGCCTAAAATTAGGGTCCATTAAGGTTCAAATTTCGGCCCTGTCGATATTCTTCCAAAAAGAACTAGCTTCAGTTCCTGAAGTTCAGACGTTTGTCAAGGGGGTACTGCATATACAGCCTCCTTTTGTGCCTCCAGTGGCACCTTGGGATCTCAATGTAGTTTTGGGGTTCCTAAAATCACATTGGTTTGAGCCACTCACCACTGTGGACTTAAAATATCTCACATGGAAAGTGGTAATGCTGTTAGCCCTGGCTTCAGCCAGGCGTGTCTCAGAATTGGCGGCTTTATCCTATAAAAGCCCTTACCTAATTTTTCATACGGACAGGGCAGAATTGAGGACTCGTCCTCAATTTCTCCCTAAGGTGGTTTCAGCGTTTCACTTAAACCAGCCTATTGTGGTACCTGCGGCTACTAGGGACTTGGAGGATTCCAAGTTGCTGGACGTAGTCAGGGCCCTGAAAATATATGTTTCCAGGACGGCTGGAGTCAGAAAATCTGACTCGCTGTTTATCCTGTATGCACCCAACAAGCTGGGTGCTCCTGCTTCTAAGCAGACTATTGCTCGTTGGATTTGTAGTACAATTCAGCTTGCACATTCTGTGGCAGGCCTGCCACAGCCAAAATCTGTAAAAGCCCATTCCACACGGAAAGTGGGCTCATCTTGGGCGGCTGCCCGAGGGGTCTCGGTTTTACAACTTTGCCGAGCAGCTACTTGGTCAGGGGCAAACACGTTTGCTAAATTCTACAAATTTGATACCCTGGCTGAGGAGGACCTGGAGTTCTCTCATTCGGTGCTGCAGAGTCATCCGCACTCTCCCGCCCGTTTGGGAGCTTTGGTATAATCCCCATGGTCCTTTCGGAGTCCCCAGCATCCACTAGGACGTCAGAGAAAATAAGAATTTACTTACCGATAATTCTATTTCTCATAGTCCGTAGTGGATGCTTGGCGCCCATCCCAAGTGCGGATTGTCTGCAATACTTGTACATAGTTATTGTTACAAAAATCGGGTTATTATTGTTGTGAGCCATCTTTTCAGAGGCTCCTCTGTTATCATGCTGTTAACTGGGTTCAGATCACAAGTTGTACGGTGTGATTGGTGTGGCTGGTATGAGTCTTACCCGGGATTCAAAATCCTTCCTTATTGTGTACGCTCGTCCGGGCACAGTATCCTAACTGAGGCTTGGAGGAGGATCATAGGGGGAGGAGCCAGTGCACACCAGGTAGTCCTAAAGCTTTTACTTTTGTGCCCAGTCTCCTGCGGAGCCGCTATTCCCCATGGTCCTTTCGGAGTCCCCAGCATCCACTACGGACTATGAGAAATAGAATTATCGGTAAGTAAATTCTTATTTTCTGACCCTATCCTTTGTAAATTTGATTTGACAGAATGGTTGATGCCGTTTTATAGGCCACTCGAGGCACAGTAAAAAAAACTGCCCCAATTAGGAAGATTTATTCCAGAATTGTTGCTTGTGTGCGTGCATAGAGACAGAGTTGGTCATTCCAAGTTGATCGCTCGCTAGCTACTTTTTGCAGTCGTGCAAACGCATAGTCGCCACCCACGGGGGAGTGTATTTCGCTTTGCAGCCGAGCGCTGCAAAAACATTTTCTGTAGTTTCTGAGTAGCTCTGAACTTACCCCTTGCGATCACTTCAGTCTTTTTGGTGCCGGAATTGACGTCAGACTCCCGCCCTGCAAACGCTTGGACACGCCTGCGTTTTCCCAAACACTCCCAGAAAACGGTCAGTTGCCACCCACAAACAGTCAGTTTCCTTGTGATCGGCTGTATGAATGGATTCTTCATTAAATCCATCGCTCAGCAACGATCCGCTTTGTACCCGTACGACGTGCCTGCGCATTGCGGTTCATAACGCATGCACAGTAGAGACCTGATCGCTGCGTTGCGAAAAACGCCAGCGAGCGATCAACTCGGAATGACCCCCAGAATGTATGTAGGTGGAACAGGCATAGCTTGTCAGCTCGGAGTTAATATGGGTACTCCTACAGTCCAAATCTGTTTCTTTTTTAAATAAGCGGGGTGTTATGGGTCAGAATGTGACGCCCTGCTGCGGTGTTAGCTGCCGCAGTGTTATTTTTAGAAAGTTATTTTCAATGTCCATTTTTGGTGACGTTGAGCTAGAAAAACAGGGCACTCATAAAACAGAGACATACAAGGTAGATGACAAAATACAGACATGGAAACAATGGGTAGGGAACTTCCTACGCATAAGAGCTTACAATCTAGGAGTGAGATGCATTCAGCCTGTTTGCACCAATCGTGCTGTAGTAGGCCAGAGATCTGCAGACAGAAGGGAAGGTATAACCTTGCGTATTAACTTAGCTTAACGAACTCCGCCCACATCTCATTTTTGTTACGTTATGGGTGGAGTTATCATTTAGATTAGGTGTAGCGGCCCTTTTATTTTCCAGCTGTCGGGGTACCTCGCTAGTAGCCGGATTCTGCCCATTGTGTAACTGGTAGTGGGACAACTCCTGCATCACGTATTAAACCTGGCACAGAATTTAGTAGGTTACTTTATTCTTAACACAAGAAAACAGCAGTGTGTTTATTAGGTCTGTAAAGCGTGGAAAATGCCCATTCGACAGCGACGGAAAATGAAAAATATCAACAGCGGTTCCTATAATGCTGCAATAAAGCTTAATTCTGTCAAAAAAAAAGCAGCGACCCTTTTGTGCATTTTTATTCCCCTAGATGAAAGCTGGAAACATGTAGTATACATTCTTTTTATTAGCTCCTGCTTTTATATAATTTCACTTTTATTTGCGGAATGTACACAGACCTTGACATTCTCTGTTTCTATAGTCACAACCACAAAGCTCCCCCTAATCCGCTTTCTATTCTGTTCCTGGTCTGCTTTCCCTCCCGTTCCTTTCTCTCTGGCGCTTGGCTTTGTGGCACAAACAGCCCCTACTCCTCCTCCTCCTCCTCCGACACAAGTACTCGCTGTTTTCAGGGAAAGTGAGAAAAACAGCTTTTAAAAAGGGCTGTTAATTAATAGTGATACACGCAGCTTAACGCAGTCATTCTATACATTTTGGACTGTTAATTTGTATTATGTTCTTTAAGTTTTCTTAGTGGGAGTAATGAAGCACGGTTGATTTAAAAGGTCATTCAAGGATTAAATCATTTCATATCTAATATGAAAAATATACTGCCGTATGGCTTTTAGGTACTTGTAATTGCTCTGCAATTTATCGGAGTACGTGAAACTTGAATAAAGTTGTTTAAAAGAGAAATGGGTGTATCTATGAATGGGGTATTTCTGGAAGCACTGGTGCAAGTGGCTGGGTTATTGGAGGCATCTTCCCTTGCCCCGGACACCCTGAGTAGCATAAGGCTACCTCAGATGTCCAGAGTTTCTGCAGTTGATTTGTTGCAGTATTCTCGGTTGCAGCAGCGGATCACAGAATGCAGCAGTGGGTGTTGTTTTATAACGCCTTTAGCTTTTTCTAAATTTTGTGCAGTTGCTGCGTACAAAGACACAGGGGCTGTGCCATTGGCGTATGCCTTTTAATTAGCCCTTTATTTGCTATTAATAGTTTCTCTGACGTCCTAGTGGATGCTGGGGACTCCGTAAGGACCATGGGGAATAGCGGCTCCGCAGGAGACTGGGCACAAAAGTAAAGCTTTAGGACTACCTGGTGTGCACTGGCTCCTCCCCCTATGACCCTCCTCCAAGCCTCAGTTAGATTTTTGTGCCCGAACGAGAAGGGTACACACTAGGTGGCTCTCCTGAGCTGCTTAGTGAAAAGTTTAGTTTTAGGTTTTTTATTTTCAGTGAGACCTGCTGGCAACAGGCTCACTGCATCGAGGGACTAAGGGGAGAAGAAGCGAACTCACCTGCGTGCAGAGTGGATTGGGCTTCTTAGGCTACTGGACACCATTAGCTCCAGAGGGACCGATCACAGGCCCAGCCATGGATAGGTCCCAGAGCCGCGCCGCCGGCCCCCTTACAGAGCCAGAAGCAAGAAGAGGTCCGGAAAATCGGCGGCAGAAGACATCCTGTCTTCACCAAGGTAGCGCACAGCACTGCAGCTGTGCGCCATTGCTCCTCAGCACACTTCACACTTCGGTCACTGATGGGTGCAGGGCGCTAGGGGGGGGCGCCCTGAGCAGCAATAAAAACCCCTTGGCTGGCGAAAATACATAACATATAGCCCCCAGGGCTATATGGATGAATATTAACCCCTGCCAGAATCCATAAAAAAGCAGGAGAAAAGTCTGCGAAAAAGGGGCGGAGCCTATCTCCTCAGCACACTGGCGCCATTTTCCCTCACAGCTCCGTTGGAGGGAAGCTCCCTGGCTCTCCCCTGCAGTCACTACACTACAGAAAGGGTTAAAAAAAAGAGAGGGGGGCACTAATTAGGCGCAGTATAAACAATACAGCAGCTATAAGGGGAAAAACACTTATATAAGGTTATCCCTGTATATATATAGCGCTCTGGTGTGTGCTGGCAAACTCTCCCTCTGTCTCCCCAAAGGGCTAGTGGGGTCCTGTCCTCTATCAGAGCATTCCCTGTGTGTGTGCTGTGTGTCGGTACGTTTGTGTCGACATGTATGAGGAGGAAAATGATGTGGAGGCGGAGCAAATTGCCTGTAATAGGGATGTCACCCCCTAGGGGGTCGACACCTGAGTGGATGAACTGTTGGAAGGAATTAACAGTGTCAGCTCTTTACAAAAGATAGTGGTTGACATGAGACAGCCGGCTACTCAGCTTGTGCCTGTCCAGACGTCTCATAGGCCGTCAGGGGCTCTAAAGCGCCCGTTACCTCAGATGGCAGATACAGACGCCGACACGGATACTGACTCCAGTGTCGACGGTGAAGAGACAAATGTGACTTCCAGTAGGGCCACACGTTACATGATTGAGGCAATGAAAAATGTTTTACACATTTCTGATAATACGAGTACCACCAAAAGGGGTATTATGTTCGGTGAGGAAAAACTACCTGTAGTTTTCCTGAATCTGAGAAATTAAATGAGGTGTGTGATGAAGCGTGGGTTTCCCCCGATAAAAACTGATAATTTCTAAAAAGTTATTGGCATTATATCCTTTCCCGCCAGAGGTTAGGGTGCGTTGGGAAACACCCCCTAGGGTGGATAAAACGCTCACACGCTTGTAAAAACAAGGGCTCTACCCTCTCCTGAGATGGCCGCCCTTAAGGATCCTGCTGATAGAAAGCAGGAGGGTATCCTAAAATGTATTTACACACATACTGGTGTTATACTGCGACCAGCAATCGCCTCAGCCTGGATGTGCAGTGCTGGGTTGGCGTGGTCGGATTCCCTGACTGAGAATATTGATACCCTAGATAGGGACAGTATATTATTGCCTATAGAGCATTTAAAAGATGCATTTCTATATATGCGTGATGCACAGCGGAATATTTGCCGACTGGCATCAAGAGTAAGTGCGTTGTCCATTTCTGCCAGAAGAGGGTTATGGACACGACAGTGGTCAGGTGATGCGGATTCCAAACGGCATATGGAAGTATTGCCTTATAAAGGGGAGGAGTTATTTGGGGTCGGTCTTTCAGACCTGGTGGCCACGGCAACAGCTGGGAAATCCACGTTTTTACCCCAGGTCGCCTCTCAACATAAGAAGACGCCGTATTATCAGGCGCAGTCCTTTCGGCCCCATAAGGGCAGGCGGGCAAAAGGTTCCTCATTTCTGCCCCGTGACAGAGGAAGAGGAAAAAGGCTGCAGAAATCAGCCAGTTCCCAGGAACAGAAGCCCTCTCCCGCCTCTGCCAAGCCCTCAGCATGACGCTGGGGCTTTACAAGCGGACTCAGGCACGGTGGGGGCCCGTCTCAAGAATTTCAGCGCGCAGTGGGCTCACTCGCAAGTAGACCCCTGGATCCTTCAGGTGGTATCTCAGGGGTACAAATTGGAATTCGAGACGTCTCCCCCTCGCCGTTTCCTAAAGTCGGCTTTACCGACGTCTCCCTCCGACAGGGAGGCAGTTTTGGAAGCCATTCACAAGCTGTATTCCCAGCAGGTGATAATCAAGGTACCCCTCCTGCAACAGGGAAAGGGGTATTATTCCACACTGTTGTGGTACCGAAGCCGGACCGCTCGGTAAGACGGATTTTAAATCTAAAATCTTTGAACACTTACATACAGAAGTTCAAATTCAAGATGGAGTCACTCAGAGCAGTGATTGCGAACCTGGAAGAAGGGGACTACATGGTGTCTCTGGACATCAAGGATGCTTACCTTCATGTCCCAATTTACCCTTCTCACCAAGGGTACCTCAGGTTTGTGGTACAGAACTGTCACTATCAGTTTCAGACGCTGCCGTTTGGATGGTCCACGGCACCCCGGGTCTTTACCAAGGTAATGGCCGAAATGATGATACTCCTTCGAAGGAAGGGAGTTTTAGTTATCCCTTACTTGGACGATCTCCTGATAAGGTTAAGATCCAGAGAACAGTTGGAGGTCGGTGTAGCACTATCTCAGGTAGTGTTACGGCAGCACGGTTGGATTCTCAATATTCCAAAATCGCAGCTGGTTCCGACGACTCGTCTTCTGTTCATAGGGATGATCCTGGACACAGTCCAGAAAAAGGTGTTTCTCCCGGAGGAGAAAGCCAGGGAGTTATCCGAGCTAGTCAGGAACCTCCTAAAACCGAGCCAAGTCTCAGTGCATCAATGCACAAGGGTTCTGGGAAAAATGGTGGCTTCCTACGAAGCAATCCCATTCGGCAGATTCCACGCAAGAACTTTCCAGTGGGACCTGCTGGACAAATGGTCCGGGTCGCATCTTCAGATGCATCAGCGGATAACCCTGTCACCAATGACAAGGGTGTCCCTCCTGTGGTGGTTGCAGAGTCCTCATCTTCTAGAGGGCCGCAGATTCGGCATTCAGGACTGGGTCCTGGTGACCACGGATGCCAGCCTGCGAGGCTGGGGAGCAGTCACACAGGGAAGGAATTTCCAGGGCTTATGGTCAAGCCTGGAGACATCACTTCACATAAATATCCTGAAGCTAAGAGCCATTTACAATGCTCTAAGCTTAGCAAGACCTCTGCTTCAAGGTCAGCCGGTGTTGATCCAGTCGGACAACATCACGGCAGTCACCCACGTAAACAGACAGGGTGGCACAAGAAGCAGGAGGGCAATGGCAGAAGCTGCAAGGATTCTTCGCTGGGCGGAAAATCATGTGATAGCACTGTCAGCAGTATTCATTCCGGGAGTGGACAACTGGGAAGCAGACTTCCTCAGCAGACACGACCTCCACCCGGGAGAGTGGGGACTTCACCCAGAAGTCTTCCACATGATTATAAACCGTTGGGAAAAACTCGACAGGTATTGCGCCAGGTCAAGGGACCCTCAGGCAATAGCTGTAGACGCTCTGGTAACACCGTGGGTGTACCGGTCAGTGTATGTGTTCCATCCTCTGCCTCTCATACCCAAGGTACTGAGAATTATAAGATGGAGAGGAGTAAGCACTATATTCGTGGCTCCGGATTGGCCAAGAAGGACTTGGTAACCAGAGCTTCAAGAGATGCTCACGGAGGATCCGTGGCCTCTACCTCTAAGAAGGGACCTGCTCCAGCAAGGACCCTGTCTGTTCCAAGACTTACCGCGGCTGCGTTTGACGGCATGGCGGTTGAACGCCGGATCCTGAAGGAAAAAGGCATTCCGGATGAAGTCATCCCTATCCTGATCAGAGCCAGGAAGGATGTAACCGCAAAACATTATCACCGCATTTGGCGAAAATATGTTGCGTGGGGCGAGGCCAGTAAGGCCTGACGGAGGAATTTCAACTGGGTCGATTCCTACATTTCCTGCAAACAGGAGTGTCTATGGGCCTGAAATTGGGGTCCATTAAGGTTCAAATTTCGGCCCTGTCAATTTTCTTCCAAAAAGAACTAGCTTCAGTCCCTGAAGTTCAGACGTTTGTAAAAGGGGTACTGTATATACAGCCTCCTTTTGTGCCTCCAGTGGCACCTTGGGATCTCAATGTAGTTTTTGGGTTCCAAAAGTCATATTGGTTTGAACCACTTAAATCTGTGGAGTTAAAATATCTCACATGGAAAGTGGTCATGCTGTTGGCCCTGGCCTAGGCCAGGCGCGTGTCAGAATTGGCGGCTTTATCCTGTAAAAGCCCTTATCTGATTTTCCATTCGGATAGGGCGGAATTGAGGACTCGTCCTCAGTTTCTCCCTAAGGTGGTTTCAGCGTTTCACCTGAACCAACCTATTGTGGTGCCTGCGGCTACTAGGGACTTGGAGGACTCCAAGTTGCTAGACGTTGGCAGGGCCCTGAAAATATATGTTTCCAGGACGGCTGGAGTCAGAAAATCTGACTCGCTGTTTATCCTGTATGCACCCAACAAGCTGGGTGCTCCTACTTCTAAGCAGACTAATGCTCGCTGGATTTGTAGTACAATTCAGCTTGCACATTCTGTGGCAGGCCTGCCACAGCCAAAAATCTGTAAATGCCCACTCCACAAGGAAGGTGGGCTCATCTTGGGCGGCTGCCCGAGGGGGTCTCGGCTTTACAACTTTGCCGAGCAGCTACTTGGTCAGGAGCAAATACGTTTGTAAAATTCTGCAAATTTGATACCCTGGCTGAGGAGGACCTGGAGTTCTCTCATTTGGTGCTGCAGAGTCATCCGCACTCTCCCGCCCGTTTGGGAGCTTTGGTATAATCCCCATGGTCCTTACGGAGTCCCCAGCATCCACTAGGACGTCAGAGAAAATAAGAATTTACTTACCGATAATTCTATTTCTCGTAGTCCGTAGTGGATGCTGGGCGCCCATCCCAAGTGCGGATTGTCTGCAATACTGGTACATAGTTATTGTTACCAAAAAATCGGGTTATTGCTGTAGTGAGCCATCTTTTCTAGAGGCTCCTCTGTTATCATGCTGTTAACTGGGTTTAGATCACAAGTTATACGGTGTGATTGGTGTGGCTGGTATGAGTCTTACCCGGGATTCAAAATCCTTCCTTATTGTGTACGCTCGTCCGGGCACAGTATCCTAACTGAGGCTTGGAGGAGGGTCATAGGGGGAGGAGCCAGTGCACACCAGGTAGTCCTAAAGCTTTACTTTTGTGCCCAGTCTCCTGCGGAGCCGCTATTCCCCATGGTCCTTACGGAGTCCCTAGCATCCACTACGGACTACGAGAAATAGAATTATCGGTAAGTAAATTCTTATTTTAAATTAATTTTATATCAAACAAATTAAATCGAAAGGTAGGCGGGCTTACGCTACACAAGTTCACTTACAGCATTTCACCTCCCAAGTTCATCTTTTGGGCTACGTCCATCCTATTTTACAATAGGACACACTCAACACCATCCAACTCCCATATCGACTTTAAGAAAAAATAAAATAAAAATATATATATATCAGGGTTGGGTACAAAATCCCGACAGTCGTGATCCCGACGGCCGGAATCCCATCTGCTTCCGGGGTAAGTATTTTGCCCTACCCCTAACCCACTCCCTCCCGCAGCTTAACCCTAATCGCCCCCTCCCGTAGCCTAACCCTACCTTGCTCCACCCCCGCAGCCTAACCCTAACCTTCCCCCTAATGACTAACCCCAATTCCTGTACTTACCTCCGTGATGAGTCTGCCGTCGGAATCTGGCCGTCAGACTGCTGACTGCTGTCTGTCCGTATTTTGACTGCATTCTGTATAGCAACCCAGAAATTTCAGCACAGACCATTTTCCTTTGGTTTTCAGGGTGACGTTCAGCGCTGCACCCCTGTTAAAGAAAAATAAAATAATAAAAAGTCAAACATTAATTTTTGACAGGTTTGTAGACTTCATAAGGTGGAAGGGTGGCGGGAAGGAGCACCCATTAATTATCAGGACTGAGGTTCTCCAACACTGGAAACGTTCATTATCCTTAATTCCAGACTATACCTAGGTCCCCAATGTTTGTCCCATGATGAGTCTAGCTGTTTGCCAGTGGCAATATGTCATTCGGAATGTTCCATTTTGTTGATTCCAGATGTTTTTTTACATTTGGAACCCCAAAAAATGTCACTTAGTGAACAAATTTTATGTTGGCGTGATATTGACGTTATTCTGTTTCAAGAATGAGGGGGTCTTAGCCTAGTGGTTTCGCCATCTTTCACGTTTCGGAAGAATATGCCTCATTTTAAGCCAAGTTCCTCTATGGAAACAGTTATCCGTTCCAACACATCAATGACCCCTCAGTTCCGTAAGTCATTGTATGCGTTAATGGCGTTAATTTACAAATGACTGGGGAGGGGACAGATAAAGCAGACATTCTAAAAGTGTGACCAGAAACCCGTCTCCTGTCAGGAAACAAAATAATATTACAGTCGTCTGTTGGAAGATTATCAATTGTTTCATTAAATACCCCCAAAAGAAACTGTATTGAGAAACTACCTATTTATATGGTATCCGGACTCCAGGTCCACACCACTTTTTCTTTCTTTCATTTTTGAACGTTTTCTTATTATACGGTCCACGTGGACTACGATTGGGAATAGTAACCTGTACTGAGCGTAGCGAGGCACCTTGCCGACGCTCGCCATGCGAGGGGACACGGTGCACTAATTGGGGTTCCTGTTTACATTACAAAGAAAACGACACCAAAAACACCTTTTTCCCGTCGACCTTGTTCATGTCGACATTTCGTCAGCGTCGACCCAAGGTGTGTCGACCAACTGCTGTCGACCTAAGTGGCGTCGATCCTGAGTCCATTTATATATAGCTCATTTTATTATTGGGTACAGGACGAAGACTGTGTAATCTGATGGGGATATAGGCTCTGGATGTTACCAGTGACATACACGTGCTGGGAGCTGCATTGAAATCAATGGAAAAGCTATAATAATGAATGATGTTCGCTAACATACCGGGCTGGTACCTCTATAGTGGGCAGTGCTCCCCCAGAGACGGCCAAATCTGCAGTGAATAAGGCTGGGGTAATCAGGCATAATGGGGTCCCCCCCCCCCAGTGTTTCCAATATAATGAATTTGGGGTTGTGATAGCTGCATGTATGATACCAAATGATATAAAATACAATCGGGCACAATTATCATATACAATTTCATTGATTGCTTAATTTATTTACTTAATTGAACACTTAACAATTCTTATTTTACCACTTTATTTAATTTAAGATACAAACTTGATTCATCGTATTCCAATGAGAAATAACATTTTCCTCTACAATCTCCTTTGGGGGGAAAAGCAGTTGCAAAGTTTTGTATATTTAAATAGTTTGCGTTACTCCTATATACTGTATATACATATATGCTTGAATCCCATTTTCTCTCTCTATCTTCTTGCCGCCTTCAGTGTGCATTGCGCTGCAACAACCTTCTGCTGCAGTCAGATACTGCTCTGCAATGTAACTTGCTGAGGTTTTATACATCTCTCTGTGTTCTTTATCTGCTGATCTTAGTCCCTTCTATTACAGACGAATGATAGCCAACGAACCTCTACATATCACCTCAATTTAAACTAGCTGATGTGCCCAGTTTCACCTGGGCAAATGTTTGGTTGGCGAAACGTTTTACCCCTTTTTCACCCCGCTAGGAACCAAATTTGTAAAAATCCCTGTTTAGTGGGTGGCTGCAAATAACTGTCACAGTTTCCAGACCATCCAGCAGGTCACATGTTACAGGTCACCCAACAGGTGCACTGGGAGAGTTTACCAACTGTCACATTTTCCAGCCTCAACCTCCTGGCAGTAACAGTCACATGGCTCTCACAATCAGACACTTTAACATGCAATCCTTTCCCATGAATGTCCCCACTCCACCCACACATCCAGACCTGTAAACAGACGTGGAGGCTGCGTTGGACCCTGTATCCTCACGTTGCACATTTACGTCCTACCAACTGTTTCATCATTTGTATTCCCAGCTTTAGAAGTGAATGCTGCCTGGTTTTTCAACCTACATTTTCCTGCATTTTGCTGTGATCTGTCGTCCCTCTGGGCCACCACCACGTTTTCATGAAGATTACGCTGTCTGATTCCCTCAATTCTTATATTAATGACTGATTTTCCTTTTGTCTCCAAATTGCACGCTCAAACCATCTCTTTGCCTCTCCTCTAGTACCCCTTTTCCACCAAAATTCCAGGTCTGACTCGGGATTTGGAACATGGGGGGTCATTCCGAGTTGTTCGCTCGTTATTTTTTTGTCGCAACGGAGCGATTAGTCGCTCATGCGCAATGTCCGCAGTGCGACTGCGCCAAGTAAATTTGCTATGCAGTTAGGAATTTTACTCACGGCATTACGAGGTTTTTTCTTCGTTCTGGTGATCGTAATGTGATTGACAGGAAGTGGGTGTTTCTGGGCGGAAATTGGCCGTTTTATGGGTGTGTTGGAAAAAACGTTACCGTTTCTGGGAAAAACGCGGGAGTGGCTGGAGAAACGGAGGAGTGTCTGGGCGAACGCTGGGTGTGTTTGTGATGTCAAACCAGGAACGACAAGCACTGAACTGATCGCACTGGCAGAGTAAGTCTCGAGCTACTCAGAAACTGCACAGAGAAGTCTTTTCGCAATATTGCGAATCTTTCGTTCGCAATTTTGCAAAGCTAAGATTCACTCCCAGTAGGCGGCGGCTTAGCGTGTGCAAAGCTGCTAAAAGCAGCTTGCGAGCGAACAACTCGGAATGACCCCCATGGTGACTAATTCAGACCTGATCACTGCTGTGCATTTTGGCGCAGCGGGCGATCAGGTCTGAACTGCGCAGGCGCCGCAGTGCGCCGGCACATGCCAGAGATGCGATCGGCATCTCATCCCAGCGATCGCCTCTGCCTGATTGACAGGCGGGGTTGTTCGCTGGGCGGGAGGGAGAGGGCCGGCAGTGTTGGGCTGCCGTTTTGGGGGCGTGGTCCGGGCAACGCAGGCATGCCCGGACCGTGCGGGGTACAGGCCGTGGCAGCTGCGTGATGTCACACTCAGCCGCTGCGACCCGGAGAGCGATGGGTAGCTCCCTGCCAGCACGCAGGAGCTGCACTGGCAGGAAGCTACTCTTCAGGTACAAAAGCATCGCCGCTGTGCGATGCTTTTGTACCTGTGCAGGGAGATGGGCAGAGTCAGACATGCGGGGGGCATACTAGCCCTGTGCCTGGTGCCCCCCCCCTACATGTCTGTGAAAGTGATCGTAGATGTGCTCCACTGACCCGAGTTATCATGGCATTAACACTGTTTTTTTTAGCAGCTGTGGAAAAGGGATGTTATACTCATTGTGGTTTTTTCTTACACTCCTGTCTTAAGTTGCTTAGCTTCTCACCTGTATTCTCTCCTCTACAATTTATCCCGTCTGCTCTTGAATTCTAACATGAATCCTAATACAGATGTGTCCTCATCCACTATTGTGCCAAATAGCCCCTCTTGGCACAGCCAATCCCGATCAACTCAGAGCTGCTTTTCGCTCAAAATGTGCATTCTATACGCACAAATGAAGCGTCAAAACTGTATTTCTAGTATACGCAGACCGCTGTGATGTGCGACAGTTGTACGTCTGTTTGTGACTGTTATGAATATGCGTGAAATGGGTTCCAATGTGAAGTCTCAGCTTTCTTCACCCACCCTTTGTGCTTAATCTGGGACTTTGTATGCGTTTAAAGGCAATTCCTGTGCAGTTATTGTTGCCGCCTAGAGTCTCTGGTAGGCTGTAATTGGCTCTTCACTGATTCTGTGATGAGTATGATATGCAACATGTAGCGAAATATACTGTGAGCTGTACCTCTCGGCGCGTCCGCCACACCGGCCGTCTCGCATATGGTGTATAGACGCTAGGTATATGAAGGCAACCTTTGTTAAGTTCTATTGATTTTCCCTGTTTCCACTCTTCTTCAGTTCTGGATGGGTTCTGGCAGTATAACATATTAATGTAACTCTACAAACAGCCCATAATCAGATGACCCAAGCTACTCTTTCCTCTCAACTTTGACCACAATCTCATAGTAAAGAAATGCACTGCCTTCAAAAAGTCTTCTGACAAGTTCCATGACATTGGTAAAGTCTCATACTTCCAGGGGCAACCGCAGGATTTGTAGATGGGATGCCATGCCTCCAGACTGGGCATAACTAGGGCAAGGAGTGTGGCTATCATTTTAGACAGTGATGGACCACTGTCCAACCTCTTCTAAAACATGGACACAATTGTGTGCACTATTGTACATGGCTCACAGTCATGCATAGTAAATGCAGTAGGACAGATCTTCCAATAGTCTTGGCAGTAGGGACAGAGTAACGACGGAGCGGAACAGTCACCGAAATCGGGTCTAGCCCAACAGAATCAATACAGAATGGTCATTGTTTTGCTCTAACCTACCTGTGTGACTCACTACCTGCTTCTTCCTTAAGCTCATTTGCTGCTTGTCTGCATCCTGGAATATTGTAACCCTGCTGGAAAGACGACAACTGCATGAAACACTGAAAGCTTTGCCATGGCCCATTACTTAAAGAGCTTTAGGGAGGCGTGTGCCGATAGGCTTGTGGCCATTAATTCAAAGGACATTGGGGGGGGATTCAGACCTGATCGCACGCTTTTTTTTGCAGTGCTGCGATCAGGTAGTCGCCGCCTACAGGGGAAGGAGGTAAACGCTGTGCAGGGGTGCAATCACTTGTGCAGAGAGCTGCACAAACAAAAGTTTGTGCAGTCTCTGCACAGCTCAGGACTTACTCAGTCGCTGCGATGATCCGGCCAGGAGCTGACGTCAAGTTCCCTCCCTCCAAACGGCTGGACATGCCTGCGTTTTTCCGGACACTCCCAAGAAATGGTCAGTTGACACACACAAACGGCCTTTTCCTGTCAATATTCTTGCGATCACTTTCTTCGTAGATTCCGTCGCTGTCCGGCGATCTTCTTTGCCGGTGGCCAACGCGCCTGCGCACTGTGGTGCATACGCATGCGCAGTTCAGACCCGATCGCACCGTTGCATAAAAAGCTAGCGTGCGATCCGGTCTGAATTACCCCCATTATTCAAAGGATAACTACAATCTGAAACATAATTTCGATGTTACACCAAAGGAAAACAGAAAGACAACAATCAACCCCCAATCTGGACCACTGAAGGACCGCTTTCATACAAATGTGAGTCCACTTGCTCTACATAACAAACTACTCCAGTCTGAGTAACCTGGACACTTATATCTTCCATCTGTGTTAGGAACGCTGCAAGAGCTTTCTGCAACTACTCAAGTTTATGTTTATATCTTACCAAAAACATCTGAATTCTCACCTGTACCAATGTAATTTTACTTGAACATATTCTTGTAAGTCCTGTCTGAATTACCATTGCTTTCTCCCGACTCTCACAACCACTCTCAATTTTAGCAGTCCATTTTAATAATGAACTAATGCAATCTTGTAATCTTCACTGTAAGTTTCACTTGTAGCTCAATTATTTTCGGTTATAATACACATTTAACAACACCGTACTTTTACCTGAACTCCTGCAGTTCTATTGCTCTGTCTCCATTTTACAGTCTCCACTCCTTTTTCCAATTTTTTTTTTTTTTTTTTACACCCATTTCCCTCACCCATACTACGTCCAGGTTTACATCAATTCTCCCCATCACCCCTTGTCTACCTAATTATTTCTTCTGCACCTTCCTTCCACGTCTATCCCTCCCCCCTAGTCTCCTACATCTCCTACTCTCTCCCCTCCTCTGTTTCCCATCCACCTCTCTCCTACCCTTCCCCTCCTCTCTTCCTGCCACCACACTTTGTCACTTCTGCTCCACTATGGTCCTACTACCCCACCACTCATCCCAGTTCCCTCCCTCCATTCTCTGTCCCCTCACCTCATCTCCATCACATTGCATTCCCTCCCTGCCCTCCTCCTGTAGTTTCCCCTCCTAGCTCAGAAGCCCACACTAACACTATGCCCGCTTTATCCCTTCCATCCAAATCAATATCACCTCAACACTACAGCAACCCTGATAATCGCATTTGCATCTCTCCCTCAAACTCACACCCCCTGTCCTGTGCCCTATGGAATGCCAGATCTGTTTGTAACAAACTGTTCCCCACCCATGACCTTTTCATCTCCAACTCCCTGCATCTCCTGGCCATTACCGAAACCTGGATTACTCCCTATGACACCACTGTCATTTACCGCTCCCTGGCATGCCCTCCAAATTCCTTGACAACTTTGCTTCCTAGCTTCCTCACTTCCTCTCTTCTGACATTCCCTCCATTATGTTAGGCGACTTCAACATCCCAATTGATATCCCCACAAATTCCTCTGCCACAAAACTCCTTAACCTTACATAATCACTCGGTCTCTCCCAGTGGACCTTCTCCCCCTCCCATGTGAATGGGAGCTCACTGGATCTGGTCTTCACTCACCGCTGTGAACTTTCTGATTTCTCCAACTCCCCATTTTCCTCTCAGACCACCACCTGCTCTCCTTTAACTTATCTCTCTTTGCTACTCCATCTCTGCCTCCGAAGGCTACCATCACTAAATGCAACATTGAGACCATCGACACCACTTCTTTATGCTCCCTACTCAACAACTCACTCCTCTCTCCTATACGCTCTCATGCCCTGAACAAGCCACATCCCTATAATGCTTCCCTTACTTCTGCTCTTGACTCTGTTGCTCCACCAACCACTATTCAGCCTCGCAGATCAACACCTCAACCCTGGCACACCAAATGCACCAGATATCTGTAAAAATGGTCATGTACTGCTGAGCGACACTGGAGGAAATCACGGTCTAAGGCAGACTTCCTCCATTTCGAACTTATGTTCTCTTCATTCAGTGCTGCCCTTTACCTCGCTAAACAGTCATACTTCAAAAACCTCATATCCTCCCAGTCTTCCAACCCCTGGCATCTCTTTGCCACTCTGAACTCCCTCCTCTGCCCCCCCCCCCCCTCGTCCCCCCCCTCACTCTCTGCTCTTGACTTTGCCACTTACTTCAGATCCAAAATTGACTCCATACGTCAGGACATCACATCCCAGCAACCAGCCACTTTCTGTCCCTTACCACCCCTCCCCTTCCCTCTTACCAATCTAACATCTTTCTCACTTGTATCTGGTTAAGAAGTTATGACCCTCATCCGTTCCTCACCCCCCTCCACCTCCCCACTTGACCCTATCCCCTCCCGCCTCCTCCGCTACCTCTCTCTCTCTGCCTGCTCCCATCTTGCCCACCTCCACAATCTCTCCCTTTCATCAGACACTGTCCCCTCTGCCTTCAAGCAGGCAATCGTCTCTCCTATTCTTAATAAACCTACCCTTGATCCACACACTCTCTCCCAACTATCGACCCATCTCTCTCTTTCCTTTTGCCTCCAAACTCTTTGAGTGTTTTGTCTATAACCGCCTGACTGCCTTTCTTTCCTCCCACTCACTACTTGACCCATTCCAGTCTGGCTTCTCCACTCCACTGAAACTGCCCTCACAAAAGTCTGCAGTGACCTCCTATCTGCTACCACCCTCTCCTTCTGCAAATCCTTCACTCCCTTGGTCTGTATGATGCTGCTCTCTCCTGGTTGTCCTCCTACCTCTCTGACAGTTCCTTCTCTGTCTCCTCTAATGGCTCCACCTCCCCCCCACTTCCACTAACTGTAGGTGTCCCCCAAGGCTCTGTTCTTGGTACTCTCCTTTTCTCTCTCTATACATCCTCTTTAGGAGAACTACTTAGCTCTTTTGACTTACAATATCATCTCTATGCTGATGACACTCAAATCTACCTTTCATCCCCGGACCTCTCTCCTGCTCTCCTCACTCGTGTATCCAACTGTCTCTCTGCTATCTCTTCATGGATGTCCCAGCACTTTCTTAAACTTAACATGTCGTCTAAGACTGAGCTGATCATCTTTCCACTTTCCCGCACAACCTCACCTCCCACAATTTCATTATCTTAGATGGCACTACTATCTCCTTTAGCCCCCAAGTGCGCTTTCTTGGAGTAATCCTTGACTCCTCCCTCTCCTTCAAACCACACATTCAGCACCTCACAAACCATTTTCAGCTTAAAAATATTTCTAGGATCAGACCCTTTCTCACCCAGGATGCTAAGACTCTTATCCACTCACTGGTCATCTCCAGACTGGATTACTGTAATCTGCTCCTATCTGGCATTCCTGACAAATACCTCTCCACTCCAATCTATCCTCAATGCTGCTGCCCGGCTCATCTTCCTCACCAAACGCACTACATCCACCTCCCCTCTCTTACTAGACCTTCACTGGCTCCCCTTCCCTTTCAGAATCCATTTCAAGCTTCTCACACTCGCTTACAAAGCCCTCACCCACTCCTCTCCCATTTACATCTCTGACCATATCGCCCTTTACTCTCCCACCCGTCCTCTTCGC
This sequence comes from Pseudophryne corroboree, assembly GCF_028390025.1. Lineage (NCBI taxonomy): Eukaryota > Metazoa > Chordata > Amphibia > Anura > Myobatrachidae > Pseudophryne > Pseudophryne corroboree. The sequence goes on along the minus strand of NC_086452.1, from coordinate 454,715,828 downwards.
TCTGCTAATGCATGCCACCACTCCTGCCTACTGATTACTTCCTCTCACTCCTACCTCCAAGACTTCTCACGTGCTGCTTCCTTTTTCTGGAATTCTCCACCTCTCCCCCTCAGACTCTCCACCATTCTACAAAACTTCAAGCGGGCTCTCAAGACCCACTTCTTCACCAAACCCAGCTGTCTCTCATCCTAAGCCTTCTGTGGCCCACGCTCACTGTCTACCCCATCAGTGTCACTCCTGTTTGTGTGCCCCTCCCCTTTAGAATGTAAGCTCTCACGAGCAGGACCCTCTTCCCTCATGTGCTTTTAAGTCTCTTACTTAACCTATCGTCTTTTCAATACTCCCTTTGGTGGCACCAAATCCTTTGGTTTTCTGCCTCCCTGTTACTTATTTCAGTGCTGTTTACTGACGCAGCTATGTTTATATACCCTGTACTTCTCCTATATTGTATTGAACTGTAGGTCACTGTCTTCACGTTTTGCTTATTTGTTGACTCTGTAATTGGGCGCTGCCGATCCCATGTGGCGCCATATAAATAAAGGATAATAATAACACCAGTGGACACGCATTCTGGAAGAGTGCAGGAAGATTCCTTATTTCATCTGTTTTCCCAGTGATTAATAGCGGAGTGAAGACTAGAACGTCCAAGTAGAAGTAGATACTGTTATTTACAGTTTTTGATCACAAGACTCTCTGTGAAATGTTGGTGCTCTGCTTTTCTCTCCATGTTACAATTGATGTAAGCAGAGGGGGCTGGCAGGTGGGTGTCTTGTCGCTTGTTTTTAGAACAGCTCTGGAAAGACAATTACATTGCAGACGGTTGGCTTGGCTGTAGCGCAGTGTCCTGCTTATCATAGTGAGCAGGCAGCCGGCTTGGCTTCACTCGCATTCTTATGTGCGGTTGCTGGGAATGACAGATGCCTCCTCCTCCTCTCTTTTCTCCTGAAGAATTATCTCCCCAAGAGCAGTAATTAAACTACAGGTAAAACATTTCAGTGTGTTCTACCTCGATTCATTGTGTAAAAGAAAACGATAAGCTCCAGCAACCTCTGCAGAACGTCACTGCCGGGCAATCTTGTGCTCCCTCCGTCCGATGGGGTGACTGTAGGCTAAACTGGAACAGCAAGCTGCATTGGAATCCAAAACAATATTGGTCAGGGTCAGAAGTCCTGCTGGGTGCAAAGAATAGAAGGTTTCAGGACAGGATCCATGTATGATCGGAATACAGGGGATGTGGGACATACTTATCCAGATGCGGATTAAGGGGGAGGCATTGGGGCCAGTACCCCGGGCCCCTCTATTTATGGGGCCCCCCAGCCGGAGCTGCTCAGCCCCGCTCTGGTGCTGCTGTCTTCAGTCTTTTGGCAGCAGCGGAGGCTGGAGATTTGCCTAGATCTGGACCTGTGCTGCCCGAGAGGGACATCACACAGCCGCCGGTATGGGACATACTGCACTCACCTCCCCCTCATCGGCAACATGGAACCCAACCCTCCCGGCAGCCTGGAGTCTTCTCTCCCCGCTGCAGCATATGGGCCCTCCCCCTGACGGATCCTGTTGCTGGTTATTGGCCACGTTGGGGTGGAGCGAACTGGAGGCAAGCAGCGGATGCAGGTAGTTGCTGGCCTGGGGATCCCACCTGTCTTTGGTGCCCTGCCCCCCCCCCCCCACCCCACAGGCTTAATCCGGCCCTGTACGTGTCAGCCGGCTATCTGGAGGAGTGTAGTGTGTTGAGTAACTCCATGCCCTATACTTTTTGTATTGTATAATCCCCTCGCTCCTATCTCCTGTTCCTGTGTTTGGTGTTCTGACACGCTGAGATAATTAGGCTGTTGTTGAACTGTACAGGTGTCTCCCGAGTCCTGAATGGACTCAGGTCTCTTTCAGAAGTTGGATTGAGATAAGGGGGTCGATCCAATTACCTCTGAAGGGTGCGAGGTGCTGCTGCAACGCTGCCCTGATTCGCAGCTATGATATTACCGCAGCCAATTGGATTGACCTGAAGCACTGATCCTTTGGACTCAAGCGCAGGCGTGTCCGGACTGTTGTGGGGACAGGGCGGCTGCGGCTGCGTGATGTCACACAAAGCTGCTGCAACCCAGGATGCGGCGAGGGGAGCTACTTGGCGGGTGCAAAAGCATTATCGCCGTTCGATGCTTTGGCACCCATGCAGGGGGAGGCCGGGCCTGACATGCGGGGCGGACTAGCCCTGTGCTGGGCGTCCCCCCGCATGTCAGAGAAACTGACCGTAAATGTGTTAAATTTAGCACATCTACGATCAGCTCTGAATCACCCTTAAGTTTGATCATAAGCCAGATCCTGCAAGGACAGCAGGCCCACAGGGAGCATGTGACCAAACACCCCAGGGATCCCCGTGCACTGTTCCGGCAGAAGAGGGCCGCTCCATTGGCAGGACTGAGCTGAGGGGGTAACCCTACGTTCTATCCCGATTCTCGTAATGACACCGTTTCCTGGGATGGTGAAAACTGGAATTAAGCATAAAGGGAAGGAGGAAATCTAATTTATTTTAAAATGTAATTACAGTTTTATTCAGAAGTAAATACCTGACTTGCATTGGGATGTATATCAAAAAGCTTCTCTTAAGTGACAGAAGAGATTCAGCGCCCCCAGTACGGGAGACTGAAAGCGCACTTACAGATCACCCATGTTCCACCGTGCGTCCCGGAATATCCAGACGCATTTCAGACCTAGTCCATTCTTCATGGTGTTGGGGTAGCATATTTGTGAACACTGATATACAGATGTGTCCACGTACACGTATCCTTAATCCTTGGCAATTAGCCCCGTTTAGTGTGCCACCGGCACCTGCGTCAAATTCATAACAAAAAGTCTCAAAATTGTGGAAAAAGCATGCAGTCTATTTAGAATGACAAAAGTCAGGTTCTATACAGTGGACCTGCACCATGCAACTTTATACCAATTCCTTTGTGACGAAGAAAAACGACTCTGAAATGACTTATTACACTATGGGGGTGATTCGGGTCCAGGCACAAACTAAAGAAGCACGCAACGTACCTATGTTCAGTACATTGTGCATGTGCAGTCCGCGTCCTGCGTCATCGGGCGTAGAACAGCTGCACACATCAGTTGATTGACAGTCTGCAGCTGTTTAGGGACGAGGAGGGGGTGGTGATGGCCGGTATCCGTTTGGATGGTCGACCATGTTATGGTCGACAGTCACTAGGTCGACCACTGTTGGTCGACATTGACATGGTCGACATATACACATTGGTGACGCATGAAATGTCGACACATGAAAATGCATTGCATAAAGATTAACGTTACAGATGCCTAATGCAATGGTTTCTAGGTTGTACAGGATGTCAGATACCCTGCTTCCCTAATAGACCGTTTTAACGATTATGGATGTATAGCAACTATGTAGAAAATATCAGTGCCCCCCTCTTTATCGTTAGACAAATCTGCACAATACATCTGATAAAGGTAAAGAAAACCTGGGTAACATTAACGACAAGCTCAGGCCTCAGTATTAACCCATTGGGATATTATAGCTTTCATAGCAGCTGCTGCAGCCGTCGCTAAAAGCAACACCTGGAGAACGGCTGAAAGAGGAAGTAAGAGATTTAAGATTCCAAAGGGCCTGTTCACAATTAATTGTAAATGCAGTCCCTGGGTTCCGTGTGATGTAACCTTGAACAGCCGTCCAAGCTTTGTTCACTTTATCACAAGACCACGTGCAGCACATAATTTCCACGTCTGGTTGGAGACATTTGTAGAAATTTATAATCTAAAAAAGCACCGGTGAAAAGTCTTAAGGTCAGTACATACTATAAGATTCTGCCCAACGTAGACCGATTCATACTGACCAAAATGATCCCGCTGTACAACATACACACTACCCAATAATTGTTTCGTTTAAAACAATCACTTTGATTCCAGATAGTCTCGATGATAGTGTCTCTGTACACTGGACCTCATTCAGCTGTAATCGCTATTGAGACAGAAACTGCAATTTTCTCAGTCCTGCTTCTGTTTAAAAAAAAAAAAAAAAAAAATGTGAAGAGCCGCCAGAAAGGTAAAAGACGCCCAACGCTGCATTCGTAATTTTGCTATGCATACGCAGAAATTGAGGACCGTGGACAATAGCGGTTGACCCATGCATGCGCAGGATATACGCAGCTGCAATTGCACCATGTTTTTAAACGCAGCTGACGTCAGATGCACGCCCCAAAAACGGTCATGGCACGCCTGCGATTTCCCAACCACTCTCCACAAGCTCCATGTTACCTCCCACAAACAATCACTTCCTGGCAATCGCTATGCGATCGCACTTTGCTGGCATTGAGAACGTATTTGAGCCTTCGCACGTGCGTGATGCAGTCGCAGAATCCCCGGAATGATCCATCATTACAGTCTTACTGAAGCTCTGGTCTTGCAGTATGCTGATATGTTTTGACCCTTCGCGAAAAATTGGTCTTATCCAGCACTATATACAAGTAGTTCAGAAATTCCCTCCGCAAGTGATTGTGTGCTAAGCAAGTCCCTCCGCAGAAACTTTGTGCTTGGTAATATGTCAACATAATTGTATTTAAACTCTTTATTTACACAATATAAAAGATTATTTGTTACATACTTATCTACAGTAAGTGTTGAAAGTGTTGTCCCTCTCTGGCCTCCCAAGGGAGACCTGCAGCCAGAGACAGCGCTCACTGTGGAGGGACTTTTTGAACTCCCTGTATAATAAAGTAAGGCAAGTACATTCAAGGTTATGGCGTTTCTCCCCCTGATGGCAGCATCTTGTGAACAGACTTATTCTGACCACAGAGAAAAGGTGAAACTGTATATCTCATCTAGAACACGAACATTATCCCATTTTATTGTGCTTTATCCCGTTTTAGGCAAAATTCTCTTCTGGATCAACACTGCATGGAACTTTTTCCGTTGAAATTAAAAGTATATTTCCCTGTAGGACTGTATAGATAGCGGGTTGTAACATATGCATTTACTAGAGGAAACGGACCAAGTTCTTTCCTGTTCAGTAAATGATATAGTCTGCCTTGTAATTAAAGACTTTTAATGTAGTTCAAATTTCAATAAATGAAGCAATTTCTTAATTTCCTCTTGGTTTCTCTGCAAGCAGCATCCGTTACGGAATTCATGCAACCCGAAAGGGTTATTACTCTAGAGAAAAGGTGGATTGTGGATGAAGTTCCTGTTTCATCTAATGGGTTCCGAGATTTTTATTTTATTTTATTTTTTTCTCCAGTTTGTGATCGGAATGAAGACTGATTGTAGACTTAGCACATATCCTTCAGGGAAGTCACTTGTAATCTCATTGGCGGCCTGTCCTTGGATTGAAATGATATGATAATTTCCTCTCCTGTCTCTGGAGGGGGGAAGAATTAGGATTCACGTCCGTTCCCCTCCTGTAGAGATATCATTATCCTGCTAGAAGAGGTTCACACAGAGAGTTGCCTCTTGGTCATCAGAAATACTTAATTGAAAATACATGTGGAGATCCCTAGACCCTGTGCGGAATTATCCCGCTCGCAGTGAAACTTTTCTTGCTTATGTCCACGGCGTTGCTGTAAAAAACAAAACAAAACCTGCTTTGGATAACAATATGCTGCATCGGGACTTATCACATCACAGCTGCACAATATGGGATTCAGTTGTGTGCAGTGTCTCCAATCCGGCACTCCTTATCCGGTTAAACTTTGAATTTATTTTGCCAGTTATTTGGATAAAATTATTTGCGTTTAAACCTTTTTTTTATTGAGTTTAAACCTTTTTATTCCATGAATTCTAAACGTTACTACAAGTGATTGATGTCCCCTGGGGCCACGTTATTCAGGAAACACGGCCTGTGGTTTCAGTGTCAAAATAAAATAATTTTGACGACATCGTAAACTGAAAAGGGGAATTTCGTTTACGTGCAATTGGCGAACATTTACATGTTTCTGTAAAAGCAACAGTGGTCATTTTAGGGGAGGTGGTTCAAGCTTTGGAGAGAGATTAAGTTGCTGATCCGCCACTGTCCTCTGCTTAGCACATTCTCTGTAGTGACGGTTAGAAATTGATTGCGGTGGACAACTACTCTGTTTTATCTTCCTCAACGTTTTGACACATCTCCTCCTTTGTAACACTATTAACATATAGGGGTATATTTACGGGTTCAGTATGCGATTCTAGCGGGCACATGACAGACACTGGCATCCCGGCAACGAGAATGCAGACAGTGAACGGGACAATTACCTCACCCATCCCCTGTCCCTTACCCTAACCCACCTGGGTGGCGGCTAAGGCTAAGATTCGGGTGGGGGGGGGTGGCTGGCGCTAAGACTCAGGGGATAGTAGCTAAGGCTAACACCCCCTCCCCAGTGCCTAATCCTATTCCTCCCCAGAACCTTAACAGTGACCGCAGTACTTACCTTCGGGATGATGACGGTCAGTGTACCTGGTGACGGGTTTCCGAGTGGTGTCGGGATTCCGTCATCAGTCACATGATCGCCGACATCCCGAGTGCAGGGATGCTTACCACATCCCATAGTTACTAATGTCTGAGTTTGTATTCAGTCTTAAGTTCGATTGAAATCAAATCAAGTCGACATTCTTTTTCACTCCTCAAATCACCCATTTACGAAGATTCGGTTTTGGGTATCCATTGCAAAATCTAACATAAAATCACCTATAAAATGGAATATAAAATCGAATGAAAACACAGAGTGATTGATGCAGTGCAAATCATATTCATGTACAGTCTACCGATAATCGCTCAGTTGCAGAAACGGAATAACGTCCGTCATCTCTACTTCTATAGGCATCATAATGAGGGTTTAAGAAGTAGAATTGGAGGGGTGTGGTATAAAAGACAGACAGTGTCTCGTTTGATAAAGCTAAATATTTATCGTATATAAAACACCTTAAGAGGTCTAAGAACACTGTACGCTATCTACGTAAGAAGTACCGTAAGGGTACGCAAGTTGTGTAGCGATCGCTCAACCGTAGTCGAGACGCTCAAGCGTCACGTTCGCTTACGGCCCAGTGATCACAGGCAGGCACGCTATTGGCTGCCGACTAACGTAATGATTCGCTATAGCGTAGCGTACGCTCGGGACCACGAGGAGATCACCAGCGGTGCAGACGCTTACAACGTTAAAACCTTTATCTCTATACCTTTAACAATGAGATACACAGTATACCTTAGTGTAGAGACAGAGTGTAAGTGCAACCTGGTGTAACCTGATTAACTACAAAGCTGCTTGAGCGTCACCGACGCTCAGAGAATACTTAACCCTATAAAGAATACACAGATACCTGGGCTTAGGGTCCAAAACCTATTATATGTATTATAACTATTATACTTGCAAAAGGAATCACAGTACAAATGATACACTACAATATAACATAAACCAACTAACCAGATAACTACACAGGAAATACAATACAATACAATAAAGGGAAAATAAGAGAGAGATAGAGGAGGGAGAGAGAGAGATGGCTCACAGTAAGACAATATGATTACGGAGAAAACTTACGCACAAGGGGAAACGATCGCATGCGCCTCGATATCCAGCTCCCGATTATCAGCAATGAGAACCGTTGAAGAGAGTGAACTGGATACGGTCGGCCTGCCTATTTATGCCCCACACACAATACAATTCAATGGTCCCTACAATCTCATTGTTCATTGGACATAGGAATTCGGCTTCGCATTATAACAAAAGGTCATAGGTTGATTCATACAGGTGGGCTGTGACTATTTCCAACTGCTCAGGTGGGAGGGAAACTGGGTTTCCCGCCGCATGGGTAATAAAGTGCAAATAAAGTAAATGTTCATAAACTTCTTATGTCCATAACTATTCGCACGAGCGATTGATCTGCTTCAAACCAACACCGGAATATTTCTAATTAAATATTCTTCCGATGGATACTAAACACCACTGTATTACTCCTGTCTGACCCTTCGTATCAAACAAAGAGGGATTTCTCTGTTCATGAACATTCTATATTAACCAAACTTTCAGAATCTATCAAAGGGACCATGATCTACAAAATACATTATTAGTGAAAATATGTAATGATTGAGTCGCACGCTACGATCGCATAAACTCTACCGTAAATACGCATACCATGTGCCTGCGGGTGCCCGCGACTGTGAGTATGCGCACGTACGGGAGAGCGTACGCATGCGCAGCACGGACCTGTGTGAGGTGCAAATATGGTAGTGTGCATAGAGATATTTTTCTGACTTTGACAGTCCACCCTTTGGCAGTCAATAATAACTGCCACCTTCTAAAACATTTCAAAAGGAGAAAAATATATGTCAGGGGTTAATTCATTTCCATGGTTGGGTAAGGGAGGAGAGAGGAGTAGGTGGGAAGAGGGTATGACCTAGTGAGATAGCAGAAGCATGTGTGTATGAGTCCATGTTGGGGGGTCATGTATCATCGTGCCGTACGTGTTGTAAATCAAGCTTCGTGGTATTGCGAAGTATACATTTGAATTCCTTCTTATCCCGTGGTACGGGTCTGTGGATGGGCTGTCAAACTTTACCGAGCTCTTTTCGGATTTGAACAAAATGGGGAGCACATTTTAGTTGATGATACATGAATGGGGGAATATGTGATTGCTGATATCTGTGCCTGTATTCCCTATACTATGTGTGTCATTACCTGAGGGTTGTAGAAATGAAGATAAAGAACACTTATGGAAAATGCAGTGGTATTCTATGTCAGGTTAATGTACATCTGTCGGTTGAAGTTTTGTTCGGTATCAGTTGAAAGTCGTCTTCTTTGCGCTGTGTTGCCCATTAGGTGTGAGCAAAAAGCTTTGTCAATGCCATTAGATTTACAAAAAATGTTGGGCTAGCGTAAGTTTAAGAATTCTAGGGAAACTGGGGATCCATGGCAAAGTTCATCAAATGTCCATATCTCAAGTGGTCAAAACTTCTTCTTTGGTCTATCCGTTGTCTGTATAGCGTCTCGTCAACTTCCTCGTCCAAGTGGGTCTTTTTATCTTGGAGAAAAACCAGAAAAACAGGTGAAAGAAACGGACCGTATAATCGCATTTTCATTACATCATTGTTTCTATCATTGGGTCATAAATCAAATCCAGGTTAATTACAGTTTCCTCACTCCTCAAACTCATTACCTTGGTACGATGTTTGCACTTCATTAAAGCCTGACCGCATCTAAATATCAAGCCAATTGATATGACAACACCTAAGATACATAGGAGAAACTTTCCAACATCCATTATGACTCCTTGAGCCCAGTCTCCCAAACCGGAGAACCAATTTCGCGGGTTCAACCATGACACCCAACCAGTCAGCTCATTACCTACAGCAGCAAGAGTGAGATTGTGTTTTCTGCGAAATTCCCACTTCAATTGGAGAATATCGTCCATCTTTTGGTCTATGACCTCGACCGGATCCTCGGTGCTATTCGTGATATACGTGCAACACTTCACGCCGTACTGTGTTGCTAATGTAACACAATATCCGCCTGTCACTGCTGTGAGGTAATTAAGAACCATTCTATGCTGCACCAGTTCTGTTTTATAAGCTTGAAGTTCCCTTCCAGTATATCTAAACGTGTCATCATACATTTCAGTGATATTATCTAACAAATTTGCGAGCGCCGATATGTATTTATAATTTAGCACTCCTCTAGCGGTGCGGGTGAAATCTAACGCGATTAAAAATTGAATCCCGGTGGATTCACTTATCAGATCAGAGGCCGGATGCTCTGTCTTCTCTATCAGGTGCCTTTTAACAACGTGCTCGTAATGGGTGTGAGTATAAGGAGCTTGGGCACCACGATGTATGTCTTTCATTTTATCATGTGTTACAGTCATTACTTCAGGCAATACTTTTCCAATATAACACAATCCTTCAGAGTTTGGGGCAAGCCACTTGTACGCCTTTCTCCCGCATATGAAATATGCATCATCGGGGAGAACATATGGGACGGAGAAGGACATAACCATATTACACACCTTCCAGGTGAAATCTCCTAACCCTAATTCTTCCATCTGCTTAATACACGTATCAGGTTGTACGATATGTGCACAGTATCCTGGTGATACTTCTCCCCTCTCGTAATCCTATTTCCTAAGGTGTACCTATACCGGAAAGATTTTCCTCTACTAGCTATGTGGCGTACAAGCTCTGTATCTGTAGGCATTCTATCTGCTCTATGCGAAAAGGTCATGGTGTGGTTACTCCATGACACTTCCCAATTTCCCGGCTTTCTGGGATTGGAGATGTTGAAACATAATAGGGACCTATCCACATGGTATTGGTGGAGCTTCAAACTAGGAGGGCTGGAGATATTAAACCTCCTGTCCACCGGTCTCCCACCATTTAACTCAAGTACCTCCCCTATCGTTAAAGGAAATGGTACTAGCCCTGATTTGCTATGACCTTGAGGTACTTGAGAGCATACCCAACAATCTGTTTTGTTTAACACATTACCCACTAAGGAGTGATAGTCACTCAATGGATGTCGGTCCATATGGATATTAAAACTGGATTGGCATTTCTTAATGCACCCATCTTCAATGACATTGTTACAGAGCCTACAGATACAGTTTTCCTCAGCTAACAATCCGTCACAATTCCTTCTATGGTCAATGCTATCGGATCGTTTTCTGATACTCGCCTTTGCTTGTTGGTTAGGTTGATCTTGGAAAACTACGCCTCCATCTTTATCATCAGAACCCATTCCAGAACCTCTATCGACCTCCATGGTACTCTCGCCGGAACAGACTGCTCTGGTCAACATCATGGTCAACAGGAAAATCCGGATCACAGTCTCTTGGGGCAAGTCCATCTTATAGGAGGAAACGGAGAAGAATGAGAAGGAGGAAAAAGAAATTTGAGGGAGAGGGGATGGGAAGTGGAGGAAAACAATAAAAGGGAGTGGGGAGTCGACAACAGCTCTCGGTCTTCAAGGCTCAGGTGCCGCCTCAGTCCTCCTGGAACAGACACTCCAGTGATACAACCTCTACCGTCTGTTCCTTATCACGGGACTTCTCTGGATCAGCAACCTTCTTGCAGTGGGATGAATGGACCCAAGTCTCTCTCTCAGCAACCTTTAATGCTGTAGTGCTAGTCAATAAGACCTGGTATGGTCCTTCCCATCTGTCAATAAGGCAACCTGAGCGTAGAAAATTCCGTATCATTACATAATCCCCAGGTTCAATGTCATGACAATTACTATCAGGTAGATCAGGAATCACCAACTTCAGATTATCATTTTGATTCCTTAACTGTTTACTCATGTTAATCAAGTACTTTACAGTTACTTCATTGTTACATTTCAAATCATCCTGAGGGTTAATCATGACATGCGGTTGTCGACCAAACAAGATTTCAAAGGGAGACAGATTAAGAGGGGACCTGGGAGTGGTTCTGATACTGTACAATACAATGGGTAAAGCTTCTGGCCATGTCAATCCTGTCTCTGCCATCACTTTACTCAATTTATTTTTAATAGTGCTGTTCACTCTTTCGACCTTCGCACTCGCCTGTGGACGGTATGGAGTGTGCAGCTTGCTATCAATTCCCATCAACTTACACATTCCTTGAAAGACATCACCTGTAAAATGGGTACCCCTATCACTTTCGATTATTCTAGGGATACCATATCTACATACAAATTCCTGCACAATTTTCTTAGCAGTAAACATAGCGGTATTTGTAGCCGCAGGAAATGCTTCGACCCAATTTGAGAAAACATCTATACAAACAAGTACATATTTCAAATTCCGACAAGGGGGTAATTGTATAAAGTCAATTTGTATTACCTGGAAAGGGCCGCCGGCAGGTGGGATATGGGATGGTTCTGTAGGTATTGCCTTTCCAATATTCTTTCTCAAACAGGTAAGGCATGACATTGCTCTTTTACTCGCATGAGAGGAGAATCCTGGGGCGCACCAATATGCTCTCACCAATTTGCACCATCCCTTCCTTGCCTAGATGAGTCAGCCCGTGAGCTGCTTCAGCCAGACATGGAAGATATGCTCTGGGGGCCACTGGTTTACCATGTCCATCCGTCCAGAGTCCTGAGGACTCCTGGCCACATCCCTTTGCCTTCCAGACTGCCTTTTCCTGTGTGGAACACAAATTTTGCATTTCACACAACTTCTGTGTGTTAATGGTATTAAATACCATCAATTGTGTGGTGTCTGTCTGTATGGGGGTAGCAGCTGCTAACTTAGCAGCTTCGTCTGCTCGGCTGTTACCAAGTGATACCGGGTCTTGGCTATATGTGTGTGCTTTACATTTGATAACAGCCACTTTGTCGGGTTCCTGTATCGCTGTTAGAAGCCTTTTTATGTGAGTTGCATGCGCTACCGGTGTACCAGCTGCCGTCATGAAATTTCGGAGGCGCCATAGGGCTCCGAAATCATGGACTACCCCGAATGCGTATCTAGAATCGGTGTAGATATTGGCTGACTTACCCTTAGCCAATTCACATGCTCTGGTTAGGGCGACCAGTTCAGCAACCTGGGCTGAGTGAGGTGGGCCTAGCGGTTCCGCTTCTATGGTGTCTTGGTCATCTACGACTGCGTATCCAGTACACAAGTCTCCCCAGTCTGACTGTCTATGACAACTACCGTCCGTGTAGAACGTGAGTTCTGCATCTTCCAGTGGGTTGTCACTGATGTCAGGCCTTGCGGTAAAATTTTGGGTCAAATATTCCATACAATCATGTGTATCTTCCTTTATATTAAATCCTCCTTCCCCATCACTCTCACCTTCCACCCTTTGTGCCTGACCAGGCACACCTGGGAGATACGTTGCAGGATTTAATGCACTGCATCTCCTTATGGTGATGTTTACGGGGGCCATTAGTGCCAATTCCCATCTTGTAAACCTCGCTGATGAGACGTGTCTGGTTTGGGCAGAATTCAATAAGGCTGATACTGCATGTGGCGTATGGATTGTGAGGTTGTGGCCTAGCACGACGTCTTAGCTTTTTGTCACTAGCAATGCTATCGCAGCAACGCTTCGCAAGCATGTGGGGAGGGATCGCGCTACCGTGTCTAGTTGAGCGCTGTAGTATGCAACTGGCCTGCTGGCATCACCGTGTTTTTGGGTTAGTACACCTGCCGCGCAACCAGCACTTTCTGTTCCGTATAGTTCAAAGGGTTTCCCATAGTCTGGCATACCTAGTGCTGGTGCCTGCGTTAGGCACTGTTTGAGTCTCTCAAATGCTGTTTCGGACTCGTCTGTATGCGAAATCCTATCAGGTTTGTTTGAGGAGACCATTTCCTGCAAAGGTAACGCCAAAATGGAAAACCCTGGGATCCAATTACGGCAATACCCACACATTCCTAAAAACGTTCTGATCTGTTGCTGGGTTTGTGGCAGAGTCATGTCTCTGTGAAAATACTCTGCAGCTGTCTCTGACTCCTTCTGTTTAATGGAGAATATCTTATTCCATTTAGCTACTGCTGGGAAATACTCTTTTAACTGCAAGTTTATTCTTTTCACATTATCTTGGTTGTACACATCTGTAAGAGGTACATAATGATCTAGTCCGCAATCAGCTAAAAATTGAGTTGCGTCGACATTTGAGGGTAAACATGCTCTCAGCAATATCTGCCAGTCTTTATTGTTGGGCTCTGCAGTGTTACCTAAGTCTCTGATGTATTTTTGACTGGCAACTAAGTCTTTTCTGGGGTCAGGAAATTCAGACACTATGGTCCTTAATTCCATTCGGGAAAATGGGGTGTACATGGCAATGTTCCTAATGGGAGTGGCTCCTGATGTGTCTGTTTTCCCATTTGGCACTGCTATTACTCTAACAGGTGTAATTCTAACAACCTCATTCTGTGTAGATTCTACAGGCTGTGGTGAAATAGTCTCAGCATAATGCATGGTGCCGTACTTACCAGTTGATACGACCTCACCTATCCCTCCGCTAGGGGCCTTTACTAATCTCGTGGGTGGAGCTGTGCCTACTGTGGTCTCTGCTATGGTGGCTGCTAGAGAGAGCGCTGAAATCGTTGCCGATTCGTCCTCTTGATCACACTCCTGAGGAAAGTTCAAAACAGGGTACAACTTGCACGGGTTAATACTTGCATGGGTTAATGGGTTAACATTATCATTAACATTTACACAGTTACTAAGTGATTTTGTGTTACACCTTAGTGCGTCTTTCTCCGCAATCAACTTCTCTCCTGATATGTATGGTGGCGGTGGGGCCGTGGCAATCAGTTTTCTGTTAGAGCCAGATCCCGCCGCCTGAGCCAAACCTCTCTGTATCTCACCTTCCTGTTGCCACAACTGTAAATAATCATAATGCTGGATTCGTCTCTTTGTTGATTTTATGAGACATATCCTCCTCCTTAAATTTTGTAACACTTCTGAGCTGAAGCTACCTACTCTTGGGAATTTCTCCCCGTCATGTACAGTCATTCTCTCCCATTCATCACATAAAGTTTCTGTGTGACTTCCATATTTCTCACACATTATATACCTGGCCGACCCAATTGGTCGGACCACTGAATCAACCCGAACCGAGGTTGATCGCCCCCTACCTGAACAAGTGGCCCCCATAGTTCGAAAGTGTTGCTTTATTTAGCCAACCCTTACGCAAAACCAAATGTCCACAATAGGCTGACGGTGGCGGTTTACCGAGTACCCCACTCACTCGCCCACGCCGACCAATACGACCTGATCACACCGATATGGTGCTGGCGTACTCGACCTAGGGCCCCTGCGACCTGAACCTCTATTTACTGGAACCTGCGAGGGTTATCCGAAGAACACTTACTCTTTCCAGTAACTATTGGTTGCTGGATAGTTCCTGAGTGAGCAGCAAACTTCCCTTAAAATAAAAAATTACACAAATCACGTTAGAGTGTACAAATAGCGTTTGTGACCCCTTTACTCTAACGGTATTAGGTCAGATTACTAACTAGTGTACACAATTACGTGCGGTCCAGTCGTTCAGTACACAAACAACTAAGCTTATGTACGGAAAGACCAATGGAATCGAAACTTAGGACTGCGAATTCCTTCAGCCAGAGCTTATATGGCCTATATGGGTGTTGCACCAACCCTTTTCGGTGTTGTGCCTGTGAACTGTATAGCGGACTTCCTTGTCGGCTGTACCTGGACCTCCTGGTCTGTTATGACCTCCTGGTCTTGTTACAGTATGACCTCCTGGTCTTGTTACAGTATGACCTCCTGGTCTGCTATACTCTAATGCTCAAAATTGTATATTTAACCAGAGATGCCTCCCTAGCCACCGTGCACGTCACTTACACGCATGTACCTCACGAGTACTCGACTTTTCTTGTGGTTCAACCTTTAAAAATTGTAAAAACACTCACTCATCACATGTACACTTTTGTTTCTATTTCTATTTCTGCGCAGAAATTTTTCTTTAGATCAGGTGTGTTACCAATTAGGAGCAGGATCTGTTAATTAAATTTCGGACACCCAAAAATAGACTTGCGTTATTTCTCGCCTCGCGTTATTTATCGCTTTGCGTTATTTATCAACTTATCGTGACTTGAGCTACGTGGGCGTAACCGGACGCTCCGTTGCGTAATATACGCTGCGTGCGTCGGCCTTTGGATTGCGTACGCAAGTCTTTGTTATAGACACGTATACGCAAAGCAAAGATCCACCGTAACACAATTTATACTTTTATCAATGTAGATGATCCTTGATCATCTACCACACAACACACTGACTTCGCCTTATCTCCCAGGCAAAACTGTGTGTTTGTCTATCTTTTAACTATATTACCTTTACTCTTAAACTATGAAATAACGGCAAATCTCTTTTAGCACTTCTATCAACTATAAAACTGGCAGACAGGAGAGTGATATACGAAAATGAAAAAGAAAAAGAAATGCAGATATATATATGTGTGCGTGCGTGTGTACGCAAGACAGAAAAATAAACAGTTTTAAAAGACACTAGCGTTTTGTTCTTACCTCCGGTTCCCGGATTCCTTCAGCACTCTTTACCTAAGCGAAGCAGACGCTTATCCTGTCAGCACTACGAGGGATACAACCTCCCGCCCTTTGCTGAGGGATAATGTCTGCTGATCTACCTAGTGCAGATATGTGAAGGACGGGCGAGCCGCCAATTGATAAAGCTAAATATTTATCGTATATAAAACACCTTAAGAGGTCTAAGAACACTGTACGCTATCTACGTAAGAAGTACCGTAAGGGTACGCAAGTTGTGTAGCGATCGCTCAACCGTAGTCGAGACGCTCAAGCGTCACGTTCGCTTACGGCCCAGTGATCACAGGCAGGCACGCTATTGGCTGCCGACTAACGTAATGATTCGCTATAGCGTAGCGAACGCTCGGGACCACGAGGAGATCATCAGCGGTGCAGACGCTTACAACGTTAAAACCTTTATCTCTATACCTTTAACAATGAGATACACAGTATACCTTAGTGTAGAGACAGAGTGTAAGTGTAACCTGATTAACTACAAAGCTGCTTGAGCGTCACCGACGCTCAGAGAATACTTAACCCTATAAAGAATACACAGATACCTGGGCTTAGGGTCCAAAACCTATTATATGTATTATAACTATTATACTTGCAAAAGGAATCACAGTACAAATGATACACTACAATATAACATAAACCAACTAACCAGATAACTACACAGGAAATACAAAACAATACAATACAATAAAGGGAAAATAAGAGAGAGATAGAGGAGGGAGAGAGAGAGATGGCTCACAGTAAGACAATATGATTACGGAGAAAACTTACGCACAAGGGGAAACGATCGCATGCGCCTCGATATCCAGCTCCCGATTATCAGCAATGAGAACCGTTGAAGAGAGTGAACTGGATACGGTCGGCCTGCCTATTTATGCCCCACACACAATACAATTCAATGGTCCCTACAATCTCATTGTTCATTGGACATAGGAATTCGGCTTCGCATTATAACAAAAGGTCATAGGTTGATTCATACAGGTGGGCTGTGACTATTTCCAACTGCTCAGGTGGGAGGGAAACTGGGTTTCCCGCCGCATGGGTAATAAAGTGCAAATAAAGTAAATGTTCATAAACTTCTTATGTCCATAACTATTCGCACGAGCGATTGATCTGCTTCAAACCAACACCGGAATATTTCTAATTAAATATTCTTCCGATGGATACTAAACACCACTGTATTACTCCTGTCTGACCCTTCGTATCAAACAAAGAGGGATTTCTCTGTTCATGAACATTCTATATTAACCAAACTTTCAGAATCTATCAAAGGGACCATGATCTACAAAATACATTATTAGTGAAAATATGTAATGATTGAGTCGCACGCTACGATCGCATAAACTCTACCGTAAATACGCATACCATGTGCCTGCGGGTGCCCGCGACTGTGAGTATGCGCACGTACGGGAGAGCGTACGCATGCGCAGCACGGACCTGTGTGAGGTGCAAATATGGTAGTGTGCATAGAGATATTTTTCTGACTTTGACACGTTAGACAGTCATTAGATAGACACCATATGTTAGACAGACAGGGTCGAAAGGTCGACATGAAAATGGTCGACATAAAAAAGGTAGACACCATGTTTTTTGCACTTTTGTGGTTTGTGGATAGTTTTGTCATCTGGGACCCCCAATTGTAGATAGGCATAACCTCACTGCGCTCGCCACAAGGTTTATAACCAACTCAATGCCGACATAGATAGAGAAGGTATGAAATAGTCCAAAAACATGTTAAATAAAATAAAAAACATTTGTCTATGTTAGGGTCTCCTGCTCTGTGCTGCCACGTCGTCATGGCAACCGGGAGACAAGTGCTAGCGGAGTAACCTGAGCGTAGCTGATACTCCGGTTCGGGTCTTTTGCTGTGCAGTGGTTACAGTCTCTGTGCACGGCAGGGGATCCGGTGCTGGTTTTTGTGCTCACAGTCTGTGAGGTCTGAGTGGGGCGTGGACAGCACCTGCTATATAAACCCTCTTCTCAGGTTAGGCAGATGCTGCTGAATCTTTGTTGGTTAGTCAGTTCCTGAAAGCTAGCTAGTACTGTGTAAACTTTGTATTTGTTTGTTGCTTACTGCAAATAGGCCTTGGGATTTGGTATTACACTCTGCCAATCCAGACCTAGCAGTAAGACTGGAGTCAGTCGTTTAACCTGCTGGGGTTCTTTTGCTACTCTGTGAACCTAGCAAGTTTGCGGCTGTATTCTCAGACTTGCCTGCCAAAATCCTTTCTCACTGTGCAAGGTGTTCAGGTGTCAGTTTAGTGGCAGTAAGCTGAACCAGTGCACTGCAAGTGAGGACTAGGATTGTGGAGACTCTCCTTGTGTCTATTATTCCATCTCTGACCAAGGAGTTTACTGCCACACCCGTTGGTAACCCTTTAGGGTTTTGCTGTTGCCCTTAGCAACAGCATTTCGGGTTCTCTACGTATTAAATCACTACATCTTGCTTCTTTCCATCTGAGCATTCCTAATACTAGGGAGACACCCAGTTTCTTAGCCTTTGGGCTTCTCTGTTCACTTTGTGTTTATTTTGTTACCCTATCACCTTCTGTGTATGTAATGTCATATTCCCCAGTCTGTCTGTGAGTTCATTTGTTTTGCATCCCTCACCGTTCAGACACCAGTACATTCCTGCTGGCACTGGTGTGCATAACAGTCTATCTTTTTATGTCGACCTTTTGACCCTGTTGACCTAATGTCTGTCTAACATATGGTGTCTGTCTACTGACTGTCTAACTAGACACTGTCTATCTATCAACCAGATACCGACTTGGAGAGGGATAAAGTAGGGACGTTGCGCAAACGTCTGCACTTGGGGGTAATTCCAAGTTGATCGCAGCAGGAATTTTGTTAGCAGTTGGGCAAAACCATGTGCACTGCAGGGGGGGCAGATATAACATGTGCAGAGAGAGAGAGATTTGGGTGGGGGTGAGTTCAATCTGCAATCTAATTTGCAGTGTAAAAATAAAGCAGCCAGTATTTACCCTGCACAGAAACAAAATAACCCACCCAAATCTAACTCTCTCTGCACATGTTACATCTGCCTCCCTGCAGTACACATGGTTTTGCCCAACTGCTAAAAAATTTCCTGCTGCGATCAACTTGGAATTACCCCCTTTATCTCTTCCCAAGGCTTGATACATCTCCCCCCTGTAGGATAAAATCAGAACCCGGCACCGGTTTCCACAGGGTAACCCCCATAAAATCTCTGCGCCTCCAAAACGCCGCACCCTGAAGAGAGTGCTGCTGTTCTCCTGCTGTGCAATAACATTTATTAATGCAGGTGCACAGAATGTGATGGGGCTGTTCCAAAACGCATCCATCCAAGGGGCGGGGGAAATGGATGCAGTCGGGTCTTCGTGAGAGTGGAAGCGTAGTTTAATTGACATCTACAGTATGTAGAACAAATGACAAGCCTTTAAATAAGCTACACCGTTCAGAAAAGCGTGACGGACATTTGCTGTGGCAATCTAGGACACACAGCAAGAAAATAAGAATTTACTCACCGGTAATTCTATTTCTCGTAGTCCGTAGTGGATGCTGGGAACTCCGTAAGGACCATGGGGAATAGACAGCCCCGCAGGAGACTGGGCACATCTAAAGAAAGATTTAGGACTATCTGGTGTGCACTGGCTCCTCCCCCTATGACCCTCCTCCAAGCCTCAGTTAGGACACTGTGCCCGGAAGAGCTGACACAATAAGGAAGGATTTTGAATCCCGGGTAAGACTCATACCAGCCACACCAATCACACGTATAACTCGTGATAGGAACCCCGGTTAACAGTATGATAACAAAAGGAGCCTCTGAACAGATGGCTCGCAATAATAACCCGATTTGTGTAACAATAACTATTTACAAGTATTGCAGACAATCCGCACTTGGGATGGGCGCCCAGCATCCACTACGGACTACGAGAAATAGAATTACCGGTGAGTAAATTCTTATTTTCTCTGACGTCCTAGTGGATGCTGGGAACTCCGTAAGGACCATGGGGATTATACCAAAGCTCCCAAACGGGCGGGAGAGTGCGGACGACTCTGCAACACCGAATGAGAGAACTCCAGGTACTCCTCAGCCAGGGTATCAAATTTGTAGAATTTTGCAAACGTGTTTGCCCCTGACCAAGTAGCAGCTCGGCAAAGTTGTAAAGCCGAGACCCCTCGGGCAGCCGCCCAAGATGAGCCCACCTTCCTTGTGGAATGGGCTTTTACAGATTTAGGCTGCTGTAGTCCCACCGCAGAATGCGCCAGCTGAATAGTGCTACAAATCCAGCGCGCGATAGTCTGCTTAGAAGCAGGAGCACCCAGTTTGTTGGGTGCATACAGGATAAACAGCGAGTCAGTTTTCCTGACTCCAGCCGTCCTGGAAACATCAATTTTCAGGGCCCTGACTACGTCCAGTAACTTGGAATCCTCCAAGTTCCCAGCAGCCGCAGGCACCACAATAGGCTGGTTCAAGTGAAACGCTGATACCACCTTCGGGAGAAACTGAGGACGACTCCTCAATTCTGCCCTATCCATATGGAGAATCAGATAAGGGCTTTTATAGGACAAAGCCGCCAATTCTTTGATCAGGGTAGGGATGACTTCCTCCGGAATGCCCTTTTCCTTCAGGATCCGGTGTTCAACCGCCATGCCGTCAAACGCAGCCGCGGTAAGTCTTGGAACAGACAGGGCCCCTGCTGCAGCAGGTCCTGTCTGAGCGGCAGAGGCCAAGGGTCCTCTGAAAGCATCTCTTGAAGTTCCGGGTACCAAGCTCTTCTTGGCCAATCCGGAACCACGAGTATAGTTTTCACTCCTCGCCTTCGTATTACCTTGGGAATGAGAGGCAGAGGAGGAAACACATAAACCGACTGGTACACCCACGGTGTTACTAGAGCGTCCACAGCGATCGCCTGAGGGTCCCTTGACCTGGCGCAATTCCACCTGTGGTCTTTCCCACCGGTTTACCAGTATTTGGAAGACTTCTGGATGAAGTCCCCATTCTCCCGGGTGGAGGTCGTGCCTGCTGAGGAAGTCTGCTTCCCAGTTGTCCACTCCCGGAATGAACACTGCTGTCAGTGCTAACACATGATTTTCCGCCCATCGGAGAATCCTTGTGGCTTCTGCCATTGCCCTCCTGCTTCTTGTGCCGCCCTGTCTGTTTACATGGGCGACCGCCGTGATGTCTGATTGGATCAGTACCGGCTGGTTCTGAAGCAGGGGCCTTGCTTGGCTTAGGGCATTGTAAATGGCCCTTAGCTCCAGAATATTTATGTGAAGCGAAATCTCCTGATTTGACCACAGTCCTTGGAAATTTCTCACCTGTGTGACTGCCCCCCAGCCCCGAAGGCTGGCATCCGTGGTCACCAGGACCCAGTCCTGTATTCCGAATCTGCGGCCCTCTAGTAGATGAGCCCTCTGCAGCCACCACAGCAGCGACACCCTGGTCCTTGCCGACAGGGTTATCCGCTGTTGCATCTGGAGATGGGACTCGGACCATTTGTCCAACAGGTCCCACTGGAAAGTCCTTGCGTGGAACCTTCCGAATGGAATTGCTTCGTACGAAGCTACCATTTTCCCCAGGACTCGTGTGCATTGATGTACCGACACCTGTCCCGGTTTTAGGAGGTCTCTGACTAGAGATGACAACTCCTCGGCTTTTTCCACTGGAAGAAACACTTTTTTCTGGTCTGTGTCCAGAATAATTCCCAGGAACAGAAGACGTGTCGTCGGGACTAGCTGTGACTTTGGAATATTGAGAATCCAGCCGTGCTGTTGTAGCACTTCCCGAGAAAGTGCTACCCCCACTACCAACTGTTCCTTGGACCTCGCCTTTATCAGGAGATCGTCCAAGTACGGGATAATTAAAACTCCCTTCTTGCAAAGGAGTATCATCATTTCGGCCATTACCTTGGTAAAGACCCTCGGTGCCGTGGATAACCCAAACGGCAGCGTCTGGAACTGATAGTGACAGTCCTGTACCACAAATCTGAGGTACTCCTGGTGAGGGGGGTAAATGGGGACATGTAGGTACGCATCCTAGATGTCCAGGGAGACCATGTAATCCCCCTCGTTCAGGCTCGCAATAACCGCCCTGAGCGATTCCATCTTGAACTTGAACCTTTTGATATAAGTGTTCAAGGATTTTAAATTTAAGATGGGCCTCACCGAACCGTCCGGTTTCGGTACCACAAACATTGTGGAATAGTAACCCTTTCCTTGCTGAAGGAGGGGTACCTTGACAATCACTTGCTGTGAATACAGTTTCTGGATAGCCACCAACACTGCCTCCCTGACAGAGGGAGTTGCTGGTAAGGCAGATTTTAGAAAACGGCGGGGGGGGGGGGGGGACGTCTCGAATTCCAGCCTGTACCCCTGAGATACTACTTGAAGGATCCAGGGATCCACCTGTGAGAGAGCCCACTGTGTGCTGAAATTTCTGAGACGGGCCCCCACCGTACCCGGGTCCGCCTGTGAAGCCCCAGCGTCATGCTGTGGACTTACCGGACGCGGGGGAGGACTTTTGCTCTTGGGAACTGGCTGTATGCTGCAGCTTTTTCCCTCTACCTTTGCCTCTCGGCAGAAAGGATGCGCCTCGAGCCCTCTTGTGTTTATGGGGCCGAAAGGACTGTACTTGATAATACGCTGCTTTCTTTTGCTGTGGGGTAGCCTGTGGCAAAATGTCGATTTCCCAGCCGTAGCTGTGGAAACGAGGTCTGAAAGACCATCCTCAACAGTTCCACCCCTCAGCAAAATATTGTCCCTATCCAGGGTATCAATATTATCCGACAGGGAATCTGACCACGCAGCAGCAGCACTGCACATCCATGCTGATGCAATCGCTGGTCGCTGTGTGTATATGTATGCCCGTGTGTGTATATATAGCTTTTAGGGTAGCCTCCTGCTTTCTATCAGCAGGATCCTTTAGGGCGGCCGTATCCGGAGACGGTAGTGCCACCTGTTTTGATAAACGTGTAAGTGCTTTATCTACCTTAGGGGATGTTTCCCAACGTGACCTATCCTCTGGCGGGAAAGGGTACGCTGCCAATAACCGTTTAGAAATTATCAATTTCTTATCGGGGTAAGTCCAGGCTTCCTCACACACCTCATTTAATTCCTCAGATGCAGGAAAAACTACTGGTAGTTTTTTCTCACCGAACATAATACCCTTTTTTGTGGTACCTGGGGTACTATCAGAAATGTGTAATACATTTTTCATTGCCTCAATCATGTAACGGGTGGACCTATTGGAGGGTACACTAGTCTCATCGTCGTCGACACTGGAGTCGGTATCAGTGTAGACATCTGTGTCTGTCATCTGAGGTAGCGGGCGTTTTAAAGCCCCTGATGACATTTGAGACGCTGGAACAGTCACAAGCTGAGTAGCCGGCTGTCCTATGTCGTCAAACCTTTTATGTAAGGAGCTGACACTGTCACGTAATTCCTTCCATAAGTCCATCCACACAGGTATCGACCCCTCAGGGGATGACAACACATTTACAGGCATTTGCTCTGCCTCCACATCATTTTCCTCATCATACATGTCGACACAGCGGTACCGACACACAGCACACACACAGGGAATGCTCTGACAGAGGACAGGACCCCACAAAGCCCTTTGGGGAGACAGAGGGAGAGTATGCCAGCACACACCAGAGCGCTATATACCACAGGGATATCACCTATAAAGAGTGTTTTCCCCATATAGCTGCATATATATATTATACTGCGCCTAAATTTGTGCCCCCCCTCTCTTTTTTACCCTTTCTGTAGTGCAGGACTGCAGGGGAGAGCCAGGGAGCGATCCTTCCAGCGAAGCTGTGAGGGAAAATGGCGCCAGTGTGCTGAGGGAGATGGCTCCGCCCCTTTTTCGGCGGGCTTTCTCCCGCTATTTTAATATTTCTGGCAGGGGTTAACATACACCTATATAGCCTCTGGGGCTTTATATGGTGTCAGTTTGCCAGCCAAGATGTTATTTATTGCTGCTCAGGGCGCCCCCCCCCAGCGCCCTGCACCCATCAGTGACCGAAGTGTGTGGTGTGCATGAGGAGCAATGGCGCACAGCTGCAGTGCTGTGCGCTACCTTGGAGAAGACAGAAGTCTTCAGCCGCCGATTTTCCGGACTTTCTTGCTTCTGGCTCTGTAAGGGGGACGGCGGCGCGGCTCCGGGAACGGACGACGAGGTCGGGTCCTGTGTGCGATCCCTCTGGAGCGAATGGTGTCCAGTAGCCTAAGAAGCCCAAGCTACCACCACTTAGGTAGGTTCGCTTCTTCTCCCCTTAGTCCCTTGGTGCAGTGAGCCTGTTGCCAGCAGGTCTCACTGTAAAATAAAAAACCTAAATTATACTTTCTTTCTAGGAGCTCAGGAGAGCCCCTAGTGTGCATCCAGCTCAGCCGGGCACAGAAATCTAACTGAGGCTTGGAGGAGGGTCATAGCGGGAGTAGCCAGTGCACACCAGATAGTCCTAAATTTTTCTTTAGATGTGCCCAGTCTCCTGCGGAGCCGTCTATTCCCCATGGTCCTTACGGAGTTCCCAGCATCCACTAGGACGTCAGAGAAATGGGTATTAGGTTGGAATTTTAAGGACTGTCATTTGTTCAACCTGTAATCTTGGTAAACATTGGCGATGTTGAAGCTCTGCATATTTCTCCTACTTCACCCTCTCGTCTTACGATCTCTGACCAACCCCAGGAAGCTGAGAGATTGATTGATTTACGATTGCAATAACAGTATGGGGGGGTGGAAGGCCCAATCACAGGACTCTAGTTGTAAATCGAGGTCATGGTCTACCGGGCTTATAAAGTTTCGGTGCTATTTCCATGCTCACGCATTTGAGTTTTTATCAGTGGTCGTGGTTCTGATTACGAACACATTGAGAATTCATTCACAAGTGATTAACGTGTTGCGACTGTTTTGTGGGGGGTAACAAGGTGTCAGGATAAAAATGAGTGATCCGGCCGTTGCTGCGGCGGCTCAATACAACTTGGGGCAGTAGCATGTTTTCACACATCCATATCTATAAAAATCGCAGCTGCTGCAGTAGTAGTGTACAACTATAAATCAGGCTCATTGTCAGTAGCCTAAACGAACAGTTTTGGGGGCATAGAGCTGTAGACTTTGGAAGTGAATGATACCATTAACCATTATGTACTATTGTTCTGGTCAGTGACGTTGTTATCTGTATATTATTATGTATTTTGTTAAATGGAACTTAAGAGTCACAAAGCTGGAAAGAAGTGTGGTCTGGCTACGCAAATGACAATTTGTAACAATGGGGGTAATTCAGACCTGATCGCTAGGCTGCGTTTTCATACAGCGGGCGATCAGGTCCAAACTGCGCATGCGTATGCACCGCAATGGGAGATCGCAAGGACATTGACAGGAAGAAGGCATTTGTGGATGGCAACTGATAGTTTTCAAGGAATGTCTGGAAAAACGCAGGCGTGTTCATGCATTTGCAGGGAGGGTTCCTGACGTCAATTCTGGTCCCGGACAGGCTGATGTGATCGCAGCGACTGAGTAAGTCCTGGGCTGCGCAGAGACTACGGAAGATCTGTTTGTACAGCTCTGCTACGCATGCGATCACACACTTGCACAGCTAAAATACACTCCGCTATGGGTGGCGACTATCAGGGTCATAGTTAGAATAGGGCCTGGGGGGAAGGGGTAAGCCCTAGCCGCCACCCCCCGAGTCTTAGCCCTAGCCACCACCCCCTGAGTCTTAGCCCTAGCCGCAACCCCCCGAGTTTTACAATAATTACATTTCTCTGACGTCCTAGTGGATGCTGGGACTCCGTAAGGACCATGGGGAATAGCGGCTCCGCAGGAGACAGGGCACAAAATAAAAGCTTAAGGATCAGGTGGTGTGCACTGGCTCCTCCCCCTATGACCCTCCTCCAAGCCTCAGTTAGATTTTTGTGCCCGGCCGAGAAGGGTGCAATCTAGGTGGCTCTCCTGAGCTGCTTAGAATAAAAGTTTAGTTTAGGTTTTTTTATTTTCAGTGAGTCCTGCTGGCAACAGGCTCACTGCATCGTGGGACTAAGGGGAGAAGAAGCGAACTCACCTGCGTGCAGAGTGGATTGGGCTTCTTAGGCTACTGGACATTAGCTCCAGAGGGACGATCACAGGTACAGCCTGGATGGGTCACCGGAGCCGCGCCGCCGTCCCCCTTACAGAGCCAGAAGAGACGAAGAGGTCCGGTGAAATCGGCGGCAGAAGACATCCTGTCTTCAGACTAAGGTAGCGCACAGCACCGCAGCTGTGCGCCATTGCTCTCAGCACACTTCACACTCCGGTCACTGAGGGTGCAGGGCGCTGGGGGGGAGCGCCCTGAGACGCAATATAACAGTATATACCTTAGGTGGCAAAAAGAATACATCACATATAGCTCCTGGGCTATATGGATGTATTTTAACCCCTGCCATTTTTACACAAAATAGCGGGAGATAAGGACGTCGTGAAGGGGCGGAGCCTATCTCCTCAGCACACAAGCGCCATTTTCCCTCACAGCTCCGCTGGAAGGACGGCTCCCTGACTCTCCCCTGCAGTCCTGCTTCAGAATCAGGGTAAAAAAGAGAAGGGGGGGCATTTTTGGCAGCAAATAACGATAATAACAGCAGCTATAAGGGAATAACACTTATATAAGGTTATCCCTGTATATATATAGCGCTGGGTGTGTGCTGGCAGACTCTCCCTCTGTCTCTCCAAAGGGCTAAGTGGGGTCCTGTCCTCTATCAGAGCATTCCCGGTGTGTGTGCTGTGTGTCGGTACGCGTGTGTCGACATGTATGAGGAGGAAAATGATGTGGAGGCGGAGCAGTTGCCTGTGTTGGTGATGTCACCCCCTAGGGAGTCGACACCTGACTGGATGATTGTATTTAAACAATTAAGTGATAATGTCAGCAATTTGCAAAAAACTGTTGACGACATGAGACAGCCGGCAAATCAATTAGTGCCTGTCCAGGCGTCTCAGACACCGTCAGGGGCGCTAAAACGCCCGTTACCTCAGTGGGTCGACACAGACCCTGACACAGATACTGAGTCTAGTGTCGACGGTGACGAGACAAACGTAATGTCCAGTAGGGCCACACGTTACATGATCACGGCAATGAAAGAGGCATTGAACCTTTCTGACACTACAAGTACCACATAGAAGGGTATTATGTGGGGTGTGAAAAAACTACCAATAGTTTTTCCTGAGTCAGAGGAAATAAATGAGGTGTGTGATAAAGCGTGGGTTTCCCCCGATAAAAAACAGCTAATTTCTAATAAATTATTAGCATTATATCCCTTCCCGCCAGAGGTTAGGGCGCGTTGGGAAACACCCCCTAGGGTAGATAAGGCGCTCACACGTTTATCTAAACAAGTAGCGTTACCGTCTCCTGATACGGCCACCCTCAAAGAACCAGCTGATAGAAGGCTGGAAAATATCCTAAAAAGTATATACACACATACTGGTGTTATACTGCGACCAGCAATCGCCTCAGCCTGGATGTGCAGTGCTGGAGTCGCATGGTCGGATTCCCTGACTGAGAATATTGATACCCTGGATAGGGACAATATTTTGTTAACTATAGAACATTTAAAGGATGCATTGCTATATATGCGTGATGCACAGAGGGATATTTGCACCCTGGCATCAAGAGTAAGTGCTATGTCCATCTCTGCCAGAAGAGCGTTATGGACGCGACAGTGGTCAGGGGATGCGGATTCCAAACGGCACATGGAAGTATTGCCGTATAAAGGGGAGGAGTTATTTGGGGCTGGTCTATCGGACCTGGTGGCTACGGCAACGGCTGGGAAATCCACCTTTTTACCCCAGGTCACTTCACATCAGCAGAAAAAGACACCGTCTTTTCAAACTCAGTCCTTTCGTTCCCATAAGTACAAGCGAGCAAAAGGCCACTCCTTTCTGCCCCGGGGCAGAGGAAGAGGAAAAAGACTGCACCATGCAGCCGCTTCCCAGGAGCAGAAGCCCTCCCCTGCTTTTGCCAAGTCTTCAGCATGACGCTGGGGCTTTACAAGCAGACTCAGATATGGTGGGGGCCCGTCTCAAGAATTTCAACGCGCAGTGGGCTCACTCGCAAGTGGATCCCTGGATTCTACAGGTAGTATCGCAGGGGTACAAACTGGAATTCGAGGCGTTTCCCCCTCGTCGGTTCCTGAAGTCTGCTTTACCAAAGTCTCCCTCCGACAGGGAGGCAGTTTTGGAAGCCATTCACAAGCTGTATTCCCAGCAGGTGATAATCAAGGTACCCCTCCTGCAACAGGGAAAGGGGTATTATTCCACGCTGTTTGTGGTACCGAAGCCGGACGGCTCGGTGAGACCAATTTTAAATCTGAAATCCTTGAACACTTACATAAAAAGGTTCAAATTCAAGATGGAGTCACTCAGAGCAGTGATAGCGAACCTGGAAGAAGGGGACTATATGGTGTCTCTGGACATCAAAGATGCTTATCTCCACGTCCCAATATACCCTTCTCACCAAGGGTACCTCAGGTTTGTAGTACAAAACTGTCATTATCAGTTTCAGACGCTGCCGTTTGGATTGTCCACGGCACCTCGGGTCTTTACCAAGGTAATGGCCGAAATGATGATTCTTCTACGAAGAAAAGGCATTTTAATTATCCCTTACTTGGACGATCTCCTGATAAGGGCAAGATCCAGGGAACAGTTAGAAGTCGGAGTAGCACTATCTCAGGTAGTGTTACGTCAGCACGGGTGGATTCTAAATATTCCAAAATCGCAGCTGATTCCAACGACACGTCTACTGTTCCTAGGAATGATTCTGGACACAGTCCAGAAGAAGGTGTTTCTCCCGGAGGAGAAGGCCAGGGAGTTATCCGAGCTAGTCAGGAACCTCCTAAAACCAGGCCAGGTCTCAGTGCATCAGTGCACGAGGGTCCTGGGAAAAATGGTGGCTTCTTACGAAGCGATTCCATTTGGAAGATTCCATGCAAGAACGTTTCAGTGGGATCTACTGGACAAATGGTCCGGATCGCATCTGCAGATGCATCAGCGGATAACCCTGTCGCCAAGGACAAGGGTGTCTCTCCTGTGGTGGCTGCAGAGTGCTCATCTACTAGAGGGCCGCAGATTTGGCATTCAGGATTGGATCCTGGTAACCACGGATGCCAGCCTGAGAGGCTGGGGAGCAGTCACACAGGGAAGGAATTTCCAGGGCTTGTGGTCAAGCATGGAAACATCTCTTCATATAAACATTCTGGAACTAAGGGCCATTTACAATGCCCTAAGTCAAGCAAAACCTCTGCTTCAGGGTCAGGCGGTGTTGATCCAATCGGACAACATCACGTCAGTCGCCCACGTAAACAGACAGGGCGGCACGAGAAGCAGGATGGCAATGGCAGAAGCTGCAAGGATTCTTCGCTGGGCGGAAAATCATGTGATAGCACTGTCAGCAGTGTTCATTCCGGGAGTGGACAACTGGGAAGCAGACTTCCTCAGCAGACACGACCTTCACCCGGGAGAGTGGGGACTTCACCCAGAAGTCTTCCACCTGATTGTAAACCGTTGGGAAAAACCAAAGGTGGACATGATGGCGTCACGTCTAAACAAAAAACTGGACAGATATTGCGCCAGGTCAAGGGACCCTCAGGCAATAGCAGTGGACGCTCTGGTAACGCCGTGGGTGTACCAGTCAGTGTATGTGTTCCCTCCTCTGCCTCTCATACCAAAAGTACTGAGAATCATAAGAAGGAGAGGAGTAAGAACTATACTCGTGGTTCCGGATTGGCCAAGAAGGACTTGGTACCCGGAACTTCAAGAGATGCTCACGGACGAACCGTGGCCTCTACCTCTAAGAAAGGACCTGCTACTGCAGGGGCCTTGTCTGTTCCAAGACTTACCGCGGCTGCGTTTGACGGCATGGCGGTTGAACGCCGGATCCTGAGGGAAAAAGGCATTCCAGAAGAAGTCATCCCTACTCTGGTCAAAGCCAGGAAGGACGTAACCGCAAAACATTATCACCGCATTTGGCGTAAATATGTTGCGTGGTGTGAGGCCAAGAAGGCCCCTACAGAGGAATTTCAACTGGGTCGTTTCCTTCATTTCCTGCAAACAGGACTGTCTATGGGCCTAAAATTAGGGTCCATTAAGGTTCAAATTTCGGCCCTGTCGATTTTCTTCCAGAAAGAACTGGCTTCAGTACCTGAAGTTCAGACATTTGTAAAAGGGGTGCTGCACATACAGCCTCCTTTTGTGCCTCCAGTGGCACCTTGGGATCTCAATGTTGTGTTGAGTTTTCTAAAGTCACATTGGTTTGAACCACTTTCCACTGTGGACTTAAAATATCTCACATGGAAGGTGTCGATGCTGTTAGCCTTGGCTTCAGCCAGGCGTGTGTCAGAATTGGCGGCTTTATCATATAAAAGCCCTTACTTAATTTTTCATTCTGACAGGGCGGAATTGAGGACTCGTCCTCAATTTCTACCTAAGGTGGTTTCTGCATTTCACATGAACCAACCTATTGTGGTACCTGCGGCTACCAGGGACTTAGAGGACTCTAAGTTGCTTGACGTTGTCAGGGCCTTGAAAATATATGTTTCCAGGACGGCTGGAGTCAGAAAATCTGACTCGCTGTTTATCCTGTATGCACCCAACAAGCTGGGTGCTCCTGCTTCAAAGCAGACGATTGCTCGTTGGATTTGTAGTACAATTCAGCTTGCACATTCTGTGGCAGGATTGCCACAGCCAAAATCAGTAAAAGCCCATTCCACAAGGAAAGTGGGCTCATCTTGGGCGGCTGCCCGAGGGGTCTCGGCTTTACAACTTTGCCGAGCAGCTACTTGGTCAGGGGCAAACACGTTTGCTAAATTCTACAAATTTGATACCCTGGCTGAGGAGGACCTGGAGTTCTCTCATTCGGTGCTGCAGAGTCATCCGCACTCTCCCGCCCGTTTGGGAGCTTTGGTATAATCCCCATGGTCCTTACGGAGTCCCAGCATCCACTAGGACGTCAGAGAAAATAAGATTTTACTTACCGATAAATCTATTTCTCGTAGTCCGTAGTGGATGCTGGGCGCCCATCCCTAGTGCGGATTGTCTGCAATACTTGTATATAGTTATTGTTACAAAAATTCGGGTTATTATTGTTGTGAGCCATCTTTTCAGAGGCTCCTTTGCGTTTATCATACTGTTAACTGGGTTCAGATCACAAGTTGTACGGTGTGATTGGTGTGGCTGGTATGAGTCTTACCCGGGATTCAATATCCTTCCTTATTATGTACGCTCGTCCGGGCACAGTATCCTAACTGAGGCTTGGAGGAGGGTCATAGGGGGAGGAGCCAGTGCACACCACCTGATCCTTAAGCTTTTATTTTGTGCCCTGTCTCCTGCGGAGCCGCTATTCCCCATGGTCCTTACGGAGTCCCAGCATCCACTACGGACTACGAGAAATAGATTTATCGGTAAGTAAAATCTTATTTTTCCCATGTCAGCATTCTCAATGTCGGTATGCCAGTGTCGGTCATGTGACTGTCTGCATCCCGACAGCCGGGATCCCATACCAAAGCCGTTTTGTATCCTGCGTCACAACTCAAGAGATTTCAGAGGTGGAATCGTCTTGATGATGTCACTACCTAGAAGTGATTTGATAGGTTTATCATTATGATTATTGGTTACATCTACAATATATCTGCTCCAATCATATGTACACAACCGATTTGCAATTAACGCACGTCCACACTCATAGTTTTTAGATTCACAACTTTTCAATTCTCCATCGCTGTACGTCACCGCGGCACTTTACAACCAATAATATAGAATATAGAGTAACACCTCTCCAGGAGCTAGCCTGTAAACTGGTAGTGACCTAGGGGGGACATGTATTAAACCCTATTAAAAGTGGAGAAGAGGACAACGTAGGGAAGTTGCCCATGAACCCAATCAGTTTGTGGCAAGTGCATTCTATAAAATGTTAGGTAGAACCTGATTGGTTGCGATAGCGGCACCCTGGGTAGCGCGACACCTTATCACCCAAGGCTGGCTTGCTCCTTTAATGAAACTCTTTCTGCGGGAAGACTGAATCCAGCGCGGCTTATCCCTCTGCTTTCATCATCAGAATAACATTTTCTAATTTCTTAAGCAAATCCCTTCATTTAGCGTGTCTTTGTTGTGTGTGTATAAATACCCACAAAGGGCCATTAATGATCGGGCCGATATAAAAAAAGCCGGCTTACACCGCCCTATCGCTAATTCTGCCATTAACAAATCTTTCCTGAATCCCAGAAAGTTCAGAAGTGGGAACAGCCAGGCGCATTTGCTTTCAAAGCATTAGCAGAGAAAATGGCTGGTAATTCGATGAACTCAAGAAACATTTGTATTAGTCTAAATAAAATGGAACAGATGTCAGATGGCGCGGTTCTCAGTATATGCCCATCTAAGTGCCTGCTTGACTGATGTACAGTGCATTACATCAAATTACCTGGCACTTCCCATGCAAATAGCAACTATCTACTACTTTATACTCCATGTTTCCTCTTTATTTCATTTTAAATTGTGTCCTTGGAGTAAAATACAGTCCTTGCTCCCCCCCCCATCTCCTTTATGGCTCTGGTTTTACAGCCTTCCCATAAAGCAATCGCTATATCGAAATGAGGAGCTTAAGCACCCTAATTAGCAGCAGCGAGCGGCGCGGCAAACTGCGTGGGCTCCTGACTTCACTCAGAGCCCAAGGGAACGGGAAGTGCAGCGTGTCAGGGATAAACCAGGACTGGCAGCAGCGCGCCTCCACTTAACCCTTTCATGACGGTGCGGCTCTTTCCAATACAATGTTTGTGGAATGGAATTTTCCGTAGCTAGAAAAACAGATGTTGTACCGCACCCTTGCACACACACACAAGCAGAAATTTCATATTGCGTTTTAATTTATTTGTGCGTATATGAATGCATATTATTGTTGACTGGAAGCCATGCTGAGCAGGGCCCTCTACCCTTTCTATCCTCAACATTATGTGTGTGTGTGTATATATATATATATATATATGTAAGTAACTTGTGTTCCTGTCTTGTACTATTTTGTTCAAGTTGTGTAAAGTTTAATGGGTTTCCTCTATGTACGGCACCTAGCAAACCTAGCGGCACCCTATAATGAAAAGGTAAAATAATGGGGGGGGGGGGGGGCTTCAGTTCAGCACAAGGTCCTGCGCCGCACATTTCCGAGTGTCATCGTACGCAGCTCCTAGAGGACCACTCACTGAATGGAGGTTTCCCTGTGAGTAATGTCAGGGCTAGTGAGTCTAGTTGCTGTGGCCAATTGTTTATTTCTCTGGCTGAGTCAACAGGATTATCCACAGGATAACATTGGGATATGGTTGAGTGACAGCGGAAATGGCACCAACACGGTCACAAGCTTTCTGGCCTCCCAGGATGCATCGGGGCTTCCCCATATAATCCCGCCCACTGACTCAGTCAGATCAGTTTTTTGCTTGGTGCGGCAGGAAGCCGCATGGTCACGGGACTGCTGTAGATAAAGCAGCCTGAAGCTTTTGTTATTTGATTTTTATATACTTACTATGTTTTTTTCGAATGACTTCTCCTAACAGCGTCTTAAACGCATACTGGAAAGAGTCGCTCCGACAACTCCCCACCGGGTCGCAACAACGCTTACCTTCGCGGTAATAGTGCTGTCTCGACGGGCGTCTGTGTCGGATGTTCTAGCAGGTCCAGCAGACGTAACCAGGCTGTGGCCGGAGCATGGGGGTAAGGTAAGTCTATGGATTTCCTCTTACTAGGGGGATCCGGACACAGCTACACTGTATTGGTGGAGACTACAAACAGTGTGTTGATGCGCCGAACACCTCGAGTGCGACAGTGATAGGCTCTAGGGATCATAGGCGCCAGGACTAGGTAGAGGCCGCGATCCTTAGGGTTTAAGTCAACAGGGGGATTTAGACGCTCTCCTGGCCGCCC
This sequence comes from Pseudophryne corroboree, assembly GCF_028390025.1. Taxonomy (NCBI): domain Eukaryota; kingdom Metazoa; phylum Chordata; class Amphibia; order Anura; family Myobatrachidae; genus Pseudophryne; species Pseudophryne corroboree. Next base: position 454,681,945 of record NC_086452.1, on the reverse strand, counting down.
CTCCTCCGAGTTCATGACCAGTTTCCGTGCGTCTACCGTCCATGAACTAAATAACCTCACTTCCGTCTCAGACGCTACCACGAGGGTACTCGGTTGCAGCTTAGACGCTGCGGTTGTGTATACTAGAGATCCCGCCTAGACCGAGTCGCAGGCCTTAGCGTCTGCATACACGTGGAAGTCGCTGAGCGTCCGTGTCCGCAGGGAGCGACTGTGTCCGTTATCAGTTATACAAGAGCCGGTAGTGTACATCAGTAGCGTCTGAATCCACTCAGCATCTCACGAGCGCATTTGCTGGGATATGGAAGTGTGGGGAGTCTCAGTGTATCCCGCTCTACAGAGGAAGGGTATACAGTACTAAAAATTCTCTCTACTTGTTAGTATGAATTGTTAATTTTTAGTACATATTGCATATGAGATCTGTATATTACTGTTGTTTCTGCATGTTATGTTGAAAAAAGATCCAGTTAAAAACAGAAGTACAATTTTCCTACTTACTTGTAAGTTGTTATGGGGGTTGTATTCTCATATGACAATGTCTAATGCCTTAACATGTGACTGACTGCTAGTATGTGTGCTGACTTTTCTATGTAATATCAGTCCTGTTCTGACCCTCAGTTCAGTCACAAATTGTGTAGTCATTTATCAGATTATTACCATGTCTGTGAGCAGCAAAAGTGACGAGGAGAATTTATCAAGCACTCCTACATCCCTAACATGCTTATCTTGTAAGACAGGGTTAATTGGTATGGACCAATTGGTCACTTATGAGGGGTTGTGTGCGAACTGTTTTGCTTTTCAGTAAAGTAAAAAACAGAAGTTGGTTCAGCCACCATGGAATATGTTCGCAAAGACTTTATCTTCGATAGCGGACAGGTTAGCTCCGGTAGCACCACCTCAAGGGTTAGGTTACACTATTAACTCCCTCCCTACGGCTTGGTTCCAGTAGCCTTTACAAGCAACCAAGGGACAGGTAAGACTAAGACAGATGCGTCTATGTGGCAGACTACACAAGATGATACAACAGATGATGATGCAGTATATTCAAATACTCCGTATGATGATCAATCGCAGAATTTTAGTTCAGAGGATGTTGCTGAACTTATTGATGCTGTGAAGGCTGTTCTCTCTTTGGAAGAGCCAGCCAAGACAATGTTAAAATCTAAAGCACCTGTGTTTAAATGAACAAAATCAGTGAGAACTGAATTCCCAGCGTCAGATGAGCTGACGGAAATGATGGATGAGTCTTGGGCGACGCCCAGTAAAAAATATAAGATTCCGAAAAGATGGAATTCTTATTATCCTTTTCCAGCTGCGGATTGTTCAAAAAGAGAAGTTCCTCCAAAAGTAGATGCACATGTACTGCGACTTGTGCATAAATCTGCTTTACCACTGTCATCTACCTCACTAAATGATGTCACAGACAGAAGGGTAGATAGCTTCTTGAAAAATATATTTTCTCTAGTAGGAGCAGTGGTAAGACCTGCTATGGCTTCGGCCTGGATAGCAAAGGCAATGGGCGAATGGATAGAGGAACTGGAGAATGACATCTCTTCCCCTAATAGGGAGCAAGAGTATCATTTAAGCCGTTTAAGACAATCTGCCCAATACTTAGAAGAAGCAGCAATTGATATGGGTACAGTTGCTTCTAAAGCTTCAGCCTTGACAGTAGCCGCTCGCAGAGCAGTTTGGCTACGTACCTGGAAGGCAGATGCGGAATCCAAGAAGGAATTGGAAGCATTGCCTTTCGTGGGTAATATACTGTTTGGGAAACCATTATCGGATATCCTAGAATCAGTCAGATTTCCGGCTACTTATAACCCTAAGTCTAAGGGTTAAAAGTTTTGCTCATTTCGTTGGCAAAGCGAAAGCTAAAGAGGAGTCTAAGCAACCCCAGTTCAAAACCAGGGGTAGGAAGCAGTGGGCTAGCAAAAAGCCAGCTTCCAAGCCTGAACAGAAACCATCAGCCTGAGGAGACGGGCCTCCGTCTGGAGGATTCCAGGGTTGGGGGCCGACTCCTTCATTTTGCACACATATGGCAACAGCCAACAACAGATGCTTGGGTGCAGAAGGTGGTATCTCAGGGGTATGGGTTCCCATTCAGGAGGCAGCCTCCTCAAAGATTTTTTTGCACCAGCCCGTCTCGTATAGAGTCGAAGGCCAATGCCCTGCAAGAAGCAGTCCAGAAATTACTGCAGTCAGGTGGGATTGTCCCAGTACCTCCATCACAAAGGGGACAGGGGTTTAACTCCAATCTATTTCTGATCGAGAAGCCAAATGGGTCATATCGACCAATTCTCAATCTGAAAATGTTAAACAAATACATTTGGATCCCGAAGTTCCACATGGAGACGTTACGCTCCATAATGTTGGCTATGGAACCGGGAGATTACATGGTATCTCTGGATGTACGGGATGCTTACCTGCATGTGCCTATAGCACTGTCTCATCAGTGTTATCTCAGGTTTGCCATCCTCCAGGAACATTTTCAGTTCCAAGCTTTGCCCTTCGGGCTAGCAACAGCACCCAGGGTGTTTACCACAAATATGGTGGTTATGGCAGCTTGTCTGCGCAAACAGGGGATAAGAATATTCCCATACATCGACAACCTGTTAATCTTAGTACATTCGCTAGATTTACTGTTGAGCCATCTTCAACAGACAATAGTTTGTTTACAGAGACATGGGTGGCTCATAAATTGGGAAAAGTCGTCTCTAATCCGTCACAGCGAATGGTTCATTTGGGAGCCATATTGGATTCAGACCTACAGAAAGTTCTCTTACCAGAGAAAAAGATAGTCAAGGTGCAGGTCATGGCTCAGGAAGCATTGCACGCCCAGACAATGTCAGTCCATGCAGCAATGCGACTGTTGGGTCTGATGGTATCAACCTTCGACATGGTGGAATATGCGCAATTCCACTCCAGACCACTATAGCACCTTATTCTGACCAAATGTGTCAGAAATCATCAGACGATAAAAAAGCAGATAATAAAGTTTCCAGTAAACATAAAAAGGTCTCTAGCGTGGTGGCTACAGACAGACCATTTAAACAAGGGGAGACCCTTTTGGATAAAAGAGTGACAAGTCCCGACAACAGATGCCAGCCTGCAAGGCTGGGGTGCGGTACTCGGAAGCCTGTGGTTCCAGGGAAAATGGACCGTAAGGGAAAGTCACCTGCCAATAAATCTGGTGGAAATAAGGGCCATTTATATGGCTCTAGTTCAGGCAAAGGACAGTCTGCAAGGAAGACCGGTCCAGATCCGCTCAGACAATGCGACAGCAGTAGCGTACCTCAATCATGAAGGAGGAACTCACAGCAAAAGATTGATGGAGGAAGTGACTCCCATTCTAAGATGGGCAGAGCTCCATCTCCCAGCATTGTCGGCAGTGTTTGTCCCAGGTGTCCTGAACTGGGAAGCGGATTTTCTCAGTCGACACACCATTGAGAAAACCGAATGGGCATTACACCCAGAAGTGTTTCAGACACTAGTGAACAGATGGGGTCTACCAGAGAAAGACCTCATGGCATCTCGTCTAAACAACAAAGTTCCAAGGTACGGATCGAGAACAAGGGACCCGGGAGTGGTCCTTGTAGACGCACTGTCAATAGGATGGAAATTTTATCTGGCATATCTGTTCCCTCCAATATCTGTGTTACCCAGAGTTGTGAGAAAAATAAAGCAAGCAAGGGGAGCGATAATTCTAATAGCTTCAGCTTGGCCAAGAAGGCATTGGTACACAGATCTGTTGAGAATGTCTGTGGAAGCACCGATACTGCTCCCTCAACGTCCAGATCTGCTAATGCAGGGTCCTTGTTGCCACAGTCATCTGGATCGCCTGTCTTTGACGGCGTGGCTGTTGAAACCTCTATCTTAGAAGCGAGAGGATTTTCGAAACAAGTAATCCAAACTATGCTCAGAGCAAGAAAGCCTTCTTCAGCTCGTGTGTATCATAGAATATGGCAAGCCTATATTCAGTGGTGTACTGAAAAAGGTTTGAATCCAAGATCTTTCAAAGTATCCAGGATTTTTGATTTCCTTCAAGCAGGATTGAATAAAGGTTTGACGGTAGCTTCCTTGAGAGTTCAAGTATCAGCGTTAACTGTATGGTTTCAGCAAAAGATTGCTGATTTACAGGATGTACGTACTTTCTTTCAGGGAGTGGTACATATTCAAGCTCCATTTGTTCCTCCTGCATCTCCCTGGGATTTGAATTTAGTTCTTAAATTCCTTCAGGGACCTCCGTTCGAACCACTTAAGAGAGCAGATCTTAAGTGGTTAACGGCTAAAGTACTTTTTCTACTGGCAATGGCGTCAGCCAGAAGAGTGTTAGATTTAGGAGCGTTATCGTGTAAGTCTCCTTTCCTAAGTTTTTTTTCCAGACAGAGCAGTTCTCAGAACTAGATCTGGTTATCTTCCAAAGGTGGTGTCAAGGTTTCACCTGAATGAAGAGATTGTAGTCCCAGCTTTTCAGGTATCGGGACTATCTGCGGGAGAAGCGTCGCTGGACGTAGTCCGAGCTTTAAGAATCTACATAGATCGTACTAGTGCCATCAGGAAAACAGATTCTCTCTTCATCCTCTACGGATTTCATAGAAGAGGATGGCCTGCTAGTAAACAGACGCTGGCGAGATGGCTCCGAATGGTAATATCAGAAGCTTATTCTCATGCAGATCTCCCTACTCCGGCTAATGTCTCTGCACACTCTACACGTAAGGTAGGTCATTCATGGGCAGCACAACAGGGTGCTTCAGCAGAACAGATATGTAAGGCAGCCACTTGGTCTTCCATAAACACATTCATCAGACATTATGCCTTGGATACTTTTGCTTCTCATGACGCAGACTTCGGGCGAAAGGTCCTCCTGTGTAATCAGGAGCGTCCCCACCACTAAAATTGGCTTTGGGAATCCCAATGTTATCCTGTGGATAATCCTGTGGACCCAGCCAGAGAAATAGACGTTATGGTAAGAACTTACCGTTGATAACGTGATTTCTCTTATGTCCACAGGTATCCACAGGGGTCCCACCCTGACACACCTGATTTGAGGATCTTGACAATCACTAAACCTCTTCCCTCTTGTATGGAAGGGTGTGCATGTGTGTTCTTATCGCCTAAATAGGTGTCTACCTGATGCTCCTGCCTAAATCTCTGTGGAAAGAACTGATCTGACTGAGTCAGTGGGCGGGATTATATGAGGAAGCCCCGATGCATCCTGGGAGGCCAGAAAGCTCGTGACCGTGTAAGTGCCATTTCCGCTGTCGCTCAACCATACCCAATGTTATCCTGTGGATACCTGTGGACATAAGAGAAATCACGTTATCAACGGTAAGTTCTTACCATAACGTCTATTTTTGACACGAATGCAGCAGTAAGTGACACTTGTTACAAAGTATCTCTGCTGGGCTGGGCTTATTTACTAACACAGAAAAAAAACAATTCATCGCCATCACTTTATGTAGTTATTTCTTGGTGGCCCTTTTCTCTTTTTAATTTTTTTGTACTTGACCTTGGATGGCTTTCTGTGTCCTCTTTGTCTCAATACAGCTACCTCTTGCTGTAAGTTATACACCTTTCACACCGCACAAATATCCCGGTATCGACACTGTATATTGCCAGGTCAACGCGGCTCGCTGTGCGGTGTGAAAAGGGTCACTGACGAATTCCCTGGTTGCCTGACCCAATAATTCAACACGGGAATAAGGAAGGGTTATTACCGGGTCAGGTGCAGTGTAAATGGGTTGCCGGGTCGGTGCGACCCGGGACCCGTTCGCAGCATAGGCTGCGTGGAGATGATCTCATCTCCCAGTTCCGCCTCCGCACCCGCCACTGATGCCGTCCCCGCCCCCAATGGCAACCCAACCTGGCATATTGCAGGGTTGGGAAGCCAATCTGAAAGGGGGGTCGCACCCGGGAAGGACCAGTTTCCAATATCCGGGTGCGACCCGGCATTGCGATGTGAAAGCGGGATTATAGAGCAGGGGATATTGGTGTATAACTCTGAATTTTTATATATATATATATATATATATATATATATATATATATATATATATATATATATACTTTAATTCACGGTTCTCAACTAATTACACTTTAAACTGTATTTTCTTTAAATCCCCCAGCGTATTAATTAATGGACACCTGCGAAATTGGCTGATGAGAATTAGTTTGTATGGTATATGGGAATATGGGGTGCAAGAGAAAATGTGACTACAAAATTTTATTAGAAAAAAAAAATCTCTAGTCCGCAGCACTCAAGTGATTAATGTGCTTGGGGGGAGGTCCTGACTCTACGCCTATGAGCTAGCAGACCTCAACCCATAAAAAAAGCATTGTTTGTGTTTAAAATCTGCATTATAATAATAATAATTATATTTATATAGCGCCCTTTCTCCAACAGGACTCAAGGCGCTTTACAGACAAAAAAAAAAACAATGCACATAATACAGAAGATTTAAGTAAAGCAGCAATAGACAAACCACAGAGACATAAAAAGAAAACCTAGAGTGCACAGTAAGCATAATGCAGTGTTGGTGTAGGCATTTTGGGTAATAACTTTCACGGGTTGTGTATTCCACTCTCATAAAGTACAAGGTGAGGTAGCCATCTTGGGCGCGCTGTGTAGGATTACCCTGGGTGGAATAGTCTACCCCTAGAAGAGAGAACACAAAATGTGGTGATTTCAGTGTCCTAACGTTAGGAGTAGGGTTCCAACAAACCGTCAGGTCCATGTATTTTTCATCCCATCCACAAGTGTACCAGATGAGGCAGCCATGTTGGGCGCTCTTCGCAGGTTACACTGTGGGAGGGGAGCCATACAAAGGCCCAATGCATAAATGGGAAAACTGACACTTGTTTAGTAGTATGATATACCCTATATGGAAAGATCCACATGAAGAACATCCTGCCCGCAGAGGAACCATCTAGGGTGCACGGCGTAGGTTGCCGTTGGCAGGGTGTGTAATCAGTGGGGGTACACATTACGGGAACAGTACACAGTGGGGCGTTAGTGTGCTGTTAGGAAGAAAACAAAAATCACTGGTGTCAAAAGAATGCAGAGCAATTCTCATATCTCAGTGTAGGGAATGGCCAGAAGGGAAGAGTTGGCTGCCTTAACTAATTATTACAATATTTTGGAACAAACATTCCCCAAATTTATACATATAGTCTGTCCCTCCATTGGCTTTTACTATGAGGGAGATGGGACAGACCTAGTGCAGCAGAAGAGAGAAAGGGTAAGTATGGAAGTGGGGTATGGTCGCCAGACAGAATGGAGATGAGCAGGTGTGCATGGGGAGGGGCATTAGGGGGCATCAAGAGCAGCTAGTGGCGGTGCTGCACAGCGGGCGTGGTGTGTATACATAGTGTGTGTGTGTACAGTATACACAGTATATATATATATATATATATATATTTACACACACACTATGTAGACAAAAGTGATTGAAAACACCCGCACAAGTGACATATTGTTGCTGTAGCAGAAACGAGCTTGTGAAGGTATAAAACGGGTAGAGGGGCACTGATTAGATCATTTGCTAACGAAATGGCTTGTCGGGAGGAGATAACAGAGTTTGCAGATGTTCCTAAATCCACTGTGCCTGTAGTCATTAATGCGTCGGGCATTGCAGGAATGGACCTCGCTCTGGAAGACCCCCGAAACTGCAACCTGAGGACCGGAGAGTGCTAAGCAGGGACCTGCGACAGAACAGGGGTTGCCCCATGCAGACCATAGCCCATGAGTTCCAACTGGCCATTAATGTGCTGGTTTTTGACGAGAACACTTCGTAGGGAGGACCATGCCCTTGGATATTATGGGCAAAGAGCTGCTCATAAATCTCTAAAAACAACGAAGAATGCAGCCAAGAGTTTATGATTGTGTAAAGAGCGCAAACACTGGACAGTCGGACAGTGGCAGCGAGTGTTATGGAGTAACTAATCATTCCAAAACTTTACATTGATTCTTTAACCACTCTTTGGTCGAATGAGTTGTGTGCTTTGGGTCGTTGTCTTGCTGCATGATCCACATTCTCTTGAGGTGGGTGTAGTTGGAATCCTGTTGCTCGGTATCCAGGCAGTGAGAATGCCGACACCTGTTAGAATACAGAAATATATAAAATCACAACTCCAAGGTTAAGGTGTAGACAGAACCAGCATACTGCTCAGTAGTCAGACCGTTTTTTTTTTACTCCCATGTGACAAGCAGGTACAAACAGGCTCAGCAAAATACTCATCGTTAAACAGCAGGTGTAGACCACTGGCAAACTCCCAAACATCTGTTTTCAGTGTTTCACCTTCATCAGGGGAATAATCAGTTAAGGTGCCATAGTGCCCGATGTAGGTGCCATACCCTGATGAATGTGAAACACCGAAAACGGATGTGTGTATGTGTGTGTGTGTGTATATATATATATATATATATATATATATATATATATATATATATATATAATATAATAATCCCTTTTTCTGAACTCATTTACACGCTTTAAAATGTAATTCCAAGTCGGTTCAGACACATCCGCTGCTTCTCCTGGTAAAGATCCCTTTGCCACATAGGTTATGAAAATGAATCACAAACACTCACACCAAGAAGGTGCTGATGGGGGGGGGAGGTAATTTTAGAAAATTCCTCATACATAATAATAACTTGAATAATTGCTTTTCCGAATTATCCGTAATGTTGGTGCCTGCTCTTGGGATATTTTCCTCCTCTTGGAACCAGTCTGATTTCTGAGATTACACCCATGCACCAAAAAAAGGCCAACGTGTCACTAACTGTGCAGTAAATTCAGTATTCATAAAACAAAGGATTAAACATCCTTACAATAGAAAAGTTTGTCAATTTACATATCTCCCATTTACATGTATTTACTATTGTTATATCGTGTGTTTTGATGGCAGTGTTTCAGGGCTCTTAAGCACGACTCCATAGTTACCGTAATACGTTGGCGGAATCCATGCTTGAGTTTGTTTCCTGCAGGGCCGAAGTGTGAGTGTGGATCTCGGTGTTAATCTATTCATGTTTCTTTTCACTAATAATGGAATAAACAAGTGTTACAAATTGGGGAAGCAGGCGTTTGCATGTGACGTTGCTACACAAGTAATTACTGAGGTTTCTATGGTCTAAGGTTTCTGCATGTCTGTTCTATAATGCCTCCGCGGCTGTAATGTACATATTCTGGGTGTGAAGTGGTTACAGGCAGGGGATGAGGGTGTACTCTACCAATAAGTGGCACGTTTCTGTAAATGCGGGACCTGGTGATCCTCAGCAGAAGATAAAATAAACCAGAGCTGAGAAACACAAGAAAATAAAAAGGTTTTCTCTCCCCGCCTCAGGCTACATCTTGATGTTCTACATTATCCTGTCCTCCAGAGCTGCTCGCGAGGGCGCCTGATGCTCAGTTGGCGTGTTAGAGCCCCTGTTTACCTGGACCTGTCACAGTGAATTGATTGCACAAGAGTGCGCCTTACGTTCTCCTCCCGGTGACTTCCGTCTTTAATTACGGAATGCAAACCGAGGGCTTCCGCACCCTTTATTGTTTGGTTGCTTTTGGGTCCCTGTGCTCCATATTCCTTGTGCATTCAGCATTGGGGACCCTTATGTCCTCATACTCCAATGCCGCAATCGTGCCAAACAGCCCCTCTTGGTGCGCAAGGTCCCGTCGGACTCGGCTAGCATCTGGCGTCTTTTTACATTTTTTTTTTGCAGTCATATGCGTCCTAGTCACCACTACGTGGCTAGGATGCAATAGGAGACTGTGCTGATTAATTTGATATGTGACACTTGTATATCTGTGTGTGACTGAGTTCCTGTATCTGTATACAAAGTGCTACAATGTAGCAGCATCAGCTTTTTCTCCCAATACATGTTCCATTGTGCTCCGTATACAGACGGTCACGCACAGTGTACAAGGGCGGCGGCGTATCGAATTAATCAGCACAGTCTCATGGTGCCTCCTAATCGCATCACGTTGCAACTAAGGCACATTTTCAGGGGGAAAAGACGCCTGTCGCCAGCAGAGTTGTATGGACCTTTCTACTGACTTCCACCAGGCATCTCCTGCAGCTTGGTGTATTGAGGCTAGATGTATGAGGAGACATCTGTATCATGATTAAATGATGGGTCCTCTGGACCACATCACAATCTTCCTTTCCTTCATCTTTCGTCATTTTGTGTTTGCTCTTCGCATCTCTCCGTAAACAGGCCCTGCCCGCTTTTTATCATAGGATTCATTTTGGAGTTGTTCTACAATGGAAAGTATATCTGTCATGGGAGGAAGGCATTTATGTCCTTCACGTCGTTGCCACACTTTTGATGGTGCACTTTTTCCCATACTCCAATGATCTGTGTTTTGTATTGAATATAATTTAATTGCCCATTTAAATCTAGTGCCCGAGACTACAGAAGTCACATGACAATCAGGGTTATTCAACATAACCCTTCCTTACACGTAACTTTTTTCACCGGTATATTATCACCAATCAGTTCAGTTTGATGAACCAGTTACTAAAATAGGGAGGTAATTGGCCATGTTCCGCTCTGTAGCAGATAGCTATGGGACGCTGTAGAGGGTGTAGTATGGTATGCCGGCGGCCGGGCTCCCGGCGACCAGCATACCGGCGCCGGAAGCCCGACCGCCAGCATACCGCCAGCGTGGCGAGCGCAAATGAGCCCCTTGCGGGCACGGTGGCATGTTACGCGTGCCACACTATTTATTCTCCCTCCAGGGGGGGTCTTGGACCCCTACGAGGGAGAAAAACTGTCGGTATGCCGGCTGTCGGGATTCTGGCATCGGTATACTGTGCGCCGGGATCCCAACAGTCGGCAACCTGAAGACCACCCGCTGTAGACACTGTTTACAGCCCTGCACTGAAATTTAGTGTTGAAATGCTTGGATGAGGTTTTTCCTTTGTTTTCTGTCATAATCTTTATCCCTGTAATATTGTCATAGTGACAGGTTGTCAGGAAACTGATTTTCCTACTCTAGGCCAAACACATTTTTCTACTATAGTTTCCAGCTTGCTCAGAGTCGTCTTGCCCTGCTTCCCGTTTTCGATCTACAGGGCGTGGAGATGTGCTCCGTCCGTCACATCCAAATATATTGAGATAAAATAACATGAATGATGGCCAGTAATTGCATTTCAGAATGGAGTGAGCATTTAAAGTAATAGGGGGGTATTCAATTAGCTGCAATAACGGACTTTTCACGCTAAAAAACAGACTTTTCCTGTGAATCACGATTACAGCCTATTCAATTATCTGGGAAAATTTATCAGGGATCATTTTTTCGCAAATTTCACTTCACCTACTCTGAGCAGGTGAAAAGTTGGGAAAAATCCCTATTTTAATGTACATTTTTTTGGATATGGTATAGAGCCCCTGAGACACCCCCCTTAATGACTAATTAGGCACATTGAAGTTTTTAATTATTTTGAATTGGCCAGTAATGACATGTCATTGATGGAAATTGAGATTCAAGGTATGGGACCAGTATATTGGGGTGTTTTTAGGTTTACAGGTGGGAGTAGTCGGTCTGTTTAGACATTTTTTTTAAAGGACCCAAATATATACTTAAACCCATTTTCATGTACCCCAAATTTAATGAGAGCATTTATTTTGCACAATATTTTTTTGCTTTTTAAAAATAAAAAAAATAACATCCATTTCACACAATTTAAGTCCCCAAAAACTCTTTAATGCGATCTCTAATACACTTCTCTTCTGTTATCCTATGTTTAGCATTTTTTGGGGTACAGGCTGAATTCCCCATTTTCACCGACACTTTTAACTGCAAGAATTTTCAGGTGAAACTCGTTTACAATTGAATAGGTCGAAAAACGGGAGCGTGCATACCCCCAATAAGCCGTTTGCGCAGCAATTATTGACCGACTGCCGCGCAAAAAATGCACACACAAAAATTGCTGCGAATTCGTGGCTAATTGAATACCTCCCATAATATCTGAGCTAAAGCAAAGCAGGAGAAAATAACAATAAACAAAACAACGTAAACTGTATTTAACAATAAGTTATGCAAAAGGCCGCTTCATTTTGGCAGCAAATGTCACAGTCTGCCGCAAAACTGCACAATAATTTAAAACGACCTTCTGATTTACGGAAGTAAATTAATTATATTGTCGTGGCCCCCTTCCTCCCTTCTTCTTGTCTCTCTTTCTGATCTCAGAATTGCAGTTCCTTGGAGAAATCAGACAGTATGAAAGATGGAAATTGCTAGGGTAGCAACAGAAAAAAAAAATAATACAATTTGATTTATGAAGCTCCCAGAGATGAGAAGACTCACACCTACTTATTCAGATCATTTAATTTTTAATGGCAAATTTAATTAACAGTTCACAGGGTCTGTGAGAAATAGTCACATTCAGGAGCAGATTGGGCTGATTTTTAAAACAACCATTTATCTATTTTTTTTCTCATTTTGTTGTTGTTGGTGACTCTACCTGCAGTTCTGTTCTATGTATTCATCTGAAATGTCATCATATTAGACATGAGGACCTCATGTAACCCCACTTGGAGAGACAACTGTTTACTCATCAAAGAAGACATTTACTAAAATATATGAGCCAGCTCTCTGAATATTAGTCAGTACCTTCTCCAAGTCTTCCAAGTGTTCTATGCAGAGATTCATCCGGTTCCCTGGTGTCATACTAATCCCTAATCTAACCTGCCAAGCCTCCTCTGATGTCCACTCTTAGGGCCGGAGTCAGGATTACCCATAAAGTGTCCGTTTTTCATGCTCAGAGGTTAATATGAATATTCGTTGGTACTCTGTCGGCCACTGCTGTGTGACCACTCTGCCCCCATCTCTCCGTATGTGAATGTAGCCAACATCATAGAAACATAGAATTTGACGGCAGATAAGAACCACTTGGCCCATCTAGTCTGCCCCCCTTTTTTTTTTAACCATATTTTCTATCTCAAATCTTATTTGATCTTTGTTTCTTTGTAAGGATAACCTTATGTCTATCCCATGTATGTTTAAATTGCTCTACTGTCTTAGCCTCTACCACCTCTTATGGGAGGCTATTCCACTTGTCCACTACCCTTTCTGTGAAATTTCCCCTGAACCTCCCCCCCTTCAGTCTCAGTGCATGTCCTCGTGTTCTAATACTTCTCTTCATATGAAGAATGTTTCCCTCCTGGACTTTGGTAAAACCCTTGATATATGTGAAAGTTTTTATCATGTCCCCCCTTTCCCTTCTCTGCTCCAAACATCACCGTCACCGCACATCTCTACCAGGCCTGTGGCACAAAGACCCGTTGTGAAATTGGACAGATCTGTGCATACGCACTATTCTGGTTAGCCCACAATAATTCTGTCTACGCGCCAGGGCACATGTCCTACGTGCTGACACCATGTAACACCCGCTCACCCACAAGTGAAGCTACAACTCAGATCTGCAAGATCGCCTGTAACTGCTCAAGTTGGCATATGCGGGCTCGGACTCTTTCGCCGTTGCTAAAAATCACAAGGTAGGAACACAGGCGGATTTGGGTACAACACTGAATCAGGCCCTTTCTGTTCAGATGTTCAGCTGATGTTCTTCCTGGTAAGTAGAGCGTTGTCTGAGGCCTATTCCAATATGCAGAACTGTATATAGGGTCTCATTCCGATCCATTCGCACGCTGTGGTTCTTTGCAGCGGTGCGAATGGGTTGGTTCTGCACATGTGCGCCGGCCGTAATGCGCACGCGTCGAAGACACGCTTCGAAGAAAGCAATCGCTGCCGCGATCGCAATAAGAGTGACAGGTGGCAGGCGTTCAACTGACCGTTTTCTGTGAGTGGAGCAGCGAACGCAGGCGTTTGGAGGGCGGATGTCTGACGTCAATTCTGGGACCTTCATCGCTGGATGCATCGCACAGGGTAAGTAACTGCAGGGCTTGTCTTGTTTCACACACAACTTTTTTAGCATAGCAGGGCTGCACAAGCAATCGCAGCCCTGCTATGCTAAAATACACTCCCCCATAGGCGGCGTCTAGTTGATCGCACGAGCAGCAAAAAGTTGCTACGTGCGGTCAACTCGGAATGACCCCCATAGTGCCTGGCTTAATATGCAGAGACTTATCTGATGCCCAGTCTGTAATATGTGGTGCAGCAGCTGATGCAGACACTACTGTTTTGCAGAGCGTTATCCTCAGTCTACCTTAACGTAAGCATAGCCGTAGCTGAAGCCTATTGTAATTTGCAGAGCCTCGTATGGTGGCCAATCCTAGTACGCAGAGCAGTACCTGTGTAGCAGTGTTTCTAGCAGAGCTGTTTCGCTGACGGGGAACCTCGGTATATCGGTTAATGTGGGGGTTACAGAGATGCAGCTGCTTTTTTAACTTCTCTGTTTTATTCGGTATATTACTTATTTCGGGATGCGTTTAGCTTTACGGCTGTCAAACGAGGCTCATAGCTTCTTTGGTATGGCTGTCAATATCTCAACAGCGGCATATCGGCTGCCAGCGGGGCGGGCGCTAAGAGTCCCCTTGCGGACTTGGTATATGTATATATGTGTGTATATTTTTTTACATCGTGAGTGCAATATTGTTTGATAAAAACTACCTTTTTAGCTAAAAGGTCAGCACGATCACTTTTTTCTTATGTATGTCTCTCACCCTGTTGCTATGGAGCATTAATAGAAAGGGTAGAGGGTGTACAAACGTGTATTTTACCAGGCTCTACGAGATATCAGAATTATGAATGATCTCTGAACATTAGGTTTATTTACCTGGATGGATTACCTAAAGGGTAATTATATACCTGTACATATTTTATAACCTATATTGCCACGCCACCAACCGAGTGGGACTACCCTGCAGAGGTCGGGATTCTGTCCGGTGGTTTTTCACCGGCTGTCAGGATTCCAGCGTCTGTCTCCTGAACGCGGGGATCCCGGCAGCCGATATTTTAACTGAATCCCATCTGAGCCTACCTGCAGTGATGGTCAACGCCCAGGTGCCAGCACATCTAGAATGGGTAATGTTCCCTCCAAAACTCACTTCCAGAATGCTGCTAGGGGACCACACCTGCCATCTCTAGCCTAAATCCAAGCTCCAAAGGTGGGCACCCAAGGTCCCCAGGCAGGGTTTCCTGGCCGTGGAGGGGAAGCTATTTGGATCTCCCTGGAACCACTTAGCTGGCTGTGTTATGCAGCCTTCCCTCTACCTTCTCATGCCACTTTCACGGATGAGGCTGCATGGGATGGCATTCCATTTCCCTGCGAGTGGGCTGGGGGACCTAGTAGCCCATAGGGAGCTCCGGATTCCCCCTAGACCACCAGGTAGGGAAGGCAAGTGCATCTTTTCGTTATTTACATTCATTTAAAATACCATTTCATTGTAAAATAGATCCTGTGAGCTTGGTGCACAGCAACATGTGTTACACACCACATTACTGCAGCTCAGGAACTGCTTTCTTGGCTCAGTGCTGCACGGCCATATAAACCACATGTAGCTTTTCTTTTAAACCTTTATATAATTGTTTTTATTATCACAGGGCTTCACTAACATAACCCTGCAGCCTCGGCTGCTGGCGATCTCCATTTGCACTCCCCCTGGTGCAGCACACTGGGGTTAAGTGTCCTCTTTGCCGCCTGAGTACCACAATCCGGGCTACGAGTGCTCCTTACTGTCCTCGCTCAGTGCCAGGGGGTATAGGGAGCTGGCTCGCCCTGTACCCCAGCTTGCAGCCACTTAGCCCTGCCGCCCCATGGTGTGGTTGCACCATGCGTTGGCTCCTGGTTCCCAGCGGTTGGCACACAAACCTCTCCCTTGGCACACTGGCAGCCAGTTTGCCCATTTGTGGTACTCAGCCCTACTACACTGGGACATCAGGCGCAAGGCTCCTGTTCCCCAGTGGTCAGCATAATTCTCTGCAGGACGGGACTACATTCTGGCTGCAGTGGGTCTTTGTTACTTAGTCCCCCGGTTCATTGCACCAAGGGATAAGACAGTGTGGCTGCTGGAGAGAGTCTATGGCCACAGCACATCAAACAGTTTTAACAAATACATTTTTATGCAAACTAGGGGTGACCATCGACCATTAATGATTCTAAACCATCGATGGTTTAGGGTTGATGTCGATTTATTTTAACATTGATGTTGGCATCATCGGGGGATAACTTTGATGGTGGGAAACCATCTGAATGGGAACCATCAATGTTTTTGCCCATCGATGGTCACCATTAAATTAGTATTGAACTAGATGTGGGCCAATCAGAGCCCGGGGGCATGGCTTCGTGGGTGTCAGGGGGTGGAGCTATGCGCCATGTCCCTGACACCCTAGAGAAAAAAAATATATATATATTTGATAGCTCTTTACCATCGATGGTGGGAAACCATCTGGTTCTCCCCCATCGATGGTAAAAGTAGTTACCATCGGTCATAGACCATCGATGATTTGGAATCATCAATGGTCGATGGCCATCCCTACCACCATCAGCGTCGCAGACATATCGATGGCATACCTAACTCAAACGGTGCCTGGCGTCAGACAGATATTCAACAAATGGCATCTAGCACCTATTGGTCCATTTAAATATGGGGCTGCAACACTTAGTGCTGCTGCCACCATAGGCCAGGGGGAAAGAGAGGGGGCCGGCATCGGAATGGGAACCCGGCCACCATAGAATTCTATGGCCTGTTGGGTAATATAAATTCACCCATAGGGGGTGATTCAGTTCTATGGGATGTGCCTTACCAGAATTGATTCTGCCCCTTAAGTTAGTTTTAAAGATGTCCACCCAAATGTAATTATTTATTGGGTTTATCCACATCCTCCAGCTGATCCTACAATTATTTGCAGACTTATTTATACTGCTCTCAGTGAATTGCAACTTTGTTGCCACGATTTAGAAACCTACAGTACCAGGTTCTTTTGTAGGGAATACTGGAGGGAGGGAGCGCTCGGACCGTTCTCTTTTCAAAGTGATATTAGCATATCCGCTGAATAAGCGGCCTGTTCAGTAAAACCTTTAATATCATCTCAGTGGAGGGATTTTATTTTCCAATAGAACCTTTTTAAGGTTTTGCACAGAAATGTCTGTTTGTGCAGACTGATACATTTTTACCAGCTGTCTGCACCTATTTTTAGGCTTTTTACACTGAGTTGCATTTGATACCATCTGAAAGGTTGTCTGTCGTGTCGCCAAGTGACGGCATGCGGTGCATAGTTTTACTGAGAAACATACAGACCTGTCTCGTTATTTTGGCGTCCAGTGTAACACGTCTCGCTGTATCTTCTACAGTAAGTCTGCAACATCACATGGATTAAGATTATAGGGGCAGATGTATCAACCTGGAGAAGGCACAATGAAGTGATAAACCAGTGATATGTACAAGGTGATAAACAAACTAGCCAATCAGCTCCAATATGTAAATTAACAGTTAGGATCTGATTGGCTGGTGTGTTTATCACCTTGCACATTTCACTGGTTTATCACTTCCTTATGCCTTCTCCACACTAATACATCTGCCCCATAGTGCGATGGCCTACATCCCTGGCCGTTTCTCCGCAGTGCCGGTAACGGCTGTCACCCTGCCGCCACTAGGCACACACAGCAAGCAAACGTAGTGCCACTCTTCCTTCACCTGCTCTTGCTATTTCTAGGCATGAAGAATCGGCTTGGGGCTGAGCAGGGCAGCAAGTTCCCCAGAGGGAGCTAAGCAGCAGGTTGAACATACGCCAATGCTCCCCAGTAAGATTATACGCCTGCAAACCCCGTAGACTGAGCGCAGGATCATTACTGCTTACTGAGTAATATCCGGGCGTGCTGTGTGTAATTAATCTCTGCCCCTCTCCTGGCTAAGGGTTAAAATGGAGGGAGTTGTTCAGTGATGCCAATTTTAAGGTGGAAGTCCACACAATATTTTTCCTTTTCCACATACTATATATAAATATATGAAGGCCTTATACTCAATGACATTAAATCACGTGTTTTCCGGCAGTGTTATCGCTAGTACGATGAAGCCTGGCGTTGGAACCCACTTTTGCAGTATTGCGTTCGCATAGTCGCCGCCTATGAGGGAGTGTATTTTTGCTTTGCAAGTGTGTGAACGCATGTGTAGTAGAGCTGTACAAACAGATATTACGCAGGACTTACTCAGCCGCTGCGATCACATCAGCCTGTCCGGTCCCAGAAATTGACGTCAGACACCCGCCCTGCAAACGCTTGGACACGCCTGCGTTTTTCCAACCACTCCCAGAAAACGGTCAGTTGCCACCCACAAACGCCTTCTTCCTGTCAATCTCCTTGCGATCGCCCGTGCGAACAGATCCTTTGCACAAACCCGTCGCTGTGCGGCAATCCGCTTTGTACCCGTGCGACTCACATGCGCATTACGGTGCATGCGCAGTTTAGACCTGACTGCCAGCTGTACGAAAACGCAGCCTAGCGATTAGGTCTGAATTAGGTCCATCGTGGCTTTCCAAACGCTTATTCCTCCACTTCTTCCTCCAGTCAGTGCGTATAACAAAATGATCCCTTTCCATGTATTGTCATACGTATACAATATAATAATGATCGACCGTTGCCGCATAATATAAATACTATCAATGTATAATTCATAGTCAGAGAGGGTCAGGTACAATTCATTATTTAAATGTAAGCGATGGTGGAAATGACCCTTGTAATCCTGCCGCAGGTGGAACGCAGCCTCGGGGCTTGGACAAGAATTACAACCTATTTAATAAAAATATATCTCCTCATTTTCTCTTCTGCGTAGTGTTGTTTCAGAGTCACTTTACACTGAAGGCCGACAATGGTAGTGACAGCATCTAGCTTGTTG
The DNA here is from genome assembly GCF_028390025.1 of Pseudophryne corroboree. Taxonomy (NCBI): domain Eukaryota; kingdom Metazoa; phylum Chordata; class Amphibia; order Anura; family Myobatrachidae; genus Pseudophryne; species Pseudophryne corroboree. The sequence goes on along the minus strand of NC_086452.1, from coordinate 454,663,155 downwards.
TGTTCACAGAGAAATAGGTTCCAAACACACAAATATCTCATGTTCCAGCATAAACATTTCTTGTTTAGAAGCCGCTGTAGAGTAAACGCTATTCATCAATTGTATAAGTAGAAGGCCGCAGGATATTGTATACCAGCAAATACCACGCTTGCCAGTCATTTCCCGGATTTATGGAAAGAAAACATTTTACAATAAAAAAAATTCCTCTATCCGCGCTGCCTACCGAGCTTATATTTGGTGGGATGTCATCTTGCAGCATCAGATCTGCTCCTAATAAAGTGAGTAAAGGTGAGTACGATGTGTACTCACCGATGCGTTGGACGCTCCTCGGGCCGACATATTGGACGGCCGTACACATGGAGCGATCCGGAGCACGATCGCCCGCTATGCAGCTACATCCCTGTGTATGATATTGTGCAAGGCACGCTCCCATTGAGTCGAGGGGGGTGCCACACCCACCCGGCATAGCACTGCATAGGATCGGCAGCTGCTTCCCCTGATCTTTTAACATGCAGTAAGATCAGGGGAAGCGAGGGAGCGCGCCATGCACAATATCGTGCATACACACGGAACGATTGGTCGTCCGATCGATCGGGAATGCCCCGATTGTCCATGTGTATCCACCTTAAGTCTTTCAGAATCCCATAAAGGGCCAGTAGAAAGCTACGGTCAGATGGTCATTGTCCATGTCTGTTGTCTACCACACGTGTCATATTGTGGGTGTTCTGAGTGTTTTGTATCATTTTTTTTTTCTACTAAATGCGACATTTCGCCCACTCTACCTTCTTGTTGCTTTTGAACGATTCCGAATGCAAACGAATGACCACTGTTGCGAAAACCTTTTAGTGGGGCCCCAACGTGTAACTGCCATTGTTTTGGGCCCCCAAGTGTCACTGTGCCATTGTTCTGGACCCCAAAGTGTAACACTGTCATTGTTCTGGGCCCACAAGTGTCACTGTGCCATTGTTCTGGACCCCAAAATGTAACACTGTCATTGTTCTGGGCCCACAAGTGTCACTGGGCCGTAGTTCTGGGCCCCCAAGTTTCCCTGTGCCATAGTTCTGGGCCCCCAAGTTTCCCTGTGCCATAGTTCTGGGCCCCGAAGTTTCCCTGTGCCATAGTTCTGGGCTCCGAAGTTTCCCTGTGCCATAGTTCTGAGCAACCAAGTGTCCATGTGTCATTATTCTGAGCCCCCAAGTGTCAGTGTGTCATTGTGCTGAGCCCCCTAGTGTCAGGGTGTCATTGTGTTGGGCCGCCAAGTGTCAGTGTGTCATTGTGCTGAGCCCGCTAGTGTCAGTGTGCCATTGTGTTGGGCCGCCAAGTGTCAGTGTGTCATTGTGCTGAGCCCCCTAGTGTCAGGGTGTCATTGTGTTGGGCCGCCAAGTGTCAGTGTGTCATTGTGCTGGCCCCCTAGTGTCAATGTGCCATTTTTCTTGTACCCCAGGTGTAAGTGTGCCATTGTTCTGGGACCCCAGGTGTCAGTGTGCCATTGTTCTGGGACCCCAGGTGTCAGTGTGGCATTGTGCTTGGACCCCAGGTGTCAGTGTGCCATTGTGCTTGGACCCCAGGTGTCAGTGTGCCATTGTTCTGGGCCCCCTGGTGTCAGTGTGCCATTGTTCTGGGCCCCCTAGTGTCAGTGTGCCATTGTTCTGGGACCCCAGGTGTCAGTGTGCCATTGTTCTGGGACCCCAGGTGTCAGTGTGCCATTGTGCTTGGACCCCAGGTGTCAGTGTGCCATTGTGCTTGGACCCCAGGTGTCAGTGTGCCATTGTTCTGGGCCCCCTGGTGTCAATGTGCCATTGTTCTGGGCCCCCTAGTGTCAGTGTGCCATTGTTCTGGGACCCCAGGTGTCAGTGTGCCATTGTTCTGGGACCCCAGGTGTCAGTGTGCCGTTGTTCTGGGACCCCAGGTGTCAGTGTGTCATTGTTCTGGGACCCCAGGTGTCAGTGTTCTGGGATTCCAGGTGTCAGTGTGCCATTGTTCTGGGACCCCAGGTGTCAGTGTTCTGTTGTTCTGGGACCCCAGGTGTCAGTGTGCCGTTGTTCTGGGACCCCAGGTGTCAGTGTGTCATTGTTCTGGGACCCCAGGTGTCAGTGTTCTGGGATTCCAGGTGTCAGTGTGCCATTGTTCTGGGACCCCAGGTGTCAGTGATCTGTTGTTCTGGAACCCCAGGTGTCAGTGTGCCGTTGTTCTGGGACCCCAGGTGTCAGTGTTCTGTTGTTCTGGGACCCCAGGTGTCAGTGTTCTGTTGTTTTGAAACCCCAGGTGTCAGTGTGCCGTTGTTCTGGGACCCCAGGTGTCAGTGTTCTGTTGTTCTGGGACCCCAGGTGTCAGTGTGCCATTGTTCTGGGACCCAGAGTCTGTAAGATCGTTCTCAGGCCTGAAATGCTACTGTGCCATTGTTATAGGATCCCACTGATAACTGAGCGAGTCCTATAGACCCACCCTCTCTGTCTGTCATTGTGGGCCTGTTTTGGAATCGTAAAGCGACAATTCAATTAGCTGCTCGTCCATGGTATGCCATTCCGAAATGACACATTGCGACCGTCAGCATCCACTAGTCTTCCCTCGCACCCCATACACGTGCACACGTGCGTCGGATTATTAGTGGTGTTGAGCTACCATGCCCAACCAAATATTGGCCCCCTACATATCATTTTGGCCCCCCATGTGTCACTGTGACATTGTTCTGGGACCCCAAAAGAGACAGTTCTGAGACAAGGTTTTATCATTTGGTTTGTTTTTTTCCGCTGAGTAGAAAAGTTACAATAGGACATAATATATACTGTATTTGTAAGTGAATGCAAAGACACAGCATTGGGATGCATTCATTTGTAGCTTCTGATCTTTTGCAGAACCTGGAGATTTACAAGCTGACCGCGGCACAGTTCCACACTGCCGCAACCAACGCCGAGCTCCGAGTGAAGTAAGTGTTGCTTTTCTCCTATAGATAACCACGTCATCTGTCTGCCATGTTTCTGTCATATGGCTATTGTATTAGTGTTTAGTGTTGCGGCAGCTTCTGTCATTTTTCAAACGCAGCATGTACAGTACACAGCGATTAGAGGCTGATTGGTTGTTACTTTATCCACTTTATCTCTCCGAGGTCTGATACATCTTACCCATAGTATCTTAATCTTTCCTAATTTTCTCTTGTACGTCTGCAGCACAGAGTATATCAGGAGATGAGTGATGTGTCAGTGAGGACAGGGCTGCATGTGATGTGACAATGACAGTGACATGATGTGAGGAGGTGAATGGAGGCAGCAGGAAGCCACAGACTGAGAGTTATATAGTGGGAGGAGCAGGGTCCCCAGCAGCACAGAGTATATCAGGAGATGAGTGATGTGTCAGTGAGGACCGGGCTGCATGTGACAGGGGCGGTGACATGATGTGAGGAGGGGAATGGAGGCAACAGAAAGCCACAGACTGAGAGTTGTATAGTAGAAGGAGCATGTCCCCCAGCAGCACAGAGTATATCAGGAGAAGAGTGATGTGTCAGTGAGGACAGGGCTGCATGTGACAGGGGCAGTGACATGATGTGAGGAGGGGAATGGAGGCAGCAGGAAGCCACAGACTGAGAGTTATATAGTGGGAGGAGCAGGGTCCCCCTGCAGCACAGAGTATATCAGGAGATGAGTGATGTATCAGTGAGGACGGGGCTGCATGTGACAGGGAGGTGACATGATATGAGTAGGGGAATGGAGGCAGCAAGAAGCCACAGACTGTGGGTTATATAGTGTTAGAAGTACAGCGTCATATGACGTGTTAAAAGAGAAACCCGCTCTAGCATATTTACCATGAAATAAAAAATGTCAGGATTCACTGTTTGAAGACGCATATTTGCTGTTTGTGCATAGTTTTATATATCTTTGTATTAATTGCCTATCTCCTTGATTAGGAAACATGCACTGTGCTTTAATCAGTGATAAAATCTGCTATTTGAAGGCAGACAGTTCCCATGTCTTTGATATAAAACGTGAGTGCTTTCAGGACTTGGCAGAACTGTGCTTACGGCCTTCTGTGTGTTTGTAATAATAAAGAATACCTGAAGTAAGACCCTTAATTACTCCCCTGTGGAACTTGCGTACAGCAGCCATCAAAGATAATAAGCGTAGAGGCCGCTGTGCAGAAGATGATCTAGTCCTACTGCTTCCTATTCTCCTTCCTATTGCTAAATCACTCGCTGTACTTCTTAAGTTCTCAGCCTTAAACAATAATCTATTTGTTTGACGTACGTCGCCTGTCGCCTACATAGACAAGAGGTGCCTGAAAGAGAAAACAATATGTTTAGTAAAGGCTGTAGGAGAACTTGTGGTCAAGTCAATAAATGAAAGTTATGTGAAGGTGGTCGAAGCAACTTTTATTACGTTAGCGGTGATTATATGTGTATAAGGGTCAATTTTATAGTGGTACTGTCACATCTTATGGACTTTTCCGTAAGGAATCTTTTCTGTTGGTTGCTAGTAAGCGTGTTCTTATAAAGAGAGACGGTACTGGAATTATTTAGGTCTAGTAATAAGTGAATCGTCCTATGCTCACTTCAGCATAGCACATTAATGGAACGTTCCGCGACCGCATTACCGCAAATAAAACCTGTTCAGTGTTTCACTTGCCGGCAGTGCAGGCTGTTCTTTTCTATATTGGGACCTTGACTTCGGTCGTTCTCTGCTTCAGCTGCTGAGTGCTGCCTTTAAGAAGCCTTGACCTTACACAAAAGACTGGTAATGAAAAGCAACACATACACAAGTAGATGTGGTTAGTAAAGATTCAGCCAGCCTAGTGCACAATTCTTCCGTTTTAGCGTTGCATTACAATGCTTCAGACAGAGCTATGGCTTAGGGAGCTTAACCCTTTCCCCACCAATGCATTCACGACCTGTTGATGCTCCAGGTACTGTTGAATTGCAGGAGAAGCTTCGGGAAAGCACGTTGCCAAGTAACTAAGTTACAGTGGAAGTCGTGGAGCATTTTAGAACCGGTAGAGACTGCCGTTACTGCTATAGGTAATCACACAGAGCCAGGAGAGGGTGCCATTACAGCTATAGGTGCTCACACAGAGCCAGGAGAGGCTGCCATTACAGCTATAGGTGCTCACACACAGCCAGTAGAGACTGCCATTACTGCTATAAGTGCTCACACAGAGCCGGGAGAGGCTGCCATTACTGCTATAGGTGCTCAATAGAGGCTGCCATTACTGCTATAGGTGTTTACACAGAGCCAGGAGAGGCTGCCATTACTGCTATAGGTGCTCACACAGCCAGTAGAGGCTGACATTACTGCTATAGGTGTTTACATAGAGCCGGGAGAGGCTGCCATTACTGCTATAGGTGTTTACATAGAGCCGGGAGAGGCTGCCATTACTGCTATAGGTGTTCACACACAGCCAGTTGAGACTGCCATTACTGCTATAGGTGCTCACACCGAGCCAGTAGAGGCTGTCATTACTGCTATAGGTGTTTACATAGAGCCGGGAGAGGCTGCCATTACTGCTATAGGTGTTCACACAGAGCCAGTAGAGACTGCCATTACTGCTATAGGTGCTCACACAGAGCCAGTAGAGGCTGACATTACCGCTATATTTGTTTATATAGAGCCGGGAGAGGCTGCCATTACTGCTATAGGTGCTCACACAGAGCCGGGAGAGTCTGCCATTACAGCTATAGGTGCTCACACAGCCAGAAGAGGCTGCCATTACAGCTGTAGGTGCTCACACAGATCCAGGAGAGGCTGCCATTACTGCTATAGGTGCTCACACAGAACCGGGAGAGGATGCCATTACTGCTATAGGTTCTCACACACAGCCAGTAGAGACTGCCATTACTGCTATAGGTGTTTACATAGAGCCGGGAGAGGCTGCCATTAATGCTATAGGTGCTCACATAGAGCAGGGAGAAGCTGCCATTACTGCTATAGGTGCTAACACAGAGCCGAGAGAGCCTTCCATTACAGCTATAGGTGCTCACACAGAGCCGGGAGAGGCTGCCATTACAGCTATAGGTGCTCACACAGATCCAGGAGAGGCTGCCATTACTGCTGTAGGTGCTCACACACAGCCAGTAGTTTCTGCCATTACTGCTATAGGTGTTTACATAGAGCCGGGAGAGGCTGCCATTACTGCTATAGGTGCTCACACAGCCAGGAAAGGCTGCCATTACTGCTATAGGTGCTCTCACAGAGCCGAGAGAGGCTGCCATTACAGCTATAGGTGCTCACACACAGCCAGTAGAGATTGCCATGACTGCTATAGGTGCTCACACAGAGCCAGTAGAGACTGCCATTACTGCTATATGTTCTCAAACAGAGCCAGTAGAGGCTGCCTTTACTGCTATAGGTTCTCAAACAGAGCCAGTAGAGGCTGCCCTTACTGCTATGGGTGTTCACACAGAGCCAGTAGAGGCTGCCATTACTGCTATAGGTGCTCACATAGAGCTAGTAGACACTGCCATTACTGCTATAGGTGCTCACACAGAGCCAGTAGAGGCTGCATTACTGCTATAGGTGTTCACACAGAGACGGGAGAGGCTGCCATTACTGCTATAGGTGCTCACACAGAGCCGGGAGAGGCTGCCATTACTCTATAGGTGCTCACACGGAGCCGGGAGAGGCTGCCATTACTGCTATAGGTGCTCACACAGAGCCAGGAGAGGCTGCCATTACTGCTATAGGTGCTCACACGGAGCCGGGAGAGGCTGCCATTACTGCTATAGGTGCTCACACAGAGCCAGGAGAGACTGCCATTACTGCTATAGGTTCTCACACAGAGCCGGGAGAGGCTGCCATTACTGCTATAGGTGCTCACACGGAGCCGGGAGAGGCTGCCATTACTGCTATAGGTGCTCACACAGAGCCGGGAGAGACTGCTGTTACTGCTATAGGTTCTCAGTGTATCAGGAATGGCATTATTTAACCTTTCTGTATCTATGCACGACAAAAGGTCCTTGAAAGTCAACTGGAAGAATGAGTTATGTAGAATAAAAGCATTTCTTACAGAGCAACATTCCTGGTTTGTAGCCCACATCCCCCCGCCGTCGGATCAGAGGAGGTTCTCGTTGCTAGGTAGCCTTCCTGACGTACTTTACTTCTTTCTTTCAATCTACTTCTGAGACTGAAAGATTGCGTGATGTGTCCGGAAGAGACTTTGGATGTTTAATGTTGAAAACACAGAATTGGATTGACCCAAAGAAACGGCACGTTTTGCTTTTGGTTCAGGATGTTTTAAAGTCGAAATCCGTCAAAAAGAGTTACGCGGATGTATCCTCATATAGCTCTGAATGCGCCATGTGGCGGGAGAGAGATGCCGGTTCTGGTGCCACTCTGCTATCACCGGCATCTTTACCTAAATGTGTCTTGGTCATCATGTGATGCGACTAGGACACACCAGGAGATTGCGCTGGGTTAATTTGTTATGCGACACTTGTACAGTGCATCCGGAAAGTATTCACAGCGCTTCACTTTTTCCACATTTTGTTATGTTACAGCCTTATTCCAAAATGGAATTAATTTTCTCCTTCAAATTCTACACACAATACCCCATAATGACAACAGGAAAAAAGTTTTTTTTAAGATTTTCGCAAATGTCTTAAAAATAGAAAACAAATAAATCACATGTACATAAGTTTTCACAGCCTTTGCTCAATACTTTGTTGATGCACCTTTGGCAGCAATTACAGCCTCAAGTCTTTTTGAATATGATGCCACAAGCTTGGCACACCTATCTTTGGGCAGTTTCGCCCATTCCTCTTTGCAGCACCACTCAAGCTCCATCAGGTTGGATGGGAAGCGTCGGTGCACAGCCATTTTCAGATCTCTCCAGAGATGTTCAATCGGATTCAAGTCTGGGCTCTGGCTAGGCCACTCAAGGACATTCACAAAGTTGTCCTGAAGCCACTCCTTTGATATCTTGGCTGTGTGCTTAGGGTCGTTGTCCTGCTGAAAGATGAACCATCGCCCCAGTCTGAGGTCACGAGCACTCTGGAGCAGGCTTTTATCCAGGATGTCTATGTATATTGCTGTATTCATCTTTCCTTCTATCCTGACTAGTCTCCTATCCTGACTAGTACCTGCCGCTTAAAAACATCCCCACAGCATGATGCTGCCACCACAATGCTTCACTGTAGGGATGGTATTGGCTGGTGATGAGGGGTGCCTGGTTTCCTCCAAACATGACGCCTGGCATTCACGCCAAAGAGTTCAATCTTTGTCTCATCAGACCAGAGAATTTTTTTCTCATGGTCTGAGAGTCCTTCAGGTGCATTTTGGCAAACACCAGGTGGGCTGCCATGTTCTTTTTACTAAGGAGGAGTGGCTTCTGTCTGGCCATTCTACCATACAGGCCTGATTGGTGAATTGCTGCAGAGATAGTTGTCCTTCTGGAAGGTTCTCCTCTCTCCACAGAGGAATGCTGTAGCTCTGACAGAGTGACCATTGGGTTCTTGGTCACCTCCCTAACTAGGGCTCTTGTCCCCCAATCGCTAAGTTTAAACGGCTGGCTAGCTCTAGGAAGAGTCCTGGTGGTTCAGAACTTCTTCCATTTACGGATGATGGAGGCCACTGTGCTCATTGGGAACTTCAAAGCAGCAGATATTTTTCTGTACCCTTCCCCAGATTTGTGCCTTGAGACAATCCTGTCTCGGAGGTCTACAGACAGTTACTTTGACTTCATGCTTGGTTTGTTCTCAGACATGTACTGTCAAGTGTGGGACCTTATATAGACAGGTGTGTGCCTTTCCAAATCATGTCCAATCAACGGAGTTTAACACAGGCGGGCTCCAATTAAGCTGTAGGAACATCTCAAGGATGCTCAGTGGAAACAGAATGCACCTGAGCTCAATTTTGAGCTTCATGGCAAAGGCTGTGAATACTTATGTACATGTGATTTCTTAGTTTTTTATTTTTAATAGATTTGCAAAAATCTCCCAAAAAACTTTTTCCACGTTGTCATTATGGGGTATTGTGTGTAGAATTTTGAAGGAAAAAATGAATTTATTCTATTTTGGAATAAGGCTGTAACACAGGGATGGGGAACCGTTTTTCTACCAAGGGCCATTTGGATATTTATAAAATCCTTCAGGGGCCATACAAAAATGATCAACTTAAAAATTAGCCTGCCCCCAATAGTTATGCCCCAGTACATATGCCCCCAGTCACTTGTTATGCCCCATTAGATATGCCCCCAGTCAGTTGTTATGCTCCATTAGATATGCCACATTAGATATGCCCTCTAGTAGCGCTGCTTATACACCGACATTAAAAGGAAAAAAAACACAATACTCACCAGCCCCGCTCCTGCTTCCAGACCGTTGCCCTCCGCTTGACCGGCCGCTCCTCCGAACTTTGGGAGAGACGTCATGACGTCTCTCCCATAGCACCGCACAGCCGTACACGCACACTGCAAGAGCCGGAAGCCGGAGCTCAGGAGTGCGCTCCTGCCTCCGGCTGCTGCTGAGGGGAAGAAGCTAGGCGCCCGCTAGTAACAAAATCTCAGCGGGCGCCCAGCATCTCCATGGTTAGGTGAGCCTGGCTGGGCCGGATCAAGTGGCTCTGCAGGCCTTATACGGCCCGCGGGCCTGAGGTCCCCCACCCCTACTGTAACATAACAAAATGTGGAAAAAGTTCAGCGTTGTGAATACTTTCTGGACGCACTGCATATCTGTGTGTGTATACGGAGCTGCATTGTAGCACTGCATATACAGGAGCGTACAGATATACAAGTGTCGCACATCAGATTAATCAGCGCAGTCCCCTGGTGAGTATTAGTCGCATTGCAGTTGCATTATCAGGCGAAATAGACGTTAGGCGTAAGCAGAGTTGTACAGTACCTGGCGCACCGAGAGGGGAGTTTGTGGCAATTGCAGCAATAGTGTATGAGGACACATCTGTATGTTTTGCAACAAAGAAAGTCCATTTGTGCAGTTACTATATAAGCAAGGTCCAGTCTACACTTTGAGTAGTGGTTAGTAAGGGAACAAAATGTAACATTCCAGCACTAAACCAAAGCTATTCTGAAGGGCTGGTTATATTTTCTCCATTTACAGCAAAAAGAGATAATAGATGGTGCAAAAGCATCACATGTATTATAAGGCCTTGCATTGTTCTAGAAGAAAACTTTTTTATATCTTGAGTGCTCACGAGCAGGGCCCTCATCCTCGTGCTTTTTCTTGCCTCACTGCCGACAGTGTACCTCTGCGTTGAGCTGTCCCCGGGGGCGTATCCAGAAGATAAATGAAAGGGGGGGCACCATGATAGGGGAACGGTAATAGTTATATTTACATGCACCTAAGGCACGTGTGCTCCCAGATAAGAGGAGTGGTATCACAGGGGGCGTGGTATCACAGAATACGCCATCAGGTAATGATTGGCTGTAGGAGCGCATCCTAGTTTATTGCCAATGTTTCACCCTGATGAAAAGGCTGATTGGGCCTTGAAATGTTGGTCACCTGTTCCATTAGTTATGGGAGCCTGGAAGGCACCCCAGCACAATATAATTATAGTGTTTAGTTGGTGGTGGCAGGTGCAGCATACCTTGTTTTGGGCGCTGCACTGAGACTCAGACTGCAGGACACGAACTGGCCATCTTTGATTAGCAGAAGCAGCCAGCTGGATCTCCAACAAGCAGCATAAGACATCTGCAGGACAGCCCTGTCACAATCACACAGCATAAGAGATCTGCAGGACAGCCCTGTCACAATCACACGGGCCGCCTTCTCGAGGCTGAGTTTGACTGCACCTAGCATGGTGGTAAAGGAAGTGGAGGAGGAAGCGCTGGGAAACTGTGCGGTGCAGTGAGGGCTAATGAAGCCTACTGCGCCGTCATAAGTAACAGTCTTACTCGATGCTGGCATTTGAACCCCGTGCCTGGGCTGGACTCTGGCTGGCTGGCAGTGGGGGAGGTAGGTTGCGGTGTGAGTATGGGGAGGCTGGTGCTGCAGCTCCAGCCTCCCCATTGGTTACCACACGGACTTGCTGTTAGAGCCGAGGCGGGTCCTAGTGCCTGCCGGCTCTTTTATCAAATCTGACTGACGGAAAAAGCAGTAGTGCTGCTGCTGTTCTCCTTTTGAAACAAAAAGAAGTCAGAAATTACAGCGGGGGCACGGGCCCGAGTGCCCCCCCCCCCCGCCCCCCCCCCCCCTAGTTCTGCCTATGGCTGGCCCTGCTTTTGTGGGTATTATGACTTCATGTGCAACAATGGTTATATAGCTTGTAGCCCATGTTCTGCCGTCTTCTTCCACTCCTTCATTTTGTTTGCACTGCTTATGTGCGTTATAAGGCGCTGTGGACTCTCTTTGGCGCCATCTAAATAAAAGTAATAAGAAATCTGATGCTTAATCTAAAATGTAATGATTATACAGGTAGATTTTTAATGGAATATTGGTTACCTGTGTTTTTCTCTAACGTCCTAGTGGATGCTGGGGACTCCGTAAGGACCATGGGGAATAGACGGGCTCCGCAGGAGACATGGGCACTTTAAGAAAGAATTTAGATTCTGGTGTGCTCTGGCTCCTCCCTCTATGTCCCTCCTCCAGACCTCAGTTTGAATCTGTGCCCGGACGAGCTGGGTGCTGTTCAGTGAGCTCTCCTGAGCTTGCTGTAAGAAAGTGTTTTGTTAGGTTTTTTTATTTTCTGGGAGCTCTGCTGGCAACAGACTCCCTGCATCGTGGGACAGAGGGGAGAGAAGCAGCCCTACTCTCTGAAGATAGGTCCTGCTTCTTAGGCTACTGAACACCATTAGCTCCAGAGGGATCGTACACAGGATCTCACCCTCGTCGTCCGATCCCAGAGCCGCGCCGCCGCCCCCCTCGCAGAGCCGGAAGACAGAAGCCGGGTGAAAGAAGCAAGAAGACTTCGAAATCGGCGGCAGAAGACTCCAGTCTTCACTGAGGTAGCGCACAGCACTGCAGCTGTGCGCCATTGCTCCCACACACACCCACATACTCCGGTCACTGTAGGGTGCAGGGCGCAGGGAGGGGGGGGGGGGGCGCCCTGGGCAGCAATTAGGACCTCTTTGGCAAAAGTTTGCATATATACAGTTGGGCACTGTATATATGTATGAGCCTTCGCCAAAAAATTGTATATTAAAGCGGGACAGAAGCCCGCCGCTGAGGGGGCGGGGCTTCTTCCTCAGCACTCACCAGCGCCATTTTTTCTCCACAGCTCCGCTGAGAGGAAGCTCCCCAGGCTCTCCCCTGCAAATACACGGTAGAAGAGGGTAAAAAGAGAGGGGGGGGCACATGATTTGGCGCAAAAAAGCAATATAACAGCGACTACTGGGTTAACACTAAGTTACTGTGTTATTCCTGGGATATATAGCGCTGGGGTGTGTGCTGGCATACTCTTTCTCTGTCTCTCCAAAGGGCCTTGTGAGGGAACTGTCTTCAAAAAGAGCATTCCCTGTGTGTGTGGTGTGTCGGTACGCTTGTGTCGACATGTTTGACGAGGAAGGCTATGTGGAAACAGAGCGGGAGCAAATGAATGTGGTGTCTCCGCCGACGGCGCCGACACCTGATTGGATGGATATGTGGAAGGTTTTAAATGATAATGTTAATTCCTTGCATAAAAGGTTGGATAAAGCTGAAACCTTAGGACAGTCAGGGTCTCAGCCCGTGCCTGATCCTACAGCGCAGAGGCCGTCAGGGTCTCAGAAGCGCCCACTATCCCAAATTGTTGACACAGATACCGACATGGATTCTGACTCCAGTGTCGATTACGATGATGCAAAGTTACAGCCTAAATTGGCTAAATCCATCCGTTATATGATTATAGCAATTAAGGATGTGTTGCACATCACAGAGGAAACCCCAGTCCCTGACAAGAGGGTTCATATGTATGGGGAAAAAAGGCAGGTGGTGACCTTTCCCCCTTCACATGAGCTAAATGAGTTATGTGAAAAGGCTTGGGAATCTCCAGATAAAAAACTGCAGATTTCCAAACGGATGCTTATGGCGTATCCTTTCCCGCCAACGGACAGGTTACGCTGGGAATCCTCCCCAAGGGTGGACAAAGCTTTAACACGCTTATCCAAGAGGGTAGCCCTGCCTTCACAGGATACGCCCACCCTAAAAGATGCTGCGGATAGAAAGCAAGAGGGTACCCTGAAGTCCATTTATACACATTCAGGTACCTTAGTGCAGTGCTGTAGCAGCATGGACGGATACCTTATCTGAGGAACTTGATACCTTAGACAAGGATACTATATTAATGACCCTGGGGCATATAAAAGACGCTGTCCTATATATGAGAGATGCTCAAAGAGACATTAGCCTACTGGGCTCTAGAATAAATGCTATGTCGATTTCTGCCAGAAGGGTCCTGTGGACTCTGCAATGGGACAGGTGATGCCGACTCAAAAAGGCACATGGAGGTTTTACCTTACAAGGGTGAGGAATTGTTTGGGGAGGGTCTCTCGGACCTGGTCTCCACAGCTACTGCTGGAAAGTCAATTTTTTTGCCATATGTTTCCTCACAACCTAAGAAAGCACCGTATTACCAAATGCAGTCCTTTCGATCACAAAAAGGCAATAAAGTCCGAGGTGCGTCCTTTCTTGCCAGAGACAGGGGCAGAGGAAGGAAGCTGCACAACACAGCTAGTTCCCAGGAACAGAAGTCCTCCCCGGCCTCTACAAAATCCACCGCATGACGCTGGGGCTCCACAGGCGGAGCTAGGCCCGGTGGGGGCGCGTCTCCGAAATTTCAGCCACAAGTGGGTTCACTCCCAGTTGGATCCCTGGGCAATAGAGATTGTGTCTCAGGGATACAAGCTGGAATTCGAAGAGATGCCCCCTCACCGATACCTCAAATCGGCCCTGCCAGCTTCCCCCCAGTGTTAACTGGTTCCGGTATGAATGGTAGACCATGTTATCGTCGACAGTCATTAGGTCGACCACTATTGGTCGACATTGACATGGACACATGGTCGACACATGAAAAGGTCGACATGAGTTTTTTTACTTTTTTTGGTGTAGTTTTTTGCGGAATGTGACTGAGAACCCCAAATAGTGCACCGTGTCCCCTCGCATGGCTCGCTTCGCTCGCCATGCTGCGGGCATGGTGCCTTCGCTCCGCTACCGCTTCGCTCGGCACAGATTACCGTTCCAGTCGTAGTCCACGTGGATCGTAAAGTATGGAAAAGTTCCCCAAAAGGAAAAAAGTTAAAAAACTCATGTTGACCTTTTCATGTGTCGAACTTTCATGTGTCGACCATGTGTCCATGTCGACCATGTCCATGTCGACCAATAGTGGTCGACCTAATGACTGTCGACCATAACATGGTCGACCATCTGAACGGATACCGTGTTGGTTCCGGTATGAATGGTCGACCATGTTATGGTCGACAGTCATTAGGTCGACCACTATTGGTCGACATTGACATGGTCGACATGTACGGAAAAGTTCCCCAAAAGAAAAAGGTAAACGCATGTCGACCTTTTCATGTGTCGACCATTTTCATGTGTCGACCATGTGTCCATGTCAATGTTGACCAATAGTGGTCAACCTAATGACTGTCGACCATAACATGGTCGACCATCTGAACGGATACCGTGTTAACTGCAATTCACAAATTGTATCTTCAACAGGTGGTGGTCAAGGTTCCCCTCCATCAACAAGGAAAGGATTATTATTCGACCATGTTTGTGGTACCGAAACCGGACGGTTCGGTCAGACCCATATTGAATTTAAAATCCCTGAACATATACCTGAAAAGGTTCAAGTTCAAGATGGAATCGCTCAGAGCGGTCATCGCAAGCCTGGAAGGGGGGGGGATTTTATGGTGTCTCTGGACATAAAGGATGCATATCTTCATGTCCCCATTTATCCACCTCATCAGGCACACCTCAGATTTGTGGTACAGGATTGTCATTACCAATTTCAGATGTTGCCATTTGGTCTCTCCACGGAACCGAGAATATTTACCAAGGTAATGGCGGAAATGATGGCACCTTGGGATCTTAACGTGGTATTGAGTTTCCTGAAATCACACTGGTTTGAAACACTCAAGACGGTGGAATTGAAATATCTCACGTGGAAGGTGGTCATGCTACTAGCCTTGGCTTCGGCTAGGCGTGTGTCAGAATTGGCGGCTTTGTCACATAAAAGCCCTAATCTGGTTTTCCATGCGGAAAGAGCAGAATTGCGGACCCGCCCACAATTTCTGCCGAAAGTGGTTTCATCCTTTCATATAAACCAACCTATTGTGGTGCCTGTGGCTACTACTGACTTGGAGGATTCCGAGTTACTGGATGAGGTCAGGGCTTTGAAGGTTTATGTAGCCAGAACGGCTAGGGTCAGGAAAACAGAATCTTTGTTTATCCTGTATGCTTCCAACAAGCTTGGGGCGCCTGCTTCAAAGCAGACTATTGCTCGCTGGATCTGTAACACGATTCAGCAGGCTCATTCTGTGGCTGGATTGCCGCTGCCTAAATCAGTTAAGGCCCATTCCACAAGGAAGGTGGGCTCTTCTTGGGCGGCTGCCCGAGGGGTCTCGGCATTACAACTTTGCCGAGCGGCTACTTGGTCAGGTTCAAACACCTTTGCAAAGTTCTACAAGTTTGATACCCTGGCTGAGGAGGACCTTGTGTTTGCTCATTCGGTGCTGCAGAGTCGTCCGCACTCTCCCGCCCGTTTGGGAGCTTTGGTATAATCCCCATGGTCCTTACGGAGTCCCCAGCATCCACTAGGACGTTAGAGAAAATAAGATTTTACTTACCGGTAAATCTATTTCTCGTAGTCCGTAGTGGATGCTGGGCGCCCGTCCCAAGTGCGGACTTCTTCTGCAATGCTTGTATATAGTTATTGCTTAAATAAGGATTATGTTATGGTTGCATCAGGGTTGATCTGATGCTCTGTTGTTGTTCATACTGTTAACTGGGTAAGTTTATCACAAGTTATACGGTGTGATTGGTGTGGCTGGTATGAGTCTTGCCCTGGATTTCCAAAATCCTTTCCTTGTACTGTCAGCTCTTCCGGGCACAGTTTCTCTAACTGAGGTCTGGAGGAGGGACATAGAGGGAGGAGCCAGAGCACACCAGAATCTAAATTCTTTCTTAAAGTGCCCATGTCTCCTGCGGAGCCCGTCTATTCCTCATGGTCCTTACGGAGTCCCCAGCATCCACTACGGACTACGAGAAATAGATTTACCGGTAAGTAAAATCTTATTTTTTTTATGTTTATTGAGTTTTCACAATGAAGCAAATAAAGTTACAAACATTTGTGCAGTCTCAGAAATGGGATAAGGGAGACATCTAAACAGAACAGTAGAATAATACAGAGAAGACATGGCGTCTCCTACTAGAGAAAATACAATATATTAGGCAGAAGGATCCTGAATTAGAGAAGGCTTAGTGTAAGAATGGCAAAAAACTGAGCCAAAAAATGGACCATCAATCAAGTAACAAAATGGCATACAGAAGAAGATCCGTAAAATAGAGAAGACAAACAAAGAAGAAGCAAGAGGGAAGGAAGGGAGGGACATAGGGAACGGAGTCAGTGTCGGCAAAGAACATATAAAACTTGTCTGTGACAGGCATATGACAGGACGAGAACAAAAAATATAATATAATAGGGCTCATGAAGCATGCATGTAGACAAACATTAATAGTTTAAACAAACATTCTCAAAGGTCAGTAGCAATGCGACGCAATAAGAACCATTTTGTTGAATCAACACATATTGTTGGTAAGGCATACTTGTCAACTTTTAGGCTGCTCTCTCCAGGAGAGAGCAGCCAGGTCGGCTCAGCAGGGGGGCGGGCAGTGACGTAACGTGCACAGGGTAGGGGGGCGGGCCAGAGGCGGAACGGGGATGTGGCGGAGTCAGGACGGGGGCATGGCTGCGGGATCGCATCATGTACGCCACGCCCCCGCTGTGTAATGCCGCTATTACCGCCATTATACAGCAGGGGGCGTGGCTATGATGACGCGATTCAACAAGAATTGCGTCATCGCCTGCCCAGACCGCCCACTTTACTCGCTAAGTGGGCGGCCGAGCAGGGATAACCCCAGAAATCGGGAGACTTGCCTGCTCTTCCAGGGGGCCGGGATGGTCATCCGATTTTCGGGAGCCTCCCGGCCATTCCGGGAGAGTAGGCAAGTATGTGGTAAGGGTCTAAAGAGTCTATAAATGGGCCCCATTTTTTGTAAAAACGTATAACATTACATTCAACATTAGGCAGAGTGGACTGGCGTTCTAAGAATAAGGTACGAATAAGGAGTGAACACAAAGTATCGATACCTGGGTTTTTATACAAATGGCATATTACATTTATAGCACCATATTCCACACTCCCTTTATCCTTATTTCTGGGTGACTTTGCAGATGATCAGTCTTATGGATAAGGTTTATATTGCTGTTAGAATTGGGTGTACCCTGCCAAGTGCATGTGGTTTGTGTCTGCTGTGTTCCATTTAGGTGGCTCTTTCCTCTGACACCAGTAGTTTCCCAGGCAATAAACTGTCTTCCCGGAATCACTAAAGTCTCTGTGCACTTTGCCTATTCTCACTGCTCAGGGATCCGTGACTCAAGCTCTGCTATAGAAAGGACAGTTCCTTAATCCCCCCAGCCACTGGGAATAAAATGCCATTTCATTTCCAGCTCTATTAATGCCCTGGATCTGAGGATAAAGCGTGGCTCCCAAAAGGCACCGGCCAAATGTTTTGCGTCCCCTTTTGTCTCGTTATGAGTGTTACTTTAGATTAGTTTGCCACGGATTAAACCTTAATACTTCTGCTGCATCGGTGGAATAAAATCAGAGAAGAGGTCGGAAGCTTATTGCAGACGTTACAGAAATACCCTTAAAGTGTGCCGTGTGCTTTTTTTATTTATAATATTATTTATATTTTTATATTGCATTTTTTTTATTATTCTATTTTATCCTTTCTGCAGTTTATCTGCTCCCCGTCTTTCGCGCTGCTTGTGCGGCTCTCTGTGTACGTCTTATAGCGTGCCTGCTTTCATTATTACTTTAAAAAGGTAGCACTGTAGAGAGAGGATTAAGAAGTTGTTAAGCGATAAAATTATTCAGAGCTAAATTATGTTTTTCCATCCTCGCGTCTCATTATGAATGGATGGCTGAATCCTGCTTTCGAGAGGCTGTGTTTTTTTTTTTCCACTCTAATTTATTTATTTTTACTTTAATTGTGTGAAGAGCAAATGTAGATAGAGGCATCCGTGATGCCGAGTGAGTGCTGTCGGCTAAAGAGCTTACATATCTGCTGTATAAACTATATGCTAATGCGTCAAGAGCCGGTCGGAACTTGCCCTCTATCTGAAGAGACGCCAGGGAGGGTTCTAGGTATTATTCATCCCACTGCTCTTTTATTTCCGTCATTTCACTGCACAAACTGGCATCAAGGGAACATCCGTTCCTCATTACCAAACATCTCCCAGTGATGATGTCACACACAGGACGTGTTACTTAGAACTCAAGCAAGCAATTTATTTTAATGACAAATAATAGATTAGATTTGGTAACCAGGAGAATACATAGGAAACAGTGGCAAATAATATTGATGGGTCATCTCCATCCAATCAGAATGCTGTATATCTGATGAATACTTCTAAGGACAGGATTTGCAAGGTTACAATGGGTTGTCCCCCCTAAGGTGGGTACTGTGGGTGTGGCATCGCGTCACCCCTTGGATTTCGGCCATCTCTTCCAATTTCGATGCACATGGTTTGGCACTTGACAGCACTGCGGATTTAAATTCAGCTTGCTAAAATGCCGACGCCTATTCAACAGGCAACCCCTCCAGTTGCTGTGGAACTACACATCCCAGCATGCCCTGCCACGGTATTGCTATTAGAGCATGTATGCTAAAACTGTGGCAGGGCATGCTGGGATATGTGGTTCCACAGCAGTTGGAGGTTCTGCGCTTGGAATACACCTGCTGTGTGACGTCTTACCTGCATGATATGCTTAAAAAGAAAAATCTGCCTAGATTGTAGTGTTCTCGAATTACTATATCTGCCGGGAATGTAGAAGCATCCAACCCACAACGCTGCAGCAGGTACCTGTTTTACAAACGGCAAGCTGCATTGGTTGTGAAGCTCTTCCCTTCCGCAGGCAGTACGCTCTCAGTAATTATTCAAAATGAATATTTTAAATGGGATTTAACTCCCCCACACCCGTTCAGGCATTTTGCAGCTTGCAGGGTGGAACCGCCGTTTTGGGATGCATTAAAATGCAATTTATCTGTTTGTGCACGCTGCAGATTCACGCAGAATGTACTGCAAAGGCCGTACAATGAGAATCTGCATTAGCACCCTGGGATTTTATTTTGCATTTTATAACTTAACACAGAAAAATGGTTTTGCCATCAATAAAACGCAGGTCATTTATTTCTGTTCCTGCTTATTGATTTGGCCTGGCGCCATAAAGGCCTTCCTTGACCCTGTATGATGCAGCATGAATTTGGGATTTTGAGGCACGAACACTTGGGGCGCTGAGTTAGTACACAGCAGCTGTAAATATGGCACTTAGTGTACAGTGCAGGACCCAGGTAATTGCAGTGCAGAGATAATCAGCGAGGCTTGTGCATAATGTGATGCAGCATATGGTTAGACCTGTGACGTTCTATTATCAAGAAGCCCACACTAGAAAGTGGATCCTGCATTTCAGCAGCATGTACTATGTCGGCCAGCCAGTATGTATATGATGGCGTTATAAGCAGACCCACTTCTTCCAGCACGCAATGCTCCTCTCTACCTGTTTATTATCATTTCCAATTACAGTAACCTGGTCTGGCTGATGTCAGTGAATTCTGCACAGGTTACTGCAGCTGGAAGATAACTGTGAAGGACGGGTACAGATCGCTGTATGCCGGGGGAAGTGGGTGGATGTTGTCATCCTGCAGTTTATCGTACATTAAAGGGCACCATATGGGTACTGTTGTAGTTACCCTTTAATTCTATAACTCCTACACATTACGCAGAGCTGTGCCTAGAATGTTTAATCAGTCTGTACCCTGGTGGAGCTTACTTTCTAAAGGCCCATATAGACGGGCTGATGTGCGAGAGATGTGTGCTGAGCGTACGGGGGGGCGCTCATTTAACCCAGCGGGTGAAATTAGCGACCCGGCTAGATTGGCCTGCACGGCAGGCCAATCTAGCACCAGCGATAGCAATGCGCGGGGCTGCGCATCGCTATCGCTGTATGGGGTACACACGGAGCGATCCTGCTTAAATTCTAAGCAATCTAGTTAGATTGCTTAGAATATCGCTCCGTGAGTACCCCCCCTTAAGGGGCAGATGTATTAAGCTTGGAGAAGTGATAAAGCAGTGATAAGTGGAAGGTGATAGTGCACCAGCCAATCAGCTCCAATATGTAAATTAACAGTTAGGAGCTGATTGGCTGGTGCTTTATCACCTTGCACTTATCACTGCTTTATCACTTACCCAGGCTTAATACATCTGCACCTAAGTTCTTTAACATTCAGACAATGGCTAGCTTCACCAGAGGCCCTTTAACTTACTAGTAGGTTGTGGACATTGTGGGGTTGGGGGATGTGGGCACACGGAGGAAACCCTCAGGGTGGGTAATAGAGTCTGATTCTGAACCGCAGGCAAATCGTTATGCTGCAGCGTATATACGCATCATTGTGCCGGACAGACACTGCTGTCTTCGGAATAGATGAATGTCCACTTACCCTGCTAGGAAATACTAGGAGATAAGTAGAAGAGGAATCTCTCGCTCCTCTCTCTACAAGACGCTAAGAGAAAGAAATCTGGAGGACTTGTACGTCTGCTCCATCCCAAACAGCACTTGAGAAATCACTTGTTTACAATCGGCTGCAGTGACCTGATTGGTAA
This sequence comes from Pseudophryne corroboree, assembly GCF_028390025.1. Taxonomy (NCBI): domain Eukaryota; kingdom Metazoa; phylum Chordata; class Amphibia; order Anura; family Myobatrachidae; genus Pseudophryne; species Pseudophryne corroboree. Next base: position 454,642,354 of record NC_086452.1, on the reverse strand, counting down.
TTAGCAGCCCCAGGCGAGGCCGGGGTCCCTCTCCAAGCAATCAGGTCATTAATTCAGCTGTGTCCTTCACTCTGGAATAGTAATTGCGCTGCATTCTTGGACATTACCGCGGTTTGCATGGTGCGGGTGAGATCTGGAGGCGGCTTTTCCTGACTTGCCACCTGGAGTCATTCTATAGGGATTCCGTCCTGCATACATTGCAGAGTGCACGGACAGTATAAATATATGGCATCGCCATACAATTGGTAAGGATTCAAATTAAATCTAGAGGGAGCTCACTCCTTTATCTCTGTAGATATCACAGTTTTAATACACAGGACCATTTTATGCAGGACCATATGCAGGAAAGGACCATATTATGCAGGACCATTTTCTGCATGACTGTGTAATACATGACTACAGGGTGATTCAAAAGTCACAGTACACCTTTTTGTTTCAAAAACTGTGCAGGAAATGGGAAAACTGAATACTCCAGTAAGGTATGGGTGAGGTGGGCTATCTTTTAGGGTATGTACCGAACATGGGCGCCATCTTGAAATCGGCCATCTTGAATCTAAGTCGTTTTTTTTGTCAAATGGAAAGGGGGTCGTGTAACATGTCAAACAACATCAGAATTTGCTGAAAAGTTTATTGCTGCAAACAGATTTGAAATAGCAGTTATGGTTCAAAAGTAACAAAAAAATAATTGTTGGAATTACAGGCTGAACTGTTCTCCATAAAGGACAGTCATTTAATGTGTGGGCATTGTGCTGGGTTTTGGGCTCTTCACGAAGGAGGCCAAAACCATTTTTAAGGTTGTCTCATCAGTAGCACTTTTTGGAAGACCACTCCGTGACTTGTCAGCCACAGTCCCAGTTTCTCGGAATTTGGAAATTAGGCACCTGACAGTGTTATGTGAAATTAGAGGTCTTTCTGGGTGCCGGTTGTTAAAATCTGCAGCTATGACACGGAAGCTTTGTTCTATAGACATCAAAATGACCTCAGTTCTCCTCTTTTGTCAAAGCAATCTCCAGTTACCTGCAACAAAAAGTCTTGTAACTTTTGAACCATAACTGCTATTTCAAATCTGCTCATAGCAATAAACTTATCAACAAATTCTGATGCTGTCTGACATGTTACACAACCCCCTTTCCATTTAATAAAAAATGACTTAGATTCAAGGGGTGAGATTCAAATGACATATCACGCCCAATTTCCTTCTAAAATGATCTCCGTTATTGCGCATATTGCGCCCATAGTGATCAGGTTTAGCTGTGTAAAGGGTTGGGTGCCTCCCTACTCCGGAGGTAGCAAGCTGAAATAATGATACCACGCCCCTGAGGGCAGAAACAGAATGGGTGTGAAAAGGGGTGAAAAGAATTGAATCTCCCCCAAGATGGCTGATTTCAAGATGGCGCCCATGTTCGGTGCATAACCTAAAAGATAGTGCACCTCACCCATACCTTACTGGAGTATTCAGTTTTCCCATTTCCTGCACAGTTTTTGCAGTACACAACTTTTGAATCACCCTGTATATTAATGGTGTTGACGCGTCTCCCCTTTACAGTTATTTTTCTGTACAATATATGAAAGGGTTTTTCTAACTGGATCCAAACTATAGATCTGCAATGTCTAGGTCGACAGTCAGTAGGTCGACACCATATGGTCAACATTGTACAAATGGGTGACATGGTCATGGACATATGGTTGACCCATGTTTTTTGGGTGGGGTTTCATGTTTTTGGACTTTTTCCATCCTTGACTATCCATGTCACAAATCCTAACCCTTAGTAACCTTGAGCATAGCGGAGCGAGATATTGTGACCAAAGCGTGGCGAGTGAAGTGTTTCTACAAATGGGGGTCCCAGATAAAAAAAAACTATCCACACTAACCCCCCGCCCAAAAAAAAAGCATAAGTGTGTCAACCATTTTTGGGTTGGCCATTGACCTTTTGACCTGGTTGAACTTTTGACCATTTTGACCTTTTCCTGTGTCGACCTTTCATAGCAATCTGTATTGCATCCGCTCACTACCTGAATAACATGATTGCATATCTTCAGGTAATTGTGTAATTATTGTTATATGTAGATTTCAGCCTGTTTTATTGTTAGATATTTTGGGAATTTGTGATCGTATCCTCCCCACACACCATTTGTTTGTTTTAGTTTTTATTGCTTCTAAGGGGTGATAGGCGAGGGGTGGGGTCAATCAATGTACTTACACACAGATGTTTGTAGGTCTTTATATTAGTGGTTAGTAAGGCTGATTTAAGCCTTGGGCTGATTTAATTGGGGTGAAGAACTCGAAGGGTAAAAATTCCAAGGGTGACGCCTGTGACTTATCCTGGACTTAAACTGGACAAAAACTGAAAGAAAACATTAAACAAATGAGGAAACAAATATTCCCATTCCATCAACACTTGGACTGCTGCACAACTACAAATGTATGTTGATTTCTAACATCCTCCAATCCTCGCGGTCTGTGAACACTATACAACCAATTCTGTAGGAAACATTTGAAATGCAATGTTTTGCTTCTCATTGAAAATACCTGGAATACAAGTTTTAAGGGTATATTCAATTAGGGTAGAAAACTGCCGTCTATCGAAAAGACTGCAGTTTTCGACTTTTTAAGGTCGAATAGTGATTCGACCTATTCAGTCCCATCAGTTTTTATTCGACAATTCGTGGAATTCGACTTGTCGAATAGTACGTGAATCGGCGGTATAGCTACCGATTCACGTACTTTTGATTGAAACGGGATCAAATTCGACAGGATTTGGCCCCGTTTCCGACCATCTCAGTCCGACATAAAAAAATGTCGGACTGAGATGTGGGACCCAGAGTAGGAGAGGGGGGGAAGCCGCAGGGAGACGGGGGACAGCCGCAGGGCATACCAGGGGAGAGAAGCGCTACAGCGCTGCAGCAGGATGTCTCAAAGTCGCGCCGCTCACGGCAGCGTCCACCCGGCTCCAGCAAGTGAGGTCACGCTTCCTGGAGCCGGGTGGACACTGCCGTGAGGTCTGGCGGCTGTGAGACATCCTTCTGCAGCGCTGCTCTCCTCCGTCTGCCGCGGCTGTCCCCGCTGGTCTCCCCCTCAGGGCCGAAACTAGGATTTACGCCACCCGGGGCAAGGTAGTAATTTTCGCGCCCCCCCCCCCCCCCCCCACACACACACACACACACACACACACACAAAAAACACCTGTCAGACTTAAATAATCAGATTATCCGAAATTTTGAAAAAAGGGAATACTATTGTACAATATTCCCTTATGTGCCTCAAATGCCCTATGTGTCACATGCCCCGCCAGCATGTCCAACTACATGCTCCTCTTTGTGTCCCCATACATTGCACTATATAATAACACTTCATCACTGCACTACATTCCCCTATACACTGCACTTCATCACTATACTGCATCCCCTAAAGCCGTCATAGTAGAGATCCCAGGAACTGGAGCTGACCCGCACAGCGTCGGCGCCAGCTGTGGGCAGACAGGTTGGTTAGGGACATTGCCCCGGGAGCTGTCTGCTGTCTCACTGAAGCAGCACAGCACTGCCAGCAAAAAACAAAACTAAAAACCCTTCTCCTCTGTAATTCCTTTGTACCCCCTCAAATCCTGCCCCCGTGGCGCATGCCCACTTAGGGCCCCCCCCCCCCCCCCAGTTTTGGCCCTGTACCCCTTCTCCTCCTATGGGTCCCTCATCTCAATTCGACTTTTTAAAAGTCGAATTGAGATTGAATATAGGGGTTGTCGGATCCATTCAGACAAATGCATGTCGGAATGGATCCGACCCTAATTGAATATACCCCTTGGTCTGAGAGGCATAGTTAATGAAGGTACACTGGGTTGCTGTTTGCATAATCAAACACTGTATAATTTTTCATCTTTCATCAGCTAACATTTGCTGTACTGGGAACCACAGTATATATACTTGCAAATCGTGCCTGAATTACTTTGGTATAACTATCACTCAGCATTTCTGAAGTTCTACTGCTCTGTCTCTTATTCTGCCACCACTCCTGTTTCAAATGACTACCCCTATATACCTCATCCACACTATGCCCAGGCTGACAACACCCCCACAACCTCCTAGTCTCCTGCATCTCATCCTCTCTCCTCTCCTCTGTCTCCCATCCTCCCCTCTACTTCACTTCCCCTCTTCTCCTGTTACTCTACTGTCATTCACTTCTGCCCCATCACGGACACTTCACCCCACCACCCAGCCCTGCTCTCTCCCTCCTGTCCCTGTCAACTCACCTCTTCTCCACCACCAGTATCATACCACACTCCCTCCATACCCCACTCCTGCAGTTTCCCTTCCTAGCCCAGGACCCAGCACCATCACTACACCCTCTATATCCCTTCCTTCCAATTTCAGATTACCTCATCGCCACAGCAACCCTGATAATCTCATTCACATCACCGCCTCAGACTCTCTCCCTCTCTCCTGTGCCCTCTGGAATTCCAGATCTGTCTGTAACAAACTGGTCCCTACCCATGACCACTTCATCTCCAATTCCCTGCATCTGCTAGCCATCACTGAATCCTGGATTACCCTCTCTGACACAGTTTCTCCCACTGCTCTCTCTGCTGGAGGACTCACATTCTCACATACCCCCAGCCCCAGGGTTCGCCCTGGTGGTGGTGATCATGGTGTTGGTGTCCTTTTACCCCTTAGCTACATTTACCAACTTATACCTCCAGAACCATTCCTCACAGTCTCTACATATGAGGTCCATGATATATGCCTCTACCAACCTGCTAATCTTCGAGTTGCTGTCATTTACCGCCCCCCTGGCATTTCCTCCAAATTCCTCGAAAACTTTGCTTCTTGGTTTTATCACTTTCCTCTCTTCTGACATTCCCTCCATTATCCTAGGTGATTTCAACATCCCTTACGATATCCCCACAAAATCCTGTCTCTGAACTCCTTAACCTCACCTCTTCACATGGTCTCTCCCAGTGGACCTCCTCACTCTCCCATGTGAATGGGAGCTCACTGGATTTGGTTTTCACTCACGGTTGTGATATTTCGGCTTTCTCCAACTCCCCTTTTCCACTCTCTGACCACCAGCTGCGCTCTTTTAACTTATCTCTCTCTGCTACTCCATCGCTACCTCCTAAGGATACCATCACTAAACGCAACATTGAGGCAATCGACACCACTTCCCTATCCTCCCTACTCGACTCACTCCTCTCTCCTATACTCTCTCATGCCCTGAACAAGCCACATCCCTATACAATGCTTCCCTTACTTCTGCTCTTTACTTTGTTGCTCCACCAACCACTATTCACCCTCGCAGATTACAACCTCAACCCTGGCACACCAAATGCACAAGATATCTTCAACAATGCTCACGCACTGCCAAATGTCAGTGGAGGAAATCACGCTCTAAGGCAGACTTCCTCCATTTCAAACTATGCTCTCGTCCTTCAGTGCTGCTCTTTCCCTTGCTAAACAGTCATACTTCAAGAATCTCATCACCTCCCAGTCTTCCAACTGCCAATACCATCTCTATGCTGATGATACTCACACCTTTCTTCCCCTGACCTCTCCCCTGCTCTCCTCACTCGTATCTCCAACTGTCTCTCTGCTATATCTTCTTGGCTGTCCCTGTGCTTTCTTAAACTTAAAATGTCTTTAGGTGCCCATACACCTAAAGATTTATCTTCCAATCTGGCTGGTTGGAACGCAAATCTGGTAATGGATGGGAGCAAATGACAGTTGACCATTTGAAATGGTCAACTGTCATTTACTCCTATCCATGTAATTTGCTCCCATCCATTACCAGATTGTCGTTCCAACCAGCCAGATTGGAAGATAAATCTTTGGGTGTATGGGCACCTTAAGACTGAGCTGATCATCTTCCCACCCTCCCGCACAACCTTACCTTCCACAATTTAATTATCTATTGATAGCACTACTATCTCCTCTAGCCCCCAAGTGCACTGTCTTGGAGTAATCCTTGACTCCTCCCTCTCCTTCAAACCACACATTCAGCCCCTCTCATAAACCTGCCATTTTCATCTCAAAAATATCTCCAGGATCAGACCCTTTCTCACCCAGGATGCTACTAAGACTCTTATCCACTCACTGGTCATCTCCAGACTGGACTACTGTAATCTCCTCCTGACTGGCATCCCTAAAATATACATCTTTCCACTCCAGTCTATCCTCAATGCTGCAGCCCAGCTCATCTTCCTCACCAAACGCACTACATCCACCTCCCCTCTCCTACAAGCCCTTCACTGGCTCCCTTTCCTTTCAGAATCCATTTCAAGCTTCTCACACTCACTTACAAAGCCCTCACCCACTCATCTCCCATTTACATATCTGACCTTATTGCCCTCTACAGTCCCACCAATCCTGTTTGCTCCATTAATGCATGTCTCCTCTCCTGCCTACTGATTACTTCCTCCCACTCCTACCTCCAAGATTTCTCATGCGCTGCTCCCTTTCTCTGGAATTCTCTACCTTTCCCCCTCAGACTCTCCCCCTCTCTGCAAAACTTCAAATGGGCTCTGAAGACCTACTTCTTCACCAAACCCAACCAAATCTCATCCTAACCCTCTGTTCTACGCTCTCTATGTACCCCGTCTGTGTCACCCCTGTCTGTCTGCCCCTCCGCCTTTAGAATGTAAGCTCTCACGAGCAGGGTCCTCTTCCCTCATGTGCTTATCCTTCACTTACTTAAACCATGTTCATTGGCACCAAATCCTGCAATTTTCTGCCTCCTGAAACTTATAGGTATGGAATTGTCGTCTGCTGCTGTAGCTATGTTTATATTCCCTGTACTTGTCCTATATTGTCTTCAACTGTAAGTAATTATTTTCCTGTTTTGATTATTTTGTTTATGTACTCTGTAATTGGGCGCTGTGGATCCCTTGTGGCGCCATATAAATAAAGGATAACCTTTTATCAATGTCGACCTAATGACTGGCGACCTAGGCATTGTAGATCTCTTATACCAAACCCTTCTATAACTTTGCAAAGAAAAAGAAATAGCGAGTGTAGAGGGGCCAGTAGGGAAAGCCGTAGGCCGGGATCCCGACGTTCGAAATACCGGCGTCGGGATCCCGATTATGAAGAAGCCAATGGGTGTGTAAGGGGTGTTATACCCTCTCCCTTAGTGCCTAACCCTAACCTTCCCCCTGTAAGTGCCTAAACCTAACCTCCCGTCCCCGCTGCCTAAACCTAACCCTCCCGCCCCGCAGCCTAACCCCGCACTTAGCCTCCCATCCCCGCTGCCTAAACCTAACCCTCCCGCCCCGCAGCCTAACCCCGCACCTAACCTCCCGTCTCCGCTGCCTAAACCTAACCCTCCCGCCCCGCAGCCTAACCCCGCACCTAACCTCCCATTCCCGCTGCCTAACCCCGCACCTAACCTCCCGCCCCGCAGCCTAACCCTGCACCTAACCTCCCTTTCTCTGCTGCTTAAACCTAACCCTCCCGAGCTTATTACTAAACGCTGGGAATCGGGATTGACCCGCTATCATTGGTAGACGACATCCATGTGGAATCTTTGGGGTTGTCGAAGCCCCTCCCCTGTGTGCTTTGTCATTCACATATAGAAACCTAGGGCTTTAATTGCAGATCACTCTGCTGAAGATGTTCCTATCTATGCCGCCATACACACCTGTTTTTAAGGCGGGTGGGGGGGGAGTAAAACATGGTCTCCTGCATTATTCTAATAGCCATGTTACTTATTCCAGGCCCAGACGTCTTCTAAGTAGACACCGTACCTTCCAAATATTCTTGTAACAAATTCTGAAAGATTTTACAGCATAAATTATTTTTATTGTTTTGTTCAGTTCTGATTTTAGCTGCAATTGAAGAAAAAGAAAGTGCTCAAATTTGTCTCGCAGGAATGGGCAATAGCGAGTGCAGACTTTTAGAGTTAGGAAAAACCAATCTATATGCCCGAGAATAAAAACCTGCGGCCACTGGCATTTTGACCTGTGCTGCGTCTCACTGTTGGCCTCGATATATTTATCAAGTATTTCTTATAGTTACATTGAAATATATTCGTACAGTATATTTTATGTTTACCCCTACTCCCCCCTCCTTCCCCATCACAATATGTTATAGATCTGGCCCTGTTGTATTTACCCTATCTACGGAACGCAGAGCGAAAACCATTCTCCCCTTTATATGGATCCTCTATCAGTAACCGAGCAGATGCTTAGCGGTGTCACAGGAAATCTCGCATTACCATCAGCCTTCAGCACAGTTCCACTTCCCATCCTGCTATAAAGGGCCCGCCTGAATCTACAAGTCCCTGTTGCCTCGGATGAACGATTAAATGGAGAGAGCTTCTTTCTTTAATAGAGGTTTCATTAACTGGCCGGGGCTCGTCGCCGGAACAAGTGCCTCTGATTCCAGTATTTTACTAAATGTGAAACCCTCATTGCCTATCCCTGAGACTGTTGTTCCATAAGCCCTTTATTATACCTCTGATCCAAATGGTCCTTCTTTAGGAGAAGTATAAAATATAAAGTGGCCGGCTCTAGTGCTTCTCATGCTAATGGCAGCTTAGCTGGATTTTACTCTGATTTAGCCAACTCCTTGCAGTCATAATGCTCAGACTTATTCCTCACTGATTTCTTAAAGGTAGAACTGCAGAGCAGTCAGAATGATGGAGACTCGTCGTTAGTGGAAGGAATTGTGATACAACTAATGACCAATTCAGTATTAGAGGACGGTGTCTCTGCGCTTCGGCTGGGAAAGATCGATGTTCCCGTTAGACACTTTTAGAAGGAGGATGGAGAGGGCTCATTTATAATTTGCAGGAATTAGGATGAATAGAAAAATGCAATCAAAATGTGAGTTTGGTCTTTACGAGGGGGGAAAAAAAGTTTCGTAAAAATATATAACTGTTTTAAAACTTTGGTAGTGTTATACGTAATGCTTCATGATGGTTTCAGAACAGCGGGGCAGATGTATTAAGCCTGGAGAAGTGATAAGTGCAAGGTGATAACGCACCAGTCAATCAGCTCCAATATGTAAATTGACAGGAGCTGATTGGCTGGTGCTTTATCATCTTGCACTGGTGTAGTCTTTATTTCTCTGGCTGGGTCCACAGGATTATCCACAGGATAACATTGGGATATTGTCGAGCGACAGCGAAAATGGCACCAACACGGTCACGAGCTTTCTGGCCTCCCAGGATGCATTGGGGCCTCCACTATATAGTCCCGCCCACTGACTCAGTCAGATCAGTTTTTTGCTTGGTGCGGCAGGAAGCCGCATGGTCACAGGGCTGCTGTGAAAGCAGCCTTAAGTTTTCATTAATTTATTTTTATAGACTTACTGTTTTGGTTTTTGAGCGACTTCTCTTAGCAGCGTCTGAAACGCATATTAGAAAGGGTCGCTCCAACAACTCCCCACCGGGTCGCAACAACGCTTACCTCCGCTGTACAGTGCTGTCTCGACGGGCGTCTGTGTCGGATGTTCTAGCAGGTCCAGCAGACGTTACCAGGCTGTGGCCGGAGCATGGGGAGACGGTGAGTCTATGGACTTCCTCTTACTAGAGGGGTCAGGACACAGCTACACTGATTTGGTGGAGACTACAAACAGTGTGTTGATGCGCCGAACATCCCGGTGTGACAGCGCTACGCTCTGGGGATCATAGGCGCCAGGACTAGGTGAGGCCGCGATCCTGGGAGTTTAAGTCAACAGGGGGTTTCAGACGCTCTCCTGGCTGTCCCTCCTCCGAGTTCATGGCCAGTTCCCGCGTGTCTCTTGTTTCATGAACTGAATGACCTCACTTCCGGCTCAGACGCTACCACGAGGGTACTCGGTCGCAGCTTAGACGCTGGGGTTGTGTACACTGGATATAAACCCGCCCAGACCGAGTCGCAGGCCTTTAGTGTCTGCATGCATGTGGAGTCGCTCAGCGTCCATGTCCGTTGGTGAGCGTCCGTGTCCGTTATCAGTTACCAAGAGCAGCAGTGTACACCAGTAGTGTCTGAATCCACTCAGCGTCTTACGAGCGTATTTGCTTGGATATGGAAGTGTGGTGAGTCTCCCTGTATCCCGCTCTCTGGAGGCAGGGTATAAAGTACTAAAAATTCCTTCTACTCCTTAGTATGCATTGTTAATTTTTAGTACCTATTGCATGTGAGACCTGTATATTACTGTGTTTTCTGCATGTTATGTTGAAAAAAAAACCAGTTAAACAGAAGTACAATTTTCCTACTTATGTTTAAGTTGTTATGGAGATTGTATTCTCATATGACAATGTCTAATGCTTTAACATGTGACTGACTGCTAGTATGCGTGCTGACTTTTCTGTGTAATGTCAGTCCTGTTCTGACCCTCAAATCAGGTGCACTGTGGTCAGATTGATTTCACCTCTATATACTGATTATAGGGTGTTTTTCAGTCACAAAATTGTGTAGTCAATATCAGAAAAAATGTCTGTGAGCTGCAAAAGTGATGAGGAGAATTTGTCAAGCACTCCCATAGCCCTAACATGCTTATCTTGTAAGTCAGGGGTAATTGATATGAATCAATTGGTCACTTATGAGGGTTTGTGTGCAAACTGTTTCGCTTTTCAGCGAAGTAAAAAACAGGAGTTAGTTCAACCTCCAGTAGAGCCACCATGGAATATGTTCGCAAAGACTCTGTCTTCAATAGCGGACAGGTTGGCTCCAGTAGCACCACCTCAAGGGTTAGGTTACACTATGAACCCATACATGCAGCTCCCTTCCTATGGTTTGGTTCCAGTAGCTTCTACAAGCAACCAAGGGGCAGGTAAGACTAAGACAGATACGTCTGTATGGCAGACTACACAAGAGGATACATCGGATGATTATGCGGAAACAATAGAGTCAACTCCGTATGATGATCAGTCGCAGAGCTTTAGTTCAGAAGATGTAGCTGAACTCATTAATGCAGTGAAGGCTGTGCTTTCTCTGGAAGAACCAGCCAAGACAGCGTTAAAAGCAAAAGCACCTGTATTCAAACGAACAAAGTCAGTGAAGGCTGAATTTCCAGCGTCAGATGAGTTGACGGAAATGATGGATGAGTCTTGGGCAGCGCCCAGTAAAAAGTATAAGATTCCTAAGAGATGGGATTCTTATTATCCATTTCCTGCTGGAGATTGTTCGAAGAGAGAAGTTCCTCCAAAAGTAGATGCACATGTTCTGCGACTCGTGCATAAATCTGCTTAACCACTGTCATCTACCTCTTTGAATGATGTCACAGACAGAAGGGTAGAGAGCCTATTGAAAAATATATTTTCTCTTGTAGGAGCAGTGGTAAGACCTGCTATGGCTTCGGCCTGGGTAGCAAAGGCAATGGGCGAATGGATAGAGGAACTAGAGAATGACATCCCCTCTCCTACTAGGGAGCAAGAGGATCGTCTTTGCCGTTTAAGACAATCTGCCCAGAATTTAGAAGAAGCAGCTATTGATGTTGGCACTGTTGCTTCTAAAGCTTCAGCCCTGGCAGTAGTCACTCGCAGAGCAGTTTGGCTACGGACCTGGAAGGCAGATGCGGAGTCCAAGAAAGAATTGGAAGCATTGCCTTTCGTGGGTAATATATTATTTGGAAAACCTTTATCGGATATCCTAGAATCAGAGGCTGAATCGAAAAAGGTCAGATTTCCGGCTACCTATAACCCTAAGTCCAAGGGTTTAAAATTTCGCTCATTTCGCTGGCAAAGCAAAGCGAAAGCTAAAGATGAGCCTAAACAACCCCAGTTTAAATCCAGGGGTAGGAAGCAGTGGGCTAGCAAAAAGCCAGCTTCCAAACCTGAACAGAAACCCTCAGCCTGAAGAGACGGGCCTCCGCCTAGAGGATTCCAGGGTTAGGGGCCGACTCCTGCAATTTGCACACATATGGCAACAGTCAACAGCAGATGCCTGGGGGCAGAAGGTGGTATCTCAGGGGTATGGGTTCCCATTCAGGAGGCAGCCTCCTCAAAGATTTTTTTGCACCAGCCGTCTCGTATAGAGTCGAAGGCCAATGCCCTGCAAGAAGCAGTCCAAAAATTACTGCAGTCAGGTGTGATTGTCCCAGTACCTCCATCACAAAAGGGACAGGGGTATTACTCCAATCTGTTTCTAATCCAGAAACCAAATGGGTCATATCGACCAATTCTAAATCTGAAGATGTTGAACAACTACATATAGATCCCGAAGTTCCACATGGAGACGTTACGCTCCATAATGTTGGCTATGGAACCGGGAGACTATATGGTATCTCTGGATGTACGGGATGCTTACCTACATGTGCCTATAGCACTATCACATCAGTGTTACCTCAGGTTTGCCATCCTCAAGGAACACTTCCAGTTCCAAGCTTTGCCCTTCGGGCTAGCTACAGCACCCAGGGTGTTTACCAAGATCATGGTGGTTATGGCAGCTTGTCTGCGCAAGCAAGGGATAAGAATATTCCCATACCTAGACGACCTATTAATCTTAGCACAGTCGCAAGATTTACTGTTGAGCCATCTCCAACAGACGATAGTTTGTTTACAGAGACATGGGTGGCTCATAAATTGGGAGAAGTCGTCCCTGAATCCGTCACAGCGGATGGTTCATTTGGGAGCTATATTGGATTCAGACCTACAGAGAGTTCTCTTACCAGAGAGAAAAATAGTCAAGGTGCAGGTCATGGCTCAGGAAGCGTTGCAAGCCCAGACAATGTCAGTCCATGCAGCAATGCGACTGTTGGGTCTGATGGTATCAACGTTCGACATGGTGGAATATGCGCAATTCCACTCCAGACCAGTGCCAGATTAAGGTCCTCATGGGCCTGGAGCTGAAATGTATAAAGGGCCTACTGTGTGCTACCGCAGGAGGTGTGACCTGCATGGTATGTGTGTGGGCTACTGATACTGTATGGGTGCATGACTAGTGCTGTTTTTAAGTATATATGTGTGTGAATGCATGTTTGAAAAAAATAATATATATATATATCAAGAAACAGGCAATATAGAGAGAGAGAGAAACAAAGGAGAGAGTCACTGGGGGGAATTCAGTTGTTTTTTTTGGGCGTCTTTAAGTTATGGGCGTCTGACTGTATGATTTCTGCTCGCAGCCTCTTCAGGTGGTGAGCAGAAATCTGCAAAAGTCGGCTCTGTTGGGCACCCATTACTTATGAGCATGGAAGAAACAATTTGATTCGCCCCACTATGTTCAAGAAAATACATATGAAATCCTGGCAGTCGGGATGCTGGCATTCACATAACCAACAGCGGCATCCCACCAATGACGATCTTAACTTCGGAGTGTGTATTTCTACCTAACACTCGGGAGATGGCAGCTATGGCTGACCACCCCCATCCCCTACTGCCTTACTCTAACTTTCCCCCACCCCCTTTCCCCTGGTCCTAAGACTAATCGTGAAGCCCATACTCACCTTCAGGATGTCGGCTGTCCGTGATCCGTGCCCGGTCTCTTGAGTGGTGCTGGGATTCCAACAGCTGGGATGCTGATCGCATCTCTGTTAAAGGACATAGGGGGTCATTCCGAGTTGATCTCTAGCTGCCGTTGTTTGCTGCGTAGCGATCAGTGAAAAAAAAACGGCTAATCTGCGCATGCGTAGTTTAGTGTCCTTTGTGGTTTTGCACTGGTAGTAGCGACAATTCCAATTGTACAGCCGAACGCAAGGAGATTGACAGGAAGTGGGAGTTTCTGGGTGTCAACTGACCGTTTTCTGGGAGTGGTTGGAAAAACGCAGGCGTGGCCGGGCGGGTATCTGACGTCATTACCGTGTCACTCGTCGCAGCAATCATCGCACAGGATAAGTAACTACAGGGCTGGTCTTGTTTTGCACAAAATGTGTTTGCAGGCGCTCTGCTGCACAGGCGTTCGCACTCCTGCAAAGCGAAAATACACTCCCCGGTGGGTGGCGACTATGCGTTTGCACGGCTGCTAAAAACTGCTAGCGAGCGATCCACTCGGTATGACCCCCATAGTTTCTATTGATTGTGGATGGGAAGATACCAGGGCACTAAAAACCCATAAGAGAAGTGCCAGTCAATCACAGTGTATGTCACCATCACAAATCTCATCCAATATATATATATATATATAAGGAAAAATCATACATGAGCTCTATATATTTTTTTTAAAATACAGTGCAAATATATATTTATTGAATATATATATTATATACAGTACACATTTATATTTTCATATACTTATTGATAATTTCATATATTTAAATAATATTTAATAATAATATAAACGTGGCATTCAGAGCGGTAACTAGACATTTTGGTGCCTCCTTCACCCCTATATTTAACATAGCGACAGTGGGCCCCCGAAGGTGTGCATCAAAAATATAGGGGCCACAGAATAATACCAATTCACATTACACTGCACAGTAGTGTCCATTATTCAAATTACGCCACAGTAAGAGCCCCTTATACATGTTACACCACAGTAAGAGCTCCTTATATATGTGTGTGTCCCTGTCCGCACACACGGCGCTGCATTGTCAGAGAACGTACAACACTGCTCCCTTTGCCTGATTGATGCCAGTGCACCATGTGGTAAGGGAGCTTACAGCACTGCTCCCTGTTGCAGAGCGCGTTCAGGCGCCAATGCCTATATCTGGACGTTCCATTCAAGCAGTGGTGGCCGAGCACACACGGGACAGCAGACAGCGCTGCAACCAGTAGAACATACCAGGGTGGCCAATCCGGGTGACAGTGGATGGAGCACTCACAGTGCAAATGTCTGCCCTACCCTAGTTACCGTCCTGGAGGCACTGATGTTTATAATATATATATATTAGCGGTAATCAGCAGCACTCCACAGACTGGATACAGCTAAAATGACATACTTTATTAGTCCAACAGCGTTTTGGGGTCAAACCAGAATGCTTGTCCCAGTTGAAGGGGTTGGACCCTGAAATGCTGTTGGACTAATAAAGTATGTCATTTTAGCTGTGTCCAGTCTGTGGGGTGCCGCTGATTACCGCTACTATTATGGGGCCAAACCACTGACCTACGGAGGGCACCGCAGTAAGTATTCATTGTACCCCTATTGGAGTGCCGGGCTACAGTATATATATATATATATATATATATATATATATATATATAAAGCACAATTCTTTGGACATTACAGGGTGAGACCTCCTAAATATTATATATATATATATATATATATATATATATATAATCAGTGCCTTAGTTCTAATTCATTGTATTAGCAGCGCAGTTACACATGCTGGCAGCCAGCAGGACTGATACCTCACCTCATGAGGATCAGACAGCCTGCCAAGCCTGGGCCACCTTCACGGAGGAGCTTCCCATCAACGCTGCTCTGTCTGGCTCACTCACTCCCTCGTCACTCCTGCCGGTGCGGTGGCGGCCGGGCGGCACGTTTGCGACGTCTTTCATCCTGACGTCATATGGCTTAAAGGCGGCGCCGTGTGTGTGCATATGTGGGGGGGGGGGGGGCTAATGAATCCGGTGTTCACACTGCGCCGCCTTGTTTTTTTGTCCTTCTGGGTCACATACTGCTGCAGGCTGGTGAGGTGAACTTCCGACGACCACAGGTAGGCTGCTGTAGGCGGAACATATTTGTTTCCTGTCTACAGCAGCAGCGCACCAGATGCTATGGGCCTATTTTCAATGGAGGGCCTGGAGCTGCAGCTCCATCCGCCCCATTGTTAATCCGGCCCTGCTCCAGACCGTTGCAGCATCTCATTTTGACCAAATGGAACGGAAATCATTGAACAATAAAGAAGCAGATGATAAAGATTCCAGTGAATGTAAAAAGGTCTCTAGCATGGTGGCTACAGACAGACCATTTAAACAAGGGGAGACCCTTTTGGATAAGAGAGTGGCAAGTCCTGACAACAGATGCCAGCCTGCAAGGCTGGGGGGGGCGGTACTCGGAAGCCTATGGTTCCAGGGAAAATGGACCGCAAGGGAAAGTCGCCTGCCCATTAAATCTGTTAGAAATAAGAGCCATCTACTTGGCTCTGGTTCAGGCAAAGGACAATCTACAAGGAAGACCAGTCCAGATCCGCTCAGACAATGCGACGGCAGTAGCCTACCTCAATCATCAAGGAGGAACTCACAGCAAGAGTCTGATGGAGGAAGTAACTCCCATTCTAAAATGGGCAGAACTCCATCTCCCGGCATTGTCAGCAGTATTTGTCCCGGGTGTACTAAATTGGGAAGCGGATTTTCTCAGTCGGCACACCATTCAGGAAACCGAATGGGCACTACACCCAGAAGTGTTTCAGACACTGGTGAACAGATGGGGTCTACTGGAGATAGACCTTATGGCGTCTCGTCTAAACAACAAAGTTCCGAGGTACGGATCAAGAACAAAGGACCCAGGAGCGGTCCTGGTAGACGCACTGTCAGTGGAATGGAGGTTTCAGCTGGCATATCTGTTCCCTCCAATATTTCTGTTACCCAGAGTAGTGAGAAAGATAAAACAGGCAAAAGGAGCAATTATTCTAATAGCTCCAGCTTGGCCAAGAAGGCATTGGTACACAGATCTGTTGAGAATGTCCGTGGAAGCACCGATACTGCTCCCTCAACGTCCAGATCTATTAATGCAGGGTCCTTGTTGTCACAGTTATCTGGATCGCCTGTCTTTGACGGCGTGGCTGTTGAAACCTCTATCTTAGAGGCTAAAGGATTTTCAAAGCAAGTAATCCAAACCATGCTTAGAGCAAGAAAGCCTTCTTCGGCCCGTGTGTATCATAGAATATGGCAAGCCTATATTCATTGGTGTTCTGGAAAAAATTACAATCCGAGATCCTTTAAAGTAGCTAGAATTTTGGATTTCCTGCAGGCAGGATTGGATAAAGGGTTGAAGGTTGCTTCCTTGAGGGTGCAAGTCTCAGCATTGACTGTATGGTTTCAGCAGAAGATTGCTGACCTACAGGATGTACGTACGTTTTTCCAAGGAGTAGTACATATTCAACCTCCATTTGTTCCTCCTGCAGCTCCCTGGGATTTGAATTTAGTTCTTAAATTTCTCCAGGGTCCTTTGTTTGAACCACTTGAGAGAGCGGATCTTAAGTGGTTAACGGTTAAAGTTCTTTTTTTTACTGGCAATGGCGTCAGCCAGAAGAGTGTCAGATTTGGGAGCATTATCATGTAAGTCTCCTTTCCTAAGTTTTTTTCCAGACAGAGCAGTTCTCAGAACGAGATCTAGCTATCTTCCAAAGGTGGTATCAAAATTTCACCTGAATGAAGAGATTGTAGTCCCCTCTTTTCAGGTATCGGACTTTCTGCGGGAGAAGCGTCGCTGGACGTGGTCCGGGCTTTAAAAATCTACATAGATCGTACTAGTGCCATCAGGAAAACAGATTCCCTCTTCATCCTCTACGGATTCCATAGAAGAGGATGGCCTGCTAGTAAACAGGCGCTGGCGAGATGGCTCCGAATGGTAATATCTGAAGCTTATTCTCATGCAGATCTCCCTATTCCAGCTAATGTCTCTGCACACTCTACACGTAAGGTAGGTCCTTCTTGGGCAGCACAACAGGGTGCATCAGCAGAACAGATATGTAGGGCAGCCACATGGTCTTCCATAAACACATTCATTAGACATTATGCCTTGGATACTTTTGCCTCTCATGACGCAGACTTCGGGCGAAAGGTCCTCCTGTGCAATCAGGAGCGTCTCCACCACTAAAATGGCTTTGGGAATCCCAATGTTATCCTGTGGATAATCCTGTGGACCCAGCCAGAGAAATGAACGTTATGGTAATAACTTACGGTTGATAACGTGATTTCTCTTATGTCCACAGGTATCCACAGGGATCCCACCCTGACGCATCTGATTTGAGGATCTAGACAATCACTAAAACCTCTTCCTTCTTGTATGGAAGGGTGTGCATGTGTGTTCTTATCGCCTGTACAGGTCTCGACCTAATGTTCCTGCCTAAAATCGCTGTGGAAAGAACTGATCTGACTGAGTCAGTGGGCGGGACTATATAGTGGAGGCCCCAATGCATCCTTGGAGGCCAGAAAGCTCGTGACCGTGTTGGTGCCGTTTTCGCTGTCGCTCGACAATATCACAATGTTATCCTGTGGATACCTGTGGACATAAGAGAAATCACGTTATCAACGGTAAGTTCTTACCATAACGTTCATATATCACGCTTACAATGCTCAGCTGAATAATATACCCCCAGCAAGACACCTGCATATTTTGACAATTAATGACATGCAGTATAGGAATGTATGAACAATAGCCAGGATTGACTGTAAGGGCCGGAATCAGTTAGGCTCAAAGTCGGCCCCCCTGACGGCATTTTTCACGATCACGCCAAGCACTTTGGTCGTATTTAGCGGCTTTACGCAGCTAAACCCGACCTTTTATGGGCGCAATCAGCACGGGAAAAAAAACAATTGAATTGCGCCCAATGATCTCCTGTCACTTTATACGGGAGATTAAGGGCGCAAACAATTGAATACAGGTTGAGTCTCCCTTATCCAAAATGCTTGGGACCAGAGGTATTTTGGATATGGGATTTTTCCGTATTTTGGAATAATTGCATACCATAATGAGATATCATGGTGATGGGACCTAAATCTAAGCACAGAATACATTTATGTTTCATATACACCTTATACACACAGTCTGAAGGTCATTTAATACAATATTTTTTTATAACTTTTGCATTAAACAAAGTGTGTGTACATTCACACAATTCATTTATGTTTCACATACACCTTATACACACAGCCTGCAGGTCATTTAATACAATATTTTTAATAACTTTGTGTATTAAACAAAGTTTGTGTACATTGAGCCATCAAAAAACAAAGGTTTCACTATCTCACTCTCACTCAAAAAAGTCCGTATTTCGGAATATTCCGTATTTCGGAATATTTGGATATGGGATACTCAACCTGTATCTCCCTTTATCCTTCAAAATCTCAAGCACCAAACTTACTGAGCAATAGATGTCCCCAATGCCAATCTATCGTTTGGTACTGACACATATAAGCCTACCAATTCTCAAAGAACCAGCAACCTCATTGAGGCACGAGGCACAGGCTGATTCAGCGACCCTTGAAGCAAGTTTAATTGTTTTTAGACACGTACACAGATACTGTAGAAACAGAGAATTTGACAGCAGATAAGAAACCACACGGCACATCCAGTCTGCCCTTTAGGGTTAGGGTATTAGGGTTCGTTTAGGGGGGTGTAGTATGTCTGACCAGCGGTCAGGAGACCGCCGGTCAGCATACCGACGCCGGGATCCCGGCAGCATACCGACGCCAGGATCCCGGCGGGGAGGGGCGAGTGCAGCAAGCCCCTTGCGGGCTCGGTGGCGACCTGTCGTGGACACCCATGAGTGGAAATAGTCCCTGTTGGTCGGCATGCCGACCATCGGGATAGTGAGGGGGCGGGATCCCGGTGGAGGTCATGTGACCGTCGGTCACCCGACAACCACCCGTTTAGGGGATTGTGTTAGTGGTTAGGGTATTAGAGGTTGGTTTAGTGCAGACCAGGCCAACCTGTGGCTCTCCAGATGTTGTGAAACTACAAATCCCAGCATTCCCTGCTACAGATTTTGCACTCCCTAATCGCGTAACTGTGACAGGGCTTGATGTACCTTGTAGATTCCCAACAGCTGGAGAGACGGAGGTCGGCCAGGCCTGGTTTAGGGGTTAGGGTATTAGGGATACGGTATTAGAGGTTGGTTTAGTGGTTTCAGTTAGGGGTTAGGGTATTAGGGTTAGGGTTTTGGTGAGGTTTGGGGTTAGGGTTGAGTTACGGCCGGAGTTTAGAGTTATTAGGGTCCGGATTAGGTAGGGATGCTATACGTCCCCGATTTACCAGGATTGTACCAGATTGGGGGTATGTGCCCCAGCGTCCCAGAAAAATAAATATATAAAATATATGTAGGATGTACGAACTGGGTGTTTAGATGCACAGGCTACATATGTGATCTAAAGGGCGATTCTCCGTGATGCACGGGACAGCTACACAAATTCAAATGACACACTTCTCCAAAATACCGAGATGTTAGTGGGTCTTAAGTTATAGGGGAAGGCATTGCTACTAAGCAATTAAGTTTTCATATAATAACGATTTCTTAACAGAGCAATTTAAAAGGAAGCAAAAATTAAAAGCGTGTGATGCACAGGACGTTATGTTCACTTTCTGGAGAATCACCCTAAAGCAAATTGCATTGTGGCCTGTCTTGCAGGCAAAATTCTGTTCTAACCTAACAAAACGTCATTGTGAACTCTGTTGCGCCTGAATTATTGTGTTGCACAAGTTGCACGTAAAAGCAATGTATGGAATAAGAGCAGTGAGAGCCATTAGGATAACAGGCTGAGAATACAGAGGGTCGTCTACCTGTGCCGGCAGCTGCGTACGTGAGCGGCTCATTCATACATGTCATACTCACTCCTGAGCGATGTTGGCTCTCAGAGCTGCAATGGTTTATTGGACTGGGACAAGAAGATTGTTAATTAGGTGAGAACCACCCACTCTGTGGACTAGAAGTTGATTATGAACATCTCTCCCAGTTCCTTTATGCATGTGAAATGAGGAAAACAATTAGTCAGTTGCGTACAGGCTCATTAAATCCTTTGTCCCCGTTTTGTATTTTGAATAAGTAATAGGAAAATTAAAAGTATGTGGCCTAACTCTACGCAATTTGTTCCTATTTATCCGCGTTGGTCCTTTGCTGCCGCACTAGTACCGCTCATTTACATATTTAAAATAGACTACGTCAAAAAAAACGTTTTCTAAATTACATTTTGAAAATACTTACTAGATTTTTAGAATATACGTTCAGAAAGTTGTTATATTCAGAATGTCAACATGTAATAATATTGACAGACTTTTTTTTTTTTACGGTTTTTAGGGTCAGGCTGCAGTTTGGGTTAGGCTCCGGTTTGCGTTTGGGTTAGGCTCCGGTTTGAGTTTGGGTTAGGCTGCGGTTTGAGTTTGGGTTAGGCTGCGGTTTTAGGGTTAGGCTGAGGTTTTAGGGTTAGGCTGAGGTTTTAGGGTTAGGCTGCGGTTTTAGGGTTAGACTGAGGTTTTAGGGTTAGGTTGCGGTTTTAGGGTTAGGCTGCGGTTTGGGTTAGGCTGCGGTTTGGGTTAGGCTGCGGTTTGGGTTAGGCTGCGGTTTGGGTTAGGCTGAGGTTGGTTTAGGCTGCGGTTTGTGTTAGGCTGCGGTTTGTGTTAGGCTGCGGTTTTAGGGTTAGGCTGAGGTTTTAGGGTTAGGCTGAGGTTTTAGGGTTAGGCTGCGGTTTTAGGGTTAGGCTGCGGTTTGGGTTAGGCTGAGGTTTTGGTTAGGCTGCGGTTTTAGGGTTAGGCTGTGGTTTGGGTTAGGCTGAGGTTTGGGTTAGGCTGTGGTTTTAGGGTTAGGTTGCGGTTTTAGGGTTAGGCTGAGATTTGGGTTAGGCTCAGAACTGCATATCCATATAGTGGATATTTTGTACCACACCTAATTTTAGTACTTTGCAAGCAGAACGGCTTGTGCCGCAGCCATTCAAGGCAAGATCACATACCTCTTAAGGCCCGTACACACTGGTCGATATATCGGCCGTTCTCTTGAACGGCCGATATATTGCGGGTCCGTCGGCCAGTGTGTACGGCCGATACGTCTGTGAACTCCGTCGTTCACAGACGTATCGCATCGGCCGCGCAGCACAGCCGACGGCCAATATATCTACCGATATATTGGCGCGTCGCTGTGTGTGTACACATGCTGCGGCGGCCGGTGGTGATTGACAGCTGAACTGGGCGGGCGTGTGTACACGCCTGCCCAGTTCATGACGTCAGTCCCCGACGGATCGGGCAGTGTATATGCACAGCACAGTCCATAGATATATCTGCAGATCAATTGATCTGCAGATATATCTATTAGTGTGTACCCACCTTTAGTTTAGTTACTCTTCTTCAGTAATTCTTATTTATACAATCTACCAAACTTGTAAAGATGCTGAACCATCATACTGTGTTCACTTATACAACTAAAGTGCGTGCCCAGGACATATTTTAAATTGATGATGGCTTCATATATTTTTATAACTAATAATACATTTTATTTATAGGGTGCCACAAGCATAATGTTTGATGCTGTATAGCTGGTACTAATAAAATGCTTTCACTGTTAACATGCTGTAAATCACATTAGTAATATGTTGGCAACCTGGGTTTGACACCTCATTATACCCGTTCAGGGGGGAATTCAATTAGCCGCAGTACTTTACCGGAAGCTAAGTGACCCCCTGGGGCTACTCATTTAGTCCTGAAGTGCTTCCGCTGGTAGCTCTTATCTAGGGTTTTTTTTTCTGGCACCTCAGCAGGCTCCGAAAAATAATACCTGATTAATTAGGCAGTTTTCACGAATCGGGAAGTGAAAACACAGAGGTCCGTGAACTTAGCACAGATTCTATTTTGCTATAAAAAAAAAATTAGGTGCAAAAATCAGGCTCTAATTGAATGGCCCGAAGCAAAAAACAAAAAAGGCAAAAAGTCCACTTTTTTGCACCCAAAGACTTATCGGGCTGATTGAATTCCCTCCTAAGGTTGTTGATATTATAATGGTCAAACTCTCCACTACATTCCCAAATGCACATAAATGGGCAGTGGCTGCACTTCAGTACAGTATATGACTTTGCTGAGGTGAAACAAAGCCTTTTTGGCTTTGCAGGTTCCAGTTGCTCGGTACTGGGTAACACCATCTCAAGATGCCTAATAAATTGCCCTAAGTCTCCGTACCCAGTGCTTAAAGTGGTCCTAGAGAGGTGGTGGAACTCACCCCCCTCCCCACGGCGCCCATGTAATAAAAGGGGGTGTGGTCTCAAAATGAAAGGGGCGTGGTCACACAATAGTAATAATACCCACAGTAGTAGCACCCAAGTGCAAATTTTGAAGTGGGGGTATGGAAAAGTGAAGGTTGCAATTATGTGCGCGCCGATGGCGCGCACTCCTGAAAAGGTGGCATGGCCACGCAAAAGGGGGCATGCCCTTCAGTGTAGTTTACCACACCATATACCCCTTTTCTCTGACGTCCTAAGTGGATGCTGGGCCTCCGTAAGGACCATGGGGAATAGCGGCTCCGCAGGAGACTGGGCACAACTATAAAGAAAGCTTTAGGTCTAACTGGTGTGCACTGGCTCCTCCCACTATGACCCTCCTCCAGACTTCAGTTAGAATCTTGTGCCCGGCTGAGCTGGATGCACACTAGGGGCTCTCCTGAGCTCCTAGAAAGAAAGTATATTTTAGGTTTTTTATTTTACAGTGAGATCTGCTGGCAACAGACTCACTGCTACGAGGGACTAAGGGGAGAAGAAGCGAACCTACCTTACTGGTGGTAGCTTGGGCTTCTTAGGCTACTGGACACCATTAGCTCCAGAGGGATCGACCACAGGACCCGCCCTCGATGTTCGGTCCCGGAGCCGCGCCGCCGCCCCCCTTACAGAGCCAGAAGCAAGAAGTGTTCCGGAAAGACTTCTGTCTTCAACAAGGTAGCGCACAGCACTGCAGCTGTGCGCCATTGCTCCTCATGCACACCTCACACTCCGGTCACTGATGGGTGCAGGGCGCTGGGGGGGGGGGCGCCCTGAGGGCAATATAATACACCTTGTCTGGCAAATCATCACAATATATAGTCCCAGGGCTATATATGTGATAAATTACCCCTGCCAGAATCCATGAAAAAAGCGGGAGAAAAGTCAGCCGAAAAAGGGGCGGGGCTATCTCCCTCAGCACACTGGCGCCATTTTTTCTTCACAGTGCAGCTGGAAGACAGCTCCCCAGGCTCTCCCCTGTAGTTTTCAGGCTCATAGGGTTAAAAAGAGAGGGGGGGCACTAAATTTAGGCGCAATATGTGTATACAAGCAGCTATTGGGGGAAAAATCACTCAGTTATAGTGTTAATCCCTGCATTATATAGCGCTCTGGTGTGTGCTGGCATTCTCTCTCTCTGTCTCCCCAAAGGACTTTGTGGGGTCCTGTCCTCAGTCAAAGCATTCCCTGTGTGTGTGCGGTGTGTCGGTACGGCTGTGTCGACATGTTGGATGAGGAAGGTTACGTGGAGGCGGAGCAGAGGCCGATAAATGGGATGTCGCCCCCTGTGGGGCCGACACCAGAGTGGATGGATAGGTGGAAGGTATTAACCGACAATGTCAACTCCTTACATAAAAAGCTGGATGACGAAACAGCTGTGGGACAGCCAGCTTCTCAGCCCGCGCCTGCCCAGGCGTCTCAAAGGCCATCAGGGGCTCAAAAAACGCCCGTTACCTCAGATGGCAGACACAGATGTCGACACGGAGTCTGACTCCAGTGTCGACGAGGTTGAGACATATACACAATCCACTAGGAACATCCGTTGCATGATCTCGGCAATGAAAAATGTGTTACACATTTCTGACATGAACCCGAGTACCACATAAAAGGGGTTTTATGTTTGGGGAGAAAAAGCAGCCAGTGTTTTGTTCCCCCATCAGATGAGTGAATGAAGTGTGTAAAGAGCGTGGGTTCTCCCGATAAGATAATGGTAATTTCTAAAAAGTTACTGCTGGCGTACCCTTTCCCGCCAGAGGATAGGTCACGTTGGGAGATATCCCCTAGGGTGGATAAGGCGCTCACACGTTTGTCAAAAAAGGTGGCACTGCCGTCTTGGGATACGGCCACTTTGAAGGAGCCTGCTGATAAAAAGCAGGAGGCTATCCTGAAGTCTGTATATACACACTCAGGTACTATACTGAGACCTGCAATTGCCTCAGCATAAATAGTGCTGCTGCAGCGTGGTCTGATACCCTGTCAGATAATATTAATACCCTAGACAGGGATAATATTTTGCTAACATAGAGCATATTAAAGACGTCGTCTTATATATGAGGGATGCACAGAGGGATATTTGCCGGCTGGCATCCAGAATTAATGCAATGTCCATTCTGCCAGGAGGGTATTAGAGACCCGGCAGTGGACAGGTGATGCTGCCTTTAAAAGGCACATGGAGATTCTGCCTTATAAGGGTGAGGAATTGTTTGGGGATGGTCTCTGGGACCTCGTATCCACAGCAACAGCTGGGAAGAAAAATTTTTACCTCAGGTTTCCTCACAGCCTAAGAAAGCACCGTATTTTCAGGTACAGTCCTTTCGGCTTCAGAAAAGCAAGCGGGTCAAAGGCGCTTCCTTTCTGCACAGAGACAAGGGAAGAAGGAAAAAGCTGCACCAGACAGCCAGTTCCCAGGATCAAAAATCTTCCCCCGCTTCCTCTGAGTCCACCACATGACGCTGGGGCTCCACAGGTGGAGACAGGTGCGGTGGGAGCGCGTCTCGGGAACTTCAGGGACCAGTGGGCTTGCCCACAGGTGGATCCCTAGGTTCTGCAAGTAGTATCACAGGGATACAAGCTGGAGTTCGAGGCGACTCCCCCCCGCCGTTACCTCACATCAGCCTTGCCTGCTGCCCTCGGAGAAAGGGAGGTAGTACTGGCGGCAAGCTGTACTTCCAGCAGGTGAAATCAAGGTACCCCTCCTTCAACAAGGCCGGGGTTACTATTCCAAAATGTTTGTGGTACCGAAACCAGACGGTTCGGTGAGACCCATTCTAAAATTGAAATCCTTGAACACTTATATACGAAGGTTCAAGTTCAAAATGGAATCGCTCAGGGCGATTATTGCAAGCCTGGAGAATTTCATGGTATCACTGGACATCAAGGATGCTTACCTGCATGTCCCTATTTACCCTCCTCACCAGGAGTACCTCAAAATTGTGGTACAGGATTGTCATTACCAATTCCAGACGTTGCCGTTGGTCTGTCCCCGGCACCGAGGGTATTTACCAAGGTAATGGCCGAAATAATTATCCCGTACTTGGACGATCTCCTTATAAAGGCGAGGTCCAGGGAGCAGTTGTTCGTCGGAGTAGCACTATCTCGGGAAGTGCTACAACAGCACGGCTGGATTCTGAATATTCCAAAGTCGCAGCTGGTTCCTACGACGCGTCTACTGTTCCTGGGTATGGTTCTGGACACAGAACAAGAAAAAAAGGGTTTCTCCCGGAGGAGAAGTCCAAGGAGTTGTCGTCTCTAGACAGAGACCTCCTAATACAAATACAGGTGTCGGTGCATCAATGCACGCGAGCCCTGGGAAAGATGGTAGCTTCTTACGAAGAAATTCCATTCGCCAGGTCCCATGCAAGGATCTTCCAGTGGGATCTGTTGGACAAGTGGTCCGGGTCGCATCTTCAGATGCATCGGTGGATAACCCTGTCTCCAAGGGCCAGGGTGTCGCTGTTGTGGAGGCTGCAGAGTGCTCATCTTCTAGAGGGCCGCAGATTCGGCATACAGGACTGGGTCCTGGTGACCACGGATGCCAGCCTTCGAGGCTGGGGGGCAGTCACACAGGGAAGAAACTTCCAAGGACTATGGACAAGTCAGGAGACTTCCCTACAGAAAAAAAATTCTGGAACTAAGGGCCTTTTACAATGCCCTAAGTCAGGCTAGACCCCTGCTTCAACACCGGCCGGTGCTGATCCAGTCAGACAATATCACGGCGGTCGCTCATGTAAACCGACAGAGCGGCACAAGAAGCAGGATGGCGATGGCAGAAGCCACAAGGATTCTCCGATGTGCGGAAAATCATGTGTTAGCACTGTCAGCAGTGTACATTCCCGGAGTGGACAACTGGGAAGCAGACTTTCTCAGCAGACACGACCTCCACCCGGGAGAGTGGGGACTTCATCCAGAAGTCTTCCAAATGATTGTACACCGTTGGGAAAGGCCACAGGTGGACATGATGGCGTCCCGCCTCAACAAAAAGCTAAAAAGATATTGCGCCAGGTCAAGGGACCCTCAGGCGATAGCTGTGGACGCTCTGGCAACACCGTGGGTGTACCAGTCGGTGTATGTGTTCCTTTCTCTGCCTCTCATACCCAGGGTAATGAGAATAATAAGAAGGAGAGGAGTAAGAACTATACTCATTGTTCCGGATTGGCCAAGAAGAGCTTGGTACCCAGAACTCCAAGAAATGATCTCAGAGGACCCATAGCCTCTGCCGCTCAGACAGGACCTGCTGCAGCAGGGGGCCTGTCTGTTCCAAGACGTACCGCGGCTGCGTTTGACGGCATGGCGGTTGAACGCCGGATCCTGAAGGAAAAGGGTAGTTATCCCTACGCTAATTAAAGCTAGGAAAGAAGTGAACGCAAACCATTATCACCGCATCTGGCGGAAATATGTTGCGTGCTGTGAGGCCAGGAAGGCCCCAACGGAGGAATTTCAGCTAGGTCGATTTCTGCGCTTCCTACAGTCAGGGGTGACTATGGGCCTAAAATTGGGTTCCATTAAGGTCCAGATTTCGGCTATCGATTTTCTTCCAAAATAGAACTGACTTCACTGCCTGAAATTCAGACTTTTGTTAAGGGAGTGCTGCATAGTCAGCCCCCGTTTGTGCCTCCAGTGGCACCGTGGGATCTCAACGTGGTGTTGGATTTCCTCAAGTCGCATTGGGTTGAGCCACTTAAATCCGTGGAGCTAAAATACCTCACGTGGAAAGTGGTCATACTGTTGGCCTTGGCGTCGGCCAGGCGTGTATCAGAATTAGCGGCTTTATCATGCAAAAGCCCTTATCTAATTTTTTTATATGGATAGGGCGGAATTGAGGACTCGTTCCCAATTCCTTCCTAAGGTGGTATCAGTTTTTCATGTGAACCAACCTATTGTGGTGACTGCGGCTACTTGGGACTTGGAGGATTCCAAGTTACTGGACGTAGTCAGGGCCCTGAAAAATATATGTTTCCAGGACGGCTGGAGTCAGGAAAACTGACTCGCTATTTATCCTGTATGCACCCAACAAGCTGGGTGCTCCTGCTTCTAAGCAGACTATTGCTCGCTGGATCTGTAGCACGATTCAACTTGCACATTCTGCGGCTGGACTGCCGCACCCTAAATCTGTAAAAGCCCATTCCACGAGGAAAGTGGGCTCTTCTTGGGCGGCTGCCCGAGGGGTCTCGGCTTTACAAATTTGCCGAGCTGTTACTTGGTCGGGTTCAAACACTTTTGCAAGAGTCTACAAGTTTGATCCCCTGGCTGAGGAGGACCTAGAGTTTGCTCATTCGGTGCTGCAGAGTCATCCGCACTCTCCCGCCCGTTTGGGAGCTTTGGTATAATCCCCATGGTCCTTACGGAGTCCCAGCATCCACTTAGGACGTCAGAGAAAATAAGATTTTACTCACCGGTAAATCTATTTCTCGTAGTCCGTAGTGGATGCTGGGCGCCCATCCCAAGTGCGGATTGTCTGCAATACTTGTATATAGTTATTGTTTAACTAAAGGGTTATTGTTGAGCCATCTGTTGAGAGGCTCAGTTGTTGTCATACTGTTAACTGGGTATTGTATCACGAGTTATACGGTGTGATTGGTGTGGCTGGTATGAGTCTTACCCGGGATTCAAAATCCTTCCTTATTGTGTCAGCTCTTCCGGGCACAGTATCCTAACTGAAGTCTGGAGGAGGGTCATAGTGGGAGGAGCCAGTGCACACCAGTTAGACCTAAAGCTTTCTTTATAGTTGTGCCCAGTCTCCTGCGGAGCCGCTATTCCCCATGGTCCTTACGGAGGCCCAGCATCCACTATGGACTACGAGAAATAGATTTACCGGTGAGTAAAATCTTATTTTACACATTATGCACCACAATAATAGGACCCCTTTCACATTATAGCACACAGTATGAGCCGAAATTCACATTATACCACACAGTATGAGCCGATTTTCATATTACACCATACAGTATGAGCCGAAATTCACATTATACCACACAGTATGAGCCGATTTTCATATTACACCACACAGTATGAGCCAAATTCGCATTACACCAAACAGTATGAGCCGAAATTCACATTATAGCACGCAGAATGAGCCGAAATTCACATTATAGCACACGGTATGAGCCGAAATTCACATTATAGCACGCAGAATGAGCCGAAATTCACATTATAGCACACGGTATGAGCCAAAATTCACATTATAGCACACAGAATGAGCCGAAATTCACATTATAGCACATGGTATAACCCGAAATTCACATTATAGCACACGGTATGAGCCAAAATTCACATTATAGCACACAGAATGAGCCGAAATTCACATTATATAGTGACAGAGTGACAGCAGGGACATGGAAAGTGACAGCAGGGGCATACAGTAGGGACTAGGGAGAGAGAAAGGCAGCAGGGTAAGATTACCTGTTTAGCAGCGGCAGTGGTCTGCGGTGTGGTGGATGAGGAGGCTGTGGGCCTCGGAGATGGTGCGGAGGAGGAGGCTGTGGGCATGCAGAGGTCCGAGGGCGGGGCGGCTGAGGGTGGCTGCTGTGGATCGGGAACCAGGCTGGCTTTATTATCCCTGCCGCTGCATCGAGCTCCTGTGACCACAGCACTAATATTTCAAAACTGCTGCGGACCGGCAGCCAATCAGCGACAGATTTGAACTAGTAGCGCCGCGGTCACAGGAGCGCGATGCGGCGGCAGGGATTATAAAGCCAGCCTGGTCCCAGATCCGCTGCAGCTGTGAGTCTGGAACCAGGGCTTCCAGTGCGGCGGCGATGGTAGGGGCGGAGCGACGGAGGGCGGACCAGGAGCTCAGCTTCTTTGTCGGTCTGGACCGAAGAATCAAAATGTGACATTTCTGGTTCCTCACGCAGGGGTTTTGTACACCTTTAAGTAAGTAAACGGATAATTCCCCAGTGTGTAGGTCTCATTTACCAAGTAGCAGCTGTAAAGGCCACTGCTTCAAGGCCAACATTAAAAGGTCAATGCTTTTAATAGCAAAACACCACATGTTTTTTTGTTTTTTTTATTAAAAGCATTGCTGTATTAGATGACTAAATTACACTATGAAGTAAATAAGATTCCTCCTCCAAAATTGGAGGAGGAAGCATGTTGGTCTGCGGCTCCTTTGCTGGATCTCCAGTTGGCGACTTGCACAGAGTGTCCGGAACCCTGAACCAAAAGTACTACCATGCATAGAATATATATGATTTTAAAGTGAAGACCATGATCTTTAATTTGAGGTTATTCACATACAAAGTGGAGGAAGGGTTTAGGAATTTCATCTGTTAAACATGTAGTCGCCGCTTTTTCAACGGACCAAAAGTAATTGGACATTGGACTCGAAAGCTGTTTCATGGACAGGTCTTGGCTATTCTTTCATTATTTCTTCATCAACTAAGCTAGCACAAGGTCTGGAGTTGATTCCAATTGTGGCATTTGCATTTGGAAGTTGTTGGCTGTGAACCATCAACATGTGGTCAAAGGAGCTCTCAATGCAAGTGAAAGAGGCCATCCTTAGGCTGCAAAAACATCCATCAGAGAGATAGCAGGAACCATGGGAGTGGTCAAATCAACAGTTTGGTACGTTGAGCTTGGCAATGCAAACAGGCCTGGACGTCCGTGGAAGTGGTGGATGATCGCAGGATTCTTTCCATGGTAAAGAGAAGCCTCATCACAACATCCAGCCAAGTGAAGAACACTCTCCAGGAAGTAGGTATATCATTATTTAGTCTACCAAAAAGAGAGAGATTCACGAGAGCAAATGCCACAAGGTGAAAGCCATTCATGAACG
Organism: Pseudophryne corroboree; assembly: GCF_028390025.1. Taxonomy (NCBI): domain Eukaryota; kingdom Metazoa; phylum Chordata; class Amphibia; order Anura; family Myobatrachidae; genus Pseudophryne; species Pseudophryne corroboree. The sequence goes on along the minus strand of NC_086452.1, from coordinate 454,611,839 downwards.
TCAAGACTAGAAAGGCCAGATTAGACTTTGTCAAATAAAAAAACATTAAAAAAAAGCCGGAACAGCATCTGGACAGATGAAACTAAGATCAACCTGTATCAGAATAAAGGGAAGAAAAAAGTATGGCAAAGGCTTGGAATGGCTCGTGATCCTAAACCCAGTGTGCCTGCATGGGCATGCATGACCTCCAATGGCAGTAGGTCAGTAGTGTTTATTGATGATGCGTCAGTCCAATTCTGCAAAGTTGATTAGACGGTGCTTCACAGTACAGATGGACAATGACCCTAAACATATCGCAAAAGCAGCCCAGGAGTTTTTTTTTAAGGCAAAGCAGTGGGATATTCTGCAATGGCGGAGTCAGTCACCTGATGTCAACCCGATCGCGCATGCATTTCATTTGCTGAAGACAATACTTTAGGCAGAAAGACCCATAAACAAACAACTGAAGACAGCCGCAGGAAAGGCCTCGCAAAAGCATAACAGAGGAGGAAACAGCATCTGGTGATGTTCATGGGTTCCAAAACTTCAGGAAGTCATTGCCTACAAAGGATTCTCTACAAGGTATTAAAAATGAACATTTTATTTATGATTGATAATTTGAGCCCCTGAAAATAAGGAACGGTGTATAAAAATGGTTGCAATTCCTAAACGCTTCATACAATATTTCTGCTCAACTCGTTGGCCTAAAGGTGTAAATCTGCACTTCAATTGCATCTCCAGGGCGGGATGTAATTGCGTCCCAGATCACCGGAGGTGTGGGATGTCAGACTTTTTTTTAAAGGGTAAATCACTTACAAGGCATGGTTTTGCATTGTAACTGCTTGCCCCTTTAAAAAAAAAAATGTACGAGACTGGCTGACATCCCAGACCTCCAGCGATCTGGGACGCCATTGCATCCCATCGCCATAGTTTAATTTCAAATAAATTGTGGTGGCGTATGGGAACAAAATCCAAAAAACTGTGTCCATGTCAAAACATGTATTATGGACCAAACCAAAACAAAAATATATATAAATATATATATATATATATATATAAAACTATGCTCCAACCTCAGCCAGCGCTCACACTTTCTCACAATAACATGCCCAGGTGTGAATCCAGCAATTAAATGGGGCTTCCAGGTAAAAGTGGCACTCAGGGTCTGCAATGCTGCAAAACAACGTATTATAGGTCAGTTCCAGCGTTTCGGGGCTCAGTGCTACTTTGTCAATGGACACACACAATAAAGTAACAAATATATATATAGAAAACAGTTCCTAATATCATGACTCCACCAGGGGCTCAATAATAATGGAAAATTAGCACACCAGCTTTATATAAAACAAATATTCCTTGCATTAAATGAGAAACCGTTATGTATATATAATTGCAGACATCATGTAGCAGAACAGATCAATCGGCAAAGAAGGCATTCAAGGGAATGGTGCTCATGCCCTTAAATCATCCAACGATGTATACGCGTATTTATTTTATTTTTATTAATTTTTTATTACAAAAACAACTAGAAACAAAAATGAATTACACTATATAATTTTGCACAGTTCAAGCGCCCCAATCATGGGAGAGGGCAACTCTGAAGTAGGGAGCGGGTTGGAGCTTCTGGAAGAGCCAGAAAACTCTTATCTAGCGGGTAAATGAAATTAAACAGAAGAAAGAAGCACCTGTATTTATCTGTTCCTACAGAAGTTAATACGTTCGCTACTGATCGTACACATGTTTAAGTAATTTTGTGAGTAAACCAATTATAGCGCCCTTCAAGGTCTGTTGTAGAACATACTGATAATTTGGCCGTGAAAGTGGACTATTGAATTCTGCAGAGGCGGACTATTGAGTTACTTGCTGAAGAAATTAAAGTGATGTAATGGGCAAGGAAAGACGACTGTTCCTAATGCTACAAACTTCCAAAATGAAATCTCTGTTCCCCAGTGGGGCTTCCGTATTCATTCATCGGATGATGTAAATTATACAGTATATAACAATTCACAGTAGTAGAGTAGCAGTCAAAGAAATTAAGGGTCTATATACTAAGCATAGGAGAGAGATAACATGAACGGAGAAAAAGTACCAGCCAATCATTTTTCAAACACAGCCTGTAACAGGGCAGGAGCTGATTGGCTGGTACTTTATCTCTCACCACTTTATTTTCCCTCCAGGGCTTTGTAAATAGACAACTTTTATCTCTTTGCACTTTATCACTCTACAAGGCTTACTACATAGACTGCTTGATACTTTGATATCTGACATGGGGATATTCAAAATGATCTTGGATCTATATATAATTTTATATCTACAAGTTTATTGGACCCGGTACATGTCAGATCACCTCAGTCTCCGTCCCCATACTATTCCGATTCTGCTCTGCCCCGCCCTCCATTCTGTTTGGGCCCCACCCTCTCCTGTTCTGGCCATCTGTCCCACCCCTCCGCTACCCACTGTCCCATAGTTACCCATTCCCGGCGGCCGGTCCTCTTCTTCTAAGATTTAAATATTGCCAAGGCACACTGAAATATAATGGTGATGCATGGTGCAGTTGTGTGTCCTAGGATGTTATGTCGCAGCTTCTCCATAGGTGACGCCTGGGCCACATCTGAGAAAGCCAGAGGAGCCCAACACTGCCCGGGCCCAAAATTAGAACTGGCTCCGCAACCACTAAACCGACCGGTATTGATCGTTCCAGGGCCTCAGTAGCGGCAAAACACTGACGGGCCTGGCTCTGCTTCTATGGCGGCACACCTGGAGACTGCTCAGGGCACACTAGTGTGCCACGGCACAGTGGTTGAAAAACACTGGTGTCATGTTTAGCATTACCGCCTCACAGCACTGAGGTCATGGGTTCGATTCCCACCATGGCCCTAACTGTGTGGGGTTTGTATATTCTCCCCGTGCTTGTGTGGATTTTCTCCGGGTACTCCGGTTTCCTCCTACAATCCAAAAATATACTGGTAATTTTGTTGGGAGCCAGTTAACTTAACCCTAGTGTGAATGTGTGTGCGTGTACATGTGATAGGGAATATAGAGTGTAAGCTCCTCTGGGAGCAGGGACTGATTGAATGGTCAGATATTCTCTGTAAAGCGCTGCGGAATATGTGTGCGCTATATAAATAACTGGTTTTATATATATATATATATATATATATACAGGTTGAGTATCCCATATCCAAATATTCCGAAATACGGAATATTCCGAAATACGGACTATTTTGAGGGAGAGTAAGATAGTGAAACCTTTGTTTTTTGATGGCTCAATGTACTCAAACTTTGTTTAATACACAAAGTTATTAAAAATATTGGCTAAAATTACTTTCAGGCTGTGTGTATAAGGTGTATATGAAACATAAATGCATCCTGTGCTTAGATTTAGGTCCCATCACCATGATATCTCATTATGGTATGCAATTATTCCAAAATACGGAAAAATCCCATATCCAAAATACCTCTGGTCCCAAGCGTTTTGGATAAGGGATACTCAACCTGTGTGTGTATATATATATATATATATATATATATATATATATATATATAGCCATCTATCATATGTGCGCCTTCATTCCCTATTCCACCCAGTAATTCTGTTGTCTGTTTATGGCCTGTTACTGCAGCGCACTTTCTGGCTGTTAGAGCGCAGCATCGGGAGTCCGTCGAGATGAATTCCTCCACTCGGCTCCACGCTGCCCACAGAACGCCATCTGTTTTCTGCCAGTCACCCCCACCCTCAGACACTTGTGTAAAGTGACACAATCAGGTTGAGAGGAGAAGATGTCTCTGAGATTCCATCTGCCCTGGGGACTGTCCTGAACCGGCAGAAAGATTAATGAGATGAAAGTCCTGCTTCCACATCCAGATTAGGTGGTGTCTCTCTGCACACTGCAGGCCCTGTCAGGTTGTGCTCCCAGGATTTATGTACTGCTCACACTCCGCAAAGCAGCTGCCTGCATAATAGTCGCTGACTTGGCTTAGCGTACCGGAGCAAATAGCAAATGGGTTCACCTGCATTTAACGGGTGGAGCCTACTTGTAAGAATAGTACATGTAAAATAAATCGTTATTACAAATACACATTTCATTTTAGGTTTGTGGAGCAATGCTATGTTATCATAGATACATGTGAATATATTTTGCCTTGTGAAGGCTATTATTGTTTATACTGTACTTTCTGTGTCCATTAATCCCCTTCACCGTAACCGTTTCAGAAAGCAAGTAACTTTGCACCTGGACAAACCGCAACTTTGATGGTGTTGCAACTGAGCGATTATCGGCAGACTGCAAATGTGTTGCGGCCGTAGTGCGCACACGCCAAGGAACCTTTGCAATGCCGCTTGTAGTGATTAATCAGTCGCTGAGTCACGAACAGGAAGAGACCTTTTTGGGGGCGGTAACGGGGAGTGACTGCAAAAACGCAGGCGCGGAGTGACCGTTTTCGGGGCATCTCGGCCTGCGATCTTGTACGCTTAAAACATGGCGCCGGTGTCACAGCTATTCTATGCAACCATGGGAGCGCTCAAACTATACAGTTTCTCTGGTCACTTGTGATGGCCTTGCAGTTTCGTCACTGGTTCGTCTGCATTGCGACTGCATCTCAAACAGGCCCAGAGTGCAATAGCGTCGAGCTTCAAGTTAAAACATACTCACGGTGGAAGGAAGTGGGACCCTGCCAGGGCTAGCTAGCAGGAATGACACCGCTGCGTGCAAGTTGTGTCTATGGCTGTATCGGTGCTATTACCCAGCGGCTCAGAACTCCTACTCAGCCAACAGAGACATAAGGGGGGTGATTTGCATGCCACCCTCCCACTACCTGCAACTTCTTAAATTAGGATTTGATCTTTAATTTTCTGGCTGTGTAACATGGGAATACCTTCTGTTGTAAGAAAAGCTGTTTCTGTGCGGTACTTACCTACATGTGTGTGCTGCGTATCCAGTGCCGGTAGCAGAGTCTACGCTCTGTACAGCTCCAGGCTCTCCTGACAGCTTGTATTTCCCCCATGCCTCCATACCAAGCGGTAATGTGCTATACTGTATTAGCACACCGTCATGCAATGAATGGAGGTATTAGGTAATGTTCTATTCTTTTTGCATCTTGTAGGAGTCACTGTTGGTTTTGCAGCTAATGGAGAGTTTCAGTAAGTGACTAGACTGTAAAGATGTGTTATCCGACGTGCTAATTAAAGGGGTTATAGCAAAACAATAACTATAGTGGCTAATACACTCATTATTTTAATTAATTCAATTGCAGCCTTCAGTAATTAATTTTATACTCTATATTTCTTTTCATCCTGTGCTACCAGGCTTGCAAAGGCTTCATCAAATCTGATCATCCTTGTGTGGTTCTCAGGCCATGGACTGCAATCCATTGATTGAGTGGGGTGTAGTATGGTATGCCGGCGTCCGGGCTCCCGGCAAACAGCATACCGGCGCCGGGAGCCCGACCGCCGGCATACCGACAGCGTGGCGAGCGCAAATGAGCCCCATGCTATTCTATTCTCCCTCCAAGGGGGTCGTGGACCCCCACGAGGGAGAAAAAGTGTTGGTATGCCGGCTGTCGGGATTCCGGCGCCGGTATACTGTGCGCCGGGATCCCGACAGTCGGCATACTGAAGACCACCCGATTGGGTGCCGCCTCATCCCATATAACGTTTACACGCAGGCGGATAGCGGTGTTCCTCTGACCACATATAGGTGCATGTCTGATAGGGAACCAGGCAGTTTCTTGTTTTAAGACTGTACTAATGGGGATGTCCAGCTGAGAGGTATTGGGGGGAATTCAATTGTTTGAAAAGTCAGTTGGGTGTCTGTTTTTTTTTTTTTCACTTTTCAAACAATTGAATACCCCTCATTGATGAGCATTAAAGCTTTGGTCCTCCAGTCCCCTGCCCAAAAGACTGTGACCCTCAAATAGCTAATGCCAAGAATAGCCAAATCCTTGCCCCAGCTTTCCCATAAACCGGAGTTTCTCAAACGCGGTCCTCATGGCATCCCAACAGTCCAGGTGTTTGGTATGTCCATGGCTCAGCACAGGTGGTTACATCAAATTAACTGTTAATTAAGTCACCTGTAGCCAAGCATGGATAGACTTAAAACCTGGACTGTTGGGGTGCCTCGAGGACTGAGTTTGAGGACCATCATCCTCTGCATGTGTGTAACCAATTCTGCATGGTTGGCGGTAAGGTCGTCAACACCCTCCATTTATGACCATGCAGAATGCATTTTTGATGCTACGGGTGGTTAATGAATCGTCTGCACCGCCTTTTGTTATAACGCCGGTTGCCATAGAGATCATTGATTCCTGTGCTAGTCAGGTTTCTGCTGTTTTATTGCAGTGAAAATGAAAGGAATAACCAGGTAGAAGTCATTAGACACTGAATAATGTTATTTATATATTCAATACTTTTATATATTTATATAGTATCCTAATACTCCACAGCGCTTTGCATGTAGGAACAAACGCAGAAATGCAAGAAGACTATATGGGAGATGTATTAAATTTTGGAGAGAGAAAACATGGAGAAGTTGCCTGTAGCAACCGATTAGCTTTTACCTATCATTTGTCTCGCATAGTCTATGAAATGACAGAAGTTATCTAGATTTTACGGGCAACTTCACTTTATCTCTCTCCAAGGTTTGTTACATCTCCCCCTGTGTGTTACTGATAACAGAAAGACAAAGCAGTAAGAGAGTAAGAGGGGGTGCCCACAATCGCACATCTACAGGAAAATAGGCGTACGCTACATGAGCGTAAGTGACGCAGACTGTATATATGGTGCTTAATGTTACTATGAGTAGTTTCTAGTTGGTATCTGGTCTTTCGTTCGACATGGTCGCTAGATCGTCATGGCAAAGGTCGACATATGAAACAGTCGACATGAGTTTTCACATTTTTCCCCATTTTTTTTAAATTTTTTTACTTTATCATACTTTACGATCCACGTGGACTACGATTGGGAAAAGTAACCTTCCCGAAGCATGGCGAGTAAACGCGGTGCACTAATTTGCATTCCCGATCACTTTACGAAGAAAACAACTCAAAAAATAAATAAAAAACTCACGTCGACCCATTGACCGTGTCGACCAATAATGGTCGACCTAGTTACTGACGACCCAACGAGTCACACTCTTTTTCTAGTTTACCACCTGCTTAAAGGGCAGGAACTTTTCCTGCATATCTGACAGCCGCAAACGTCTTTCACACAGACATAACTTCTCACCTGTACGTTTCTGTTTCTGAGCTGGAAAATAAGTTGCAGAGAAGAAAGTGAGGACAGGCAGCAAGACGCCGCAGATAACGTCGTTATCTCTGACAGCGCAGTGTTTGATGTTCTAGTCACCGCCGCTCCTAGTGGTGGAAAAGTCCTTACTAAATATCTAAATAATTGAGGAATCCATCTGCGAGAGATACGCTATATTTTCCCTGATTACAGATTAACAAGAAAAGATAGTCTGTGGCCAGGAGAGATAAGGCGTAAATGAGACGCGAGCCCAGATAAGTAGTGAAGACAAATATTGGAGCGATACGCGACGAGGCAGATCCCATTAAACTTCATAATCGTTCTGAATAATATCTACACCAAAACCGTTCACGACTTCAGAGCTGAAGGTAAATCATTCTCCCAACAAAAGTCTTACTGACAAAGTCTCTTCATACAGTAACCGTGACTTCCGTATCCGCGCGGCGGCGTCTCCTTGGTGTTTAATATTCCTATCTGGGTGATGAACATCGCAGCCAGACATCATTGTACCGGGTATGGGTCGTTGGGTCGACTCATCTTAGGTCGACAGTCATTAGGTCGACCACTGAAGGTCGACAGGTGAAAAGGTCAACATAAGTTTTTTGACTTTTTTGTGTCGTTTTCTTCGTAAAGTGACAGGGAACCCCAATAAGTGCACCGTGTCCCCTTGCTTCGCTCGGCACAGGTTACCGTTCCAATCGTAGTCCACGTGTGGCTTCGGATGACTCAGGGCAGAAATTTGGGCACCTGGGGCGGTGCATCGGATGCATCGGATGACCCAGAGGGCAGAGTTTAGTAAGAACCAGGGGCGGAGCTTCAGATGGCCGAGGGGTGAAGCTTCGGACAGCTCCAGGGGTGGGCGGGGCTTATACAGATAAGGTAGAAGAGAATGGCCAATGCTTTGGGCAGATGGAAGGTGAATGGGTGAGGTTTGGGAACTTCGGTAGTTGGATATTCCTGGAAATTAGGCAAGTGTTACTCGATACTACTGAAGAATATATAAAAAAACAACAACAACAACAACAACAAAAACATAATGAAAATGGGTAAATTTGTCAGGTGAAGTGCTTGGCGGCTCAGTAGCAAAATGTCCTTGAACTATTGTAACATTGTGTCATCAAAGTACCGTAATGATGCATTTAACTGGACCGCAATCTACAGCAAAGTGTCTTTTTCCCGACTAGACAAGCAAGTTGCTTTCAGTCTCCATAGCTTTCAAGGGGTTAACTCTATTGCCCAACTGTGGCCCGGTGGAAATTTGCAGCCTTTAGAAAACTCTTGATGCATTTCGCAGCCACCAACCTAGAGACACTCCAGCGCAGACACGTCTGAGAGTGTATCCTTAAGTAAATGAAATCTCATCAACATTATCACAGTGGACATCAATCAGGTAACGCTGCCTTGGTGTGGAGTGCTGGTGCGCTGTCTTCCTTAGGAGAGACAGCAGCAACAGGGTGAATATGTGAGGCCAGCTTTTTATTACTGGAAGGAGAAAGCATGCTTGCAGTGAATTAGTCATTCATCTTAGTCACAGCCAATCTTGGGATTCCAGGAAGATGTATCATTAACTCACAAGTGGCTGTTCAGAAGAACCGAGCCATCGTATGAGGTTTTACAGGCACAAACTAAAGTGGAACAATCAAAACACTGGAGGCGCATACGGACAGCCGCGCAGGGGTTTTACAGCTGGAAGCGCTAAGAGTGCCGGTTGTATTTATGTCGGTGAAGTGTCTCTCATAGCTGTACATTCAAAGATCATGAATGCCAACAAAACATCAAACAGAAGAGAAATTAAAAGCATTAGAACCTGGATGAATAAGTGTAATTTGAAACGTCTGTGTTGTATAAAGGTCTGTAAAGTACATGCAACAAGGAATTCAGTATAGAGTGCGGAATACTTGACTTTGTGGTCTATGGGTCATTCAGACCTGATCGCTAGGGTGTATTTTTTTGCAGCCCTGCAATCAGGTAGTCGCCGCCTGCAGGGGGAGGGGAACAGTGCTGTGCAGGTGTGCAATCGCATTTGTAGCAGAGCATTTGTGCAGTCTCTGCTCAGCCCAGGACTTACGCTGCGATGGATTGCTGGTGATCGGGGCCGGAGCTGATGTCAGACACCCTTCCTCCAAATGCCTGCTCCCACCTGCGTTTCTCCGGACACTCATGTAAAACGGTCAGTTGACACCCACAAACGGCCACTTCCTGTCAATCACCTTGCCATCGCCCGTGCGATAGTTTTTTTTCGTACCATCCCGTCGCTAGACACCGATGCTCGGTGCAGTCGTCCGACGCGCCGGCACATTGCGGTACATACGCATGCGCAGTTCAGATCTGATCGCCCGCTGTGCGAAAATACACAGCAACGATCAGGTGTGAATTACCCCCTATGTACTAATCCTGGGAGAGAGATAAAGTGGGTGAAGATAAAGTACCAGCCAATCAGTTCCTAACTGCCATGTTACAGGCCGTGTTTGAAAAATGACCGGAGCTGAATGACTGTTACTTTATCTTGTCCACTTTATCTCTATCTCCAAGGCTTAGTACATAGGCCCGTTTATTTTTTTAAGAAGCCCAGCGCAAAACACCACAAGTTGTCAGACTCTTTGTATGATACATTTAAAACTGTTACAGACAAAATGAAACCAAGCAAACATAAATAAATGAATCTAGTTTGGATGTTATTTTTTCTACCTGTCCTCACGAGTTGGGTTCGTTATGCCGGCGGTCAGAATATGGACCGCGGCATCCCGACAGCGAGAATCCCGACAGCGGGAAGGTAAGTATACTTACCGTTCCCCAATGCCCCCCTAACATTCCCTCCCGCAGCCTAAACCTAACCCCCCACACAGCCTAACCTTCCCCCCTCCCACCCGGGGCCTAACCCTCCCACCCGGGGCCTAACCCTCCCATTGGGTGCCTAACCCTAACCACCCCTTCCTACAGAATAAACCTAACCCCCACCGCTTTCCACAGCCTAACCCTCCTCCCGCAGCCTAAACCTAACACGGCCACCACAACCACGGTTTACCTGTCCTGCGCGCTGGGTGCGGAACGATAGGTATTCCGGGTGTCTGTATTCTGGCGCCATCCTGAACAATTGCAGACTTCCTAGAAGTCCTAGAAATGGATGTGGTATGTTAGGTAGATTAGACTTAGGTCGACAGTGTCTAGGTCGACCACTATTTGTCGACAGTAAGTAGGTCGACAGGGACTCTAGGTCGACATGAATTTTGAAAGTTTTTCCGGTGACGTTTTCTCTGTACAGTGACCGGGATCCCCAATTAGTGCACCGTGTCCCCTCGCATGGCTCGCTTCGCGCGCCATGCTATGAGCAAGGTGCCTCGCTGCGCGGCGGCACAGGTTACCGTTCCCAATATTGGTCCACGTGGATCGTAAAGTATGAAAAAGTTCAAAAAATGGAAAAAATTTGAAAAACCCATGTCGACCTTTTGTCTTGTCGACCTAGAGTCCCTGCCGACCTAGAAACTATGTCGACCTAGACAGTGTCGACCTACTTACTGTCGACCTAAAGACCGGATCCCCTAGAAATACCATAAACCTTTGTGCTTTTGCTTCTACCATAGACTATTCTCCACTTCACCTCCGCAGTTTTGATAATCGTTAACTACGTTTCCTGTATGCAGATTCACAACCTCAACGTAGTCTGCGTTTTCTAAGCCCTAGATCCCACCTTGTTTCCAGGGAACCATTACTTTAGGCCACAATATGGCTGCCGAGTGTAGGTGACGGGTTCCCTTTAAGCCAGGGAAACGGAGTAGAAGCCGAATTTATCCCAGCATTTTTACTTTTCTTTCAGTATTGGAAATGAAAAGAAAAAAAAACCCGGTAAATTCTTTCAGATCCCAGTTTGCCAGTTCACACTTAGCTCAGAGTCTGGGCTGATAAATTGAGAAAGGAAGTAAATGAACAATCAAATCTATTTCTCTCTCACAGTACAGAACCGCAGGAGAACCATGATTTATTTACACTCTGTGCTGGCAATACACATTGTGAGGAAAATCAGCTTTAAAACAGACACAAAACTAGCAATTTATTCATGCGGCAGAGTTTTAAAGAGAAATAAAGGAAAAATAACATATATTTATAGGGAGTTTAAAACGAAATAGCATTTCCTCACATGTACAATGTTCACATTGTAAGGCCCCAGGAAAATATAATTAAATCCTGATTCAGTTCCTTGGCTTACAAGGCCTCTTTATACAGAGTGGCTGGCGTTTTCTTCCCCTGCGTCTTATGGTCAGAGTGCTGCAGACCTGATTCTTGTATACTTGTATCCTAATAGAACTATACTTGTCGTACTCTCCCGGAGTTTCTGGGAGACTCCCAAATTGCAAGCTGCGCTACAGCACTCCTAGGAAAGTACTCCAGGCTACTCGTCCCACATTACTGGTGAAACGCGTCGTCGTGTTGCACGCACACACACACACACACACACACACACACACACACACACACACACACACTTCTCAATGGCACTAGTCGCTACATTGAACAGCAATGGTAACACACGATGAAAAGAATAAACTTAGAAACATTTTTCACAATCTGGTTGAAAATATCCCTATAGAGCAGGGGCGGCCAGACTTTTGGAGTTGGCGATCTACTTTGAAAGCTAAAAAGCTTTTGTGATCTACCTAGGAGGAATAATAGCGCGTGCCTGCGGGGCGCACAAAAAAGGGGCGTGGCATAACAAAAAGTGGGCGTGGTATAACAAAAAAAGGGACGTAGCCTTGCTGCACAGAGTGTAATGACTGCCTCACACGAAATAACACATTGGCCCCCACAGGTAAAAACCTCAAACACATATGCCCCCACAGTGCCAGGTACACATGCCCCCACAGTGCCATGTGCCCACAGTGCCAGATATGCCCCCACAGTGCCAGATACAGATATGCCCCCACAGTGCCATGTGCCTACAGTGCCAGATATGCCCCCACAGTGCCAGATACAGATATGCCCCCACAGTGCCATGTGCCCACAGTGCCAGATATGCCCCCACAGTGCAAGATTACAGATTTGCCCCCACAGTGCAAGATATGCCCCCACAGTGCCAGATATGCCCTCACAGTGCCATGTGCCCACAGTGCCAGATATGCCCCCACAGCGCCAGATTACAGATATGCCCCCACAGTGCCAGATATGCCCCCACAGTGCCATGTGCCCACAGTGCCAGATATGCCCTCACAGTGCCATGTGCCCACAGTGCCAAATATGCCCCCACAGTGCCAGATACAGATATGCCCCCACAGTGCCATGTGCCCACAGTGCCAGATATGCCCCCACAGCGCCAGATTACAGATATGCCCCCACAGTGCCATGTGCCCACAGTGCCAGATATGCCCCCACAGCGCCAGATTACAGATATGCCCCCACAGTGCCAGATATGCCCCCACAGTGCCATGTGCCCGCAGAGCCAGATATGCCCCCAGTGCCACATATGACCCCACAGTGCCAGATATGCCCCACATTGCCAGATATGCCCCCACTGAGCCATGTGCCCACAATGCCAGATATGCCCCCATAGTAGAGCTCACCGGAGTGGAGAGCGCAGCGCGCGCTTCTCCTGTCTGCCGCCCTGCTTTTCAGTCTAATCTCCGGCGGTGACGGCAGCGTGTATAGCTCAAATCAGGCGCCGGTCCGCGAGCTCTCATTGGCTAACGTACCGGCACCTGATTCGAGCTATACACTCCGCCGTCACTGAGGAGGCAGAGCGGCAGGCAGGAGAGGCGCGGCTTCGGGTGGCTGGGCGGCGGATTGCGATCGACTGGTCGCATGTCCGCGATCGACCAGTCGATCGCGATCGACTGTTTGGCCACCCCTGCTATAGAGTGTAAGCTTGCGAGCAGGGCCCTCCTACCACTATGGCTGTCTGTTTTTGCCCAGTTTGTTCTATTACCATTGTTCTAATTGTAAAGCGTAACGGATTATGCTACCCTGTGTAAGAAACTGTAACTTAATAATAAAAATAATTGCAAGAAAAGGTTTTGTTTAACTACACATCCCAGCATGCCCTACTTCAGTTTTAGCATATCACAATAGCAAAACTGTGGCAGAGCATGCTGGGATGTGCAGTTGCACAACAGCACGAGGCCCGGATGTTAAGCACCCGTGGTCTAGAGCGATGATACTGGATATAGTAACTCTGGCGACAGTATGTGTAAATACTGAAACGCTGGGTTAATGCCGCAGGTGTTTGCGTTTCTGCATCTGGGTGCCTCCTCCTTTGTGTTCCTACACACACTCACCTAAAAAAAATCTAGATTTTGAGTTCGGGGAAAGCAAACGTAACTTTGCACCTGGACAAACCGTATTGCAGAGCAAAGGTTACACATGCATTTGTTATTTTTGCATGCGGGGTAAATACCAGCTGCTTTTACATGTAGCCCACAAACGCTGTGCAGCGTTATGATTGCGCTGCAAAAAGCAGAGGGTCCGTGTGCAGTCTGCAGTAAAAGCCTCACAGCATAATAGTAAAAATAGCAATAACATTTAAACTTAAAACATTAAGAAATAAAAATGACAATTTAAAATCATTAATAATCTCACAGTATGACACAATACATCCATACAGGGCCATAACAAGGAGTGTGCGACTAGTGAGGCTGCCCAGGTCATAAAGTCGAGGGAGCACCACATCGGTACCCTGGAGAGGCAGTCTGCCACCATTTTCTAGCCTGTGGGGTGCCTGGGCAGCTATTGGACACGACCAGTAGCAATCTTCCAGCTCCCCCCCCCCCCCCCCCCCCCAGCGCCTGCTGTATGACATGAAGCGTAGTGGGCGGTACTCCGGGAGAGTAGACCCGTATGATAGAGCTTTCTGCAGCGCTGCAATATAAACGTTCTGCAGGCGTCCTGTATTAAATTTAATGCTTCTTCCCACTCCCTGTGGGTTTAGCCATTAACGTATATCCTGCTGCTTGCTTCTACTAGAAAACCCATTTCTCCCCAGCTCCAGTAATTAAAAAGGACTTCTGGTCACATTTTTATGCTTCTTCTACTTGTAAAGGAAAACAAAAGTTGCTTGTTGCCTGTAAATGTGTTTGCCGTCTATTGTCTGTTCTTTCCAATAAAACCTGGTTGGATTAAAAAATGTTTCCCAGCCGTGACTGTGTTCCCTAGGGTGTAGAAACCAAAGGTATCCTGGTAACAGAACGGGCGCCGCCTCTGGGGTACTGCATGCTCAGATGCAGATTGCTCGGCTCTCCCCAATGGCTTGTGTACCCCGGGGAGTTCCCAGTGGTGTCTGCAGTGTACATAGGGGGTAATTCCAAGTTGATCGCAGCAGGATTTTTGTTAGCAATTGGGCAAAACCATGTGCACTGCAGGGGAGGCAGATATAACATGTGCAGAGAGAGTTAGATTTGGGTGTGGTGTGTTCAATCTGCAATCTAATTTGCAGTGTAAAAATAAAGCAGCCAGTATTTATCCTGCACAGAAATAAAATAACCCACCCAAATCTAACTCTTTCTGCACATGTTATATCTGCCTCCCCTGCAGTGCACATGGTTTTGCCCAATTGCTATCAAAAATCCTGCTGCGATCAACTTGGAATTACCCCCATAGTGTAACGTTTGTTCCATCATGCAGTTTTATAACCTGTTGAGACTCACTAGAAAAATGGAGCTACTGAAGGTTAATGGGCAACTGTTTCAGCCCCTGAAGTGTATGTTGTCGCCAATGACTGCTCAATAGTGCCTTCCTCAGGGCCATCTTAACATATAGGCACAATGGACAGTTGCTCAGGGCTCCCCAATTCTAGGGGCCTTAGAGCAGGGACAGGATGGGGCCTTCTGAAGCTGCTTGGGAGTCAGGTAGAGAATGCGGACTGGCTGCTCTGATTGTGAATTACACGCCATCAGAGCAGCCAGGCAGTACTATCTTCCTGCCTCCCCACCTGCAGCCAGACAGTGAATAACAGCCAGCATGCTGATTGGTGTATGGCTGGAACTATCCACCAATCAAAGTGCTGACAGCCATTCACTGTATGGAAGCATGTGGAGAGACCGCACGGTACAGCAGGAGAGGTAAGTTATGATTTTTTTTCTAATTTATTCCTTGAATGGGTGGTGTGGGCCCCAGTGCATTGCTTTGCCCAGGCCCTACAATGCTGTTAAGATGGCCTGGACCTGCCTAGGACTGTCCATAGTGCTAGACCCCTGGATTAGCATGCCTTCTTCTGGTCTGTATTCCTCTGTATTGCTAATAATCATTGCTGGTCTCTTCTCCGCAGGAAGAGAAGCTACGACCCGGTGTGCATGGATCTTCAGTCCAATATCCTGAAATGTTACACAGAAAACCCTCAGGAGCTGCTGAGTTGCAGCGACCTAGCCAAGGAGTACCGAAGCTGTGTGAGGGAGGCGCAGAAGGTAATTACGTGCACCCCGCGCAGTTCTAACCTGTACTCTGTGTTTTATTCCTGTCTGCAGAAATGAAAGCGGTATGTTTGATTTTTTTGTTGTTAAAAAAATCACACACAGATCCATTACATCACACAGAGATCCGTTACATCACACGGAGATCCGTGAGATCCGTTACATCACACGGAGGTCCGTTACATCACACGGAGATCCGTTACATCACACGGAGATCCGTTACATCACACGGAGGTCCGTTACGTCACACGGAGGTCCGTTACAGCACACGAAGGTCCGTTACATCACACTGAGATCCGTTGCATCACACGGCGATCCGTTACATCACACGGCGATCCGTTACATCACACGGCGATCCGTTGCATCACACGGCGATCCGTTACATCACACGGCGATCCGTTGCATCACACGGCGATCCGTTGCATCACACGGCGATCCGTTGCATCACACGGCGATCTGTTACAGTAAAAGGTGAACTGATGCAACAGAATTGTAAAAACTGGGGAATGGAAGTGCCTCGCCCTCTTCCTCAGTCCCCAACCCACGGCCCACTAATAATACATAAAAAATTGACAAATGGTTTACAATGATTAAAAATAAAAGTGAAGAAAAAGAATGAGATCCCGCAGTTATAATTGTATCAGAGGATCATTAGTTGTTAGTTGTGAAAGATACCAGGACAAATTCTGTAACCTGTAATGGATTTGTGACTACAGAACTTTCCCACACGAGAGAGAATTATTCAGTTTTAAGTTTCTTGTCCAAGGTGACCTCGACCCAATTCATTCTACACCAGTAATGCAGCTTAGCTGTGGAAAGTGAGGGTGGGAGGGGGCATGTGCAGGTCTGCAGGATGCTCTTATAGGCGGCTGCACTTACTGCCAGTGAGAGGCGTCTCCCACCCTGCGTATTCCAAACAGAGCCCATTCTGGTATAAAAGGAATGTAGATCACCAAATTAGGTATAGAAGCCTGGATCATGGGACATGCCCAAAGACACTGGTACAGGTGTTAGATGGGTTCCACACCAATTGTGAATTTGGCGAGTCCTCTTTCAGAAACCTCCTATGTGGAGATAGGTGGGCCCTATGTAACATTGCAGTATAGGGGAATAGTGCGCAAGCCTCAGCATGAGACCGAAGTAGGTCATCTGCTGATAAATTAGGGAGTTAAGAGAGCCAAGGAGCGAGGCTCGTAGGGGAGTAATTAGGTATAACTGTAGTGTGGATTTGTGTGCGTTTAACACAAAGTTGTTCCTAAGAATGTGCCAGTATGTTTTTTAGGGCCCGCTAAATTCTAACGACTTGTTATTCAGGTCTGCAAGAGAACTATTTAACCCTTACCAACATGATTTTTTTAAGCACGTGTTTGAAAGCCTTGTTGTGTAGATGTCTGCACGCGCATTTTCCAGCCATTTTAAGACTCAAAGTATTTAGTAAGCGCCGTGTTCTAAAACCCTTCCGATCCTGTTTATGCCCGAAATTTAAAAGGGCAATTATTTTACTTGCAAAACATGGCGAGTGAAAGCATCGCCCTTTTAAATTTCATGCATGAACACAATCAGAAGTGTCAGGTTTTAGTAAATGAACTTTTTAAAGTTTCTGTCTGTTTTTCAACCTGGACTTGCTACTGATACACAGTGGATGCAGCCATTATATGAGTTAAACCAAATCTCCGACTACCAGTTTGCTAGACAGTAGTGTCATTGCAAAGGTATGAGGCACAAAATGGCTGACACCACGGTGACTTGGCGATGGCTACACAGTCATCAGGGTTTCCACTTTCAGATATTTTCTCCTATTGTTTTGCACATTTTTTTCCATGCTGTCTTACAACTCTATTCTTTCCCGTGCCTTTCAGCCAAGTCTTTATAACATCAAGCACAGTTGAGTATTACACTCAGACGCGATAACACCATTCTCTGCACTCCTTGTTACATCAATATTCTGTGAATAGGCCAGCAAACATTCTCTCCCTGATATTATAAAGACATGGCTAAAAGGTGAATGAAAGCAAAATGAAGTAAAAGGTGCAGTCGGGCGAATGCAAACCTAGTTACCTGAGGGTGTTCATCCCTTCAATAGGTTTCCATACAGGAAATCTGATGCGCATAGAAGTAAAGTCTTCCTCGGCATGCGTCTGAATAGGTAATTGTGAATATTACCAGTAGCGCTTGTATATAAGACCGTTAGCATTTCTAGATATATTGAACCTTTAAGGACGTTGCTTCCTGACAATACCAGCCAATGCCGCTTCTGTGTAAATGCTGCGTAGGCGATACTGCAGTCAGCATCTCTGCTGCAAGGTAATGCTACAACCATTTCAATGTCCTCCTGCCAACAGAGGTCAATTTGACCTGTTCCGGTCCACTGACATTTTCCTGCAACATCCCACAAGGCCTGTTATGTTGTGTTGTGTGTGAGACACAACGAATAACGCCCCTCCTTTAATGGATGTGTTGGACTAGTTACTCTGTCCCAGTCTTTTTCATGTGAAATTGAGTGAATGTAATGCCGATTTTCTGTCTGTGCTCTTTCTAAACTGAAACGACAGAACACCACAATGCTGTGGCTTTCAGTGAAATAAACTTCGATATGAGCTAGTGACATCATTCCGGCTTTATGGCAGCCATTGTTATGGCTGGATTAATATTGAGAGAAGTGAATAAACCATCTTATTATTGGACCTGTGGGGCTGAAAGAACATATACCTTACATTCTGGCCAATGATCTGTCTGTGGCCATTGATACTTAAGGTTTTAAGGACAGCTGTATGGCAATAGAGGGGATTGCAAGTTAAATGCTGATTAGCATAATACATAAACAGTATGTTAGTGGTATTGAAGGGGAGCGCTCTGCGCCGTCTCCCTTTGAGGCAAAGGGACCCCTGTACTGCCATCATAGCGCGACCTCCGACCCAGAGAGCTAAAATGCGTTACTATGCATGGTTCCTTCTCCGCACTTCATAGTGGAAGAACGTGCCCCTGAGCGTCTCCTGGATGCAAGACTTTATAGCACAGTGAATAGCCTAGCTTTATCTCTGTGTCACCGCCGCTGACCATTGTGTATACTGCACTGTCACTGCATTGGATATATATATATATATATATATATATATATATACACACACACACACACACACACACACACACACACACACACACAGGGGTGCGCTTCACTACACAGCACTCCATCTGCGTTAATGCTACAAATTCCTGGCTGGATCTGCCATAACTGTTCTATACCTGCATTATCCCTGCGTTACCCAACATCATGTGTTTTGCTTAGTAAGTTGTTAATCGTGCGGACTGATGTCCGTCATACACCGCTGCCACTTACATCAGTATCACAGGTTCTGCCAGTAAGCGGCGGGTTAAAAGCAAATTCGGCTTCTCTCACCCTTAGCGGTAAGTCTTCTTGCTTGAAATAGCGGTAAGTCTTCTTGCTTGAAATAGCGGTAAGTCTTCTTGCTTGAAAATAAAGAAAAATGCGTTGTTGGCCGCTGAGGTACTCGGGTATATTTTAGAAAATAATAGTTGTTTTGTTATATATGCGTATTATACATGCATTTATTATGTAAGTGACCGTCCTTACTGGATAAGTGAGAAACGAGATAAATGACGTCGCTTTCAGGACACCTTTGTCAAGTCAGATTTTACAGATGGATCTATAAAAAGGGCCAAATAATACTGATTATGTGGCCAGTGGTCTTTATCCAGCGCTGCGTAACATGGTGGCGGTGATAATGTATAAGTTGAACGTAGGTATTTTGTATACAATAATAAACATTAGGCGATACACAGAGCTAAATACAACTGAGAATGACACAGGTACACAGGCCTCGCAGATTCTCGGCTTTCTCGGCTGCCGCACTTGACACATCGGAGAGAGGCTGGTAAGTAGCACACGGTAATGTTCCTCCCAGTGGTGATGGGGCTTTATGTCCCTGGAGGGGTCTTGCCAGCATGTACTAAAAGTCATCCGCTTCTATTCAGCCTGATGTGAGGCAGAGAGTCTCTCATTTCCATTAGCATGTCCAGAGAAGCCGTATTCCTGATTAAAGTCTTGCGCGAGACCAGCTGCCAGCGACATTCCCTATAGAAGCTCAGACAAAATGAGATGAGAAAATTGTCAGCTTCTGTTAGAGCCGGCGCTACTCGCAGAGCCCCCTCCTCTTACCCGAAGTTGTTTACCGAGAAGGTCACTGTGTGTCTTTTACTAATGACGCCTGTAACATCCATTTATATAGTGCATCTCTACTATACTATGGGAAAGTTCTTGTTTCCCCCACTCTCTGTGTGTGTGTGATGTATGCACTGTCAGTGTACCTGCTGCAGCATGTTGCATTTTGCAGCACTCACCCGTGCCCTAGAGAGTATCACAGACACACGATGCTCTCATCTATCACGTGTACAAGCGTTTCATACATGAACCAGCAGCTGTTGTAAGCCGTCCTCTATTGTGGGATACATAAATTTGTCTAGAGTGGAAATAATGAAAAGTGACATATATGGTAGCAGTTTGGCGGCACTGGGAGTATATTGGGTGGTGGTGGTGGTGGGGGGGGGGGGGGGGGCGAGTAAATTTGCGGGGACTTCCCTTGGAGGGCATCAGAGCAATTACTGTGGACTTAAACCAAAGAGTGATGGATTTTTCTACTGTATATATAATTTATATGTACTGCTTATGACACCACCTGTGTCTATGATTTATACTGCGTCCTGAGGGCCACACTGTGTGTGTGTGTGTGTGTGTGTGTGTGTGTGTGTGTGTGTGTGTGTGTATATATATATATATGTGAACAAAGGATGAGGTAGAAAAGGCGACCATTGGTGTCAATCGGACGCAGAGGATGGGCAGTTGCAATAAAAATTAGAAATTTATTTAAACTGTGGTGTACTAAAACAAAGATAGAGTAAAAAAGTGGAATTTTATACAGAAAAAATAATATAATAAGCACAGGGGGGTAAATAAAAATGCTTAAAAACTTTACAATTGACATAAAAATTGGTACATGGGACATTAAAATACACAGGATTAAGAGAGTCAAAAAAGGAGATATAAAATGCAAAAAGTTGAAAAAAGGGAGTATAATAGCTTAACTTAATACTTGAGGTATAGATCAAAGCAGCACCCAACGCGTTTCGTCCTGTCTGGACTTCATCAAGGGGTCTTTTTTGACTCTCTTAAACCTGTGTATTTTAATGTCCCATGTACCAATTTTTATGTCAATTGTAAAGTTTTTAAGCATTTTTATTTACCCCCCTGTGCTTATTATATTATTTTTTCTGTATAAAATTCCACTTTTTTACTCTATCTTTGTTTTAGTACACCACAGTTTAAATAAATTTTTAATTTTTATTGCAACTGCCCATCCTCTGCGTCTGATTGACACCAATGGTCGCCTTTTCTACCTCATCCTTTGTTCACAAGTGTTCACCACAGGCACCTATACCAGTGCCTAATTCTATTTGAGGTAACAGGCTGACGCCCCAATTTTAGAGGGGAGTGTCTAAGAGGCAGATATCTTTTAATATATATATATATATATATATATATATATATCTTTGAATAATATCACTGTGGGAGTTCCATTACTAGTGTTGATATTTTGAATACTGCATCTGTGGCGCTGATAGCTTCCCTGGTACACACATATATATATATATATATATATATATATATATATATATATATATACACACACACACACACACACACAGCCTATCCAGTCACTAAGGACCAGTGACATCACTGTGCATGCGGGCTATCCATTAACTAGGAACCAGTGACATCACTCATTATACAGCCTACCATTCTCTAGGAGCCAGTGATATCCCTGAGTATGCATGCTATCCATTCACTAGGAAGTAGTTACATCACTGATTATACAGCCTACCCATTATCTAGGAGCTAGTGACATCACTGAGTATGCGGCCTATCCTGTCACTAGGAACCAGTGATATCACTGAGAATGTAGCCTATCCACTCGCTAGGAACCAGTTACGTCACTAAGAACGCAGCCTATCCTGTCACTAGGAGCCAGTGACATCACTGAGAATGCAGCCTATCCTGTCACTAGGAACTAGAACATACTTGCCTACTCTCCCGGAATGGCCGGGAGGCTCCCGAAAATCGGGTGACCCTCCCGGCCCCCCCGGAAGAGCAGGCAAGTCTCCCGATTTGCGGGGTCCCCCATGCCCGTCCGCCCACTTAGTGTGTAAAGTGGGCGGTCCGGGCAGTCGATGACGCGATTCTTGCTGAATCGCGTCATCATAGCCACGCCCCCTGCAGTGTGTCAAAGTCAGGAAAATATCATGATGCACACTGCCATATTTGCACCTCATGCGAGTCCCCGCTGCGCGTACATGCGCTCTCCCGTGCGTACGCATACTCGCTGTTGCGTGCACCCGCTGGCGCACGGTATGCGCATTTACGGTAGAGTTTGTGTGCGTCTAGCGGGCGACTCGATCGTTACATATTTTAACCATATAATGTATTTTGTAGATTATGGTCCCTTTGATAGAATCTGAAAGTTTAGTTAATGTAGCATGTTCATGGACAAAGAGATCCCTCTTTGTTTGATACGAAGGGTCAGACAGGGGTTACACAGTGGTGTTTAGTACCCATCGGAAGAGTATTTAATTAGCAATATTCCGGTGTTGGTTTGAAGCAGATTAATCGCTCGTGCGAATAGTTATGGACATAAGAAGTTTTAGGACTTTTACTATTATTTGCACTTTATTATCCATGCGACGGGAAACCTAGTTTCCCACCCACCTGAGCAGTTGGAAATAGTCACAGCCCACCTGTATGAATCAACCTATGACCTTTTGTTATAATGCGAAGACGAATTCCTGTGTCCAATGAACAATGAGGTTGTAGGGACCATTGTATTGTATTGTGTGTGGTGTATATATAGACGAGCCGATCTGATCCAGCTCCACTCTACTCTCTTCAACGGTTCTCATCACTGATAATCGGGAGCTGGATATTCAGAAAGGCGCATGCGATTGTTCCCCTTGTGCGTAAGTTTCTCCGCAATCATATTGTCTTTATTGTTATTGTGAGCCATATTTCTCTCCCTCTCTCTTCTCCCCTTTTCTCTCTCTTTTCCTCTTAAAGTGTTATTGTACTGTTATTGTATTTTATGTGTAGTTATCTGGTTAGGTAGTCTATGTTATTTTGGTAGTGTATGACTTGTATTGTATTATTCTTTTGCAAATAGAACGTTCATATAAGGTGTTAGAACCTAAGACCGGTATCTGTGTATTTCTTATATTTCTAAGTATTCTCAGAGCGTCGGAGACGCTCGCACTGCTTTCTAGTTAATAAGGTTACACTGTGCTACATTCACACCCTATCACTGCACCAAGGTTTACTGCATAAATACATTGTTTGTGGTATAGTTGCAAAGGTTTAACATTGTGAGCATCAGCGCCGCTTGTGATCTCCTCGTGGTCCCAAGCGTCCGCTACGCTAATAGCATATCATTACGTTAGTCGGCAGCCAATAGTGTGTCTGCCTGTGATCTCTTGGCCATGAGCGAACGTGACGCTTGAGCGTCTCGACTACGGCTAAGCGATTGTTACGCAACGTGCGTACCCTTACGGTATTCCATACGCCAATAGCGTACTGTGTTCTTCGACCTTTTTAAGAGTTTTAAGTAAGATAAATATTAGGCTTTATCAATTGGCGGCTCGTCCGTCCTTCACATATCTGTACTAGGTAATTTCAGCAGACATTATCCATCAGCAAAGGGCGGGAGGTCATATTCCTCATCGTCCTGACCGGATAAGCGTCTGCTTCGCTTAGTAAAGGGTGCTGAAGGAATCCGGAACCGGAGGTAAGAACAACACGCTAGTGTCTTTTAAAACTGTTTTATTTCTGTCTTGCGTACGCACACACGCATATATCTGCATTTCTTTTCATTCGTGTATTTTCATATCACTCTCCTGTTTGCCATTTCACAATTGTTAACGGGCTAAGAAAGATTTGTTGCTATCAGTAGTTAAAGAGTAAAAGTAATACATTTAAGGGGTAATTTGTAAAGCACGCACACAGCTTTGCCTAAGGATACAAGGAGAGATCTGTGTGGTGCTCGGTAGATGATCGAGGATCACCTACATTGATAAACGTGTTAATTGTGTTACGGTGGATATCTGCCTTGCATACACGTGTCTCTAACAAAAGGCTGAGACTCGCGTACGCAACCCAAAGGCCGACGCACGCAGCGTATATTACGCAACGGAGCGTCCGGGTACGCCCACGTAACTCAAAATCACACGATAGTGTTATTTTAACAGGCGAAAAGGTGGCAACGCGATAAATAGCGCAAGTCAATTTTAGTGTCCTAAATTTAAGCTAATAGATCCTTCTCCAATTCGCGACTCATCTGGTCTAAAGGAAAGAAATTTCTGCGCAGAAATAGAAATAAAGTAAAAGTGTACATGTGGTGAGTGCAATTATATAAGTTTCTACAATTTTTGGGATTGAATCACAGGAAATCATCGAGTTCTCGTGAGGTACATACGTGTAAGTGACATGCATGGTGGCTTGGGAGGCATCCCTTGTTAAACATACAAAGAGCATTAGAGTATAGCAGACCAGGAGGTCATACTGTAGCAGACCAGGAGGTCTTATAACAGACCAGGAGGTCTAGGTACAGCAGACAAAAAAGTCCGCTATAGAGACAAGTAGCACAACACCAGGAAGGGTTGGTGCGGAACCCATATAGGCCATTAAAGCTCAGGCTGAAGGAATTCGCAGCTGCAATTTTCGATTCCGTTGGTCGCTCAGTACATAAGATTAGTTGCTTATGTGCTGAACGATTGTACCGCACGTAATTGTGTGCATTAGTTAGTAATCTGACCCAGTGCCATTTGCGTACGAAAGGAGTCATAAACGCTATTTGTACATTCTAACGTGATTTGTGTAATTTTTTTTATTTTAAGGGAAGTTCGCTGGTCACTCAGGGACTATCCAGCAACCAATAGTTACTGGAAAGAGTAAGTGCTCTTCGGATCACCCTCACATGTTCCAGTAAATAGCGGTTCAGGTCGCAGGGGCCCTGGGTCGAGTACGCCAGCGCTAAGGCAGTGTGTGGGCGTATTGGTCGGCGTGGGCGAGTGAGTGGGGTACTCGGTAAACCGCCACCGTCAGCCTATCTTGAACATCTTGGTTTTTGTAAGGGTTTGCTGAAGACCCTGATATAAAGGTCAGAGGTAGTGAAAGCAACACCTACAAGTTATGGGGGCCAGTTGTTCAGGTAGGGGGCGATCAACCTCGGTTCGGGTTGATTCAGTAAACCGACCAATCGGGTCGGCAAGGTATGTAATGTGTGAAAAATACGGTTCACACACACAGGTTTTATGTGATGAATGGGAAAGAATTACTGTACATGACGGGGAGAAGTTCCCAAGAGTAGGCAGCTTTAGCCCAGATGTGTTACTAAATCTAAGGAGAAGGATATGTCTCATTAAATCAGCAAAGAGACGGATCAAACATTATGATTATTTACAGTTATGGCAACAGGAGGGTGAAATACAGAGAGGATTGGCTCAGGCGGCGGGATCTAACCCTATCAGGAAACTGGTAGCCACGGCACCACCGCCACCATATATATCAGGAGAGAAATTGGTTGCGGAGAATGACGCACTGGGGTGTAATAAACAGACATTTAGTAATTGTATAAATGTTAAGGATAATGTTAATAAGTTAACTAATGCAAATATTAACCCGTGCAAGTTGTACCCTGTTTTAAACTTTCCCCAGGAGTGTGATCAAGAGGACGAATCGACAACAATATCGGCGCTCTCTCTAGCAGCCACCATATCAGAAACAACAGTAGGCACGTCCCAACCCTCGAGAGTAGTATCAAAGGCCCCTAGCGGAGGGACAGGTGAGGTCGTATCAACGGGTAAGTACGGCACCATACACTATGCTGAAACCATTTCACCACAGGCTGTAGAATCTACTCAGAATGACGTTATTAAACTTAATCCCGTTAGGGTAATAGCAGTGCCAAATGGGAAAACGGACGCTTCAGGAGTCACTCCTGTCAGAAACATTGCCATGCACTGCCCGTTTACCCGAATGGAATTAAGGGCAATAGTGTCTGAATTCCCTGATCCTAGGAAAGATCTAGTTGCTAGTCAGAAATACATCAGAGACCTAGGGAACACTGTAGAGCCCAATAACAAAGACTGGCAGATATTGCTGAGGGCATGTTTACCCTCCAATGTCAACCCAGAAAGGTTTTTAGCTGACTGTAAATTAGATGGAGAGGTACCCCTTACGGATGTGTACAACCAAGACAATGTAAAGAGAATGAATTTACAGTTAAAGGAGTATTTTCCAGCTGTAGCCAAATGGAACAGAATTTTCTCCATTAAACAAAAGGAGTCAGAAACAGCTGCTGAGTATTTTCATCGGGCACTACTAGAAATGGCTAAATACACAGGCATAGACGACATTAAGACCAATGTAAATCATAGAGAAGTAGCAGTATCTGTGTTGATGGATGGGTTAAAGGAGGTATTGAAGGCAAGGGTACAGACCACGCAACCATGTTGGCGAGGTCTGTCGGTGGCTACTTTGAGAGAGGCTGCTATTGATCACGATCGAAATATCACCAGACACAGGGAGTCACAAAGTGATAAGTTAATGGCCGTAAGTATACAGGCTTTGACCACAAGGCAACCTTTGTATAAACCTCCGACCCCTGTGGGTAAGTCAAATGTGGTAACTTGTTATTTTTGTCATAGACAGGGACACATGGCACGAGACTGTAGAGCGAAAAATTCACAAAAATCATATCAACCCCCTAGACAACGACATGACATACGAAATTGGGATCCGGGTCCGCAGAGACGGAGTTATGAGCCACATACAGGAGAAACAAAAAGATATCCCCCAAAAGGAGACTGGCAAGCTTCTGGTAGTTCCCATTTAACCCCTTCTCAAGTAGTTGCTGCCAGCGGGATTCAGGGAGGTCACCATACCCAATAGGGGTGTGGCCACACCTGTAATCTGCAGCCAGTAAAATTGATTGCAAGTCTTGGAAGTGAACCCGAAATTGCAATTGATGTAGCTGGTAAATCATTGAACTTTCTTGTAGATACGGGGGCGGCCAAATCAGTGATAAATTCGACAGTGGGCATGAGAACCACTGGTAAGACAATTCCAGCCATGGGAGTAACGGGAGTAGTCCAGCACTACCCTGTTAGCAAACCAGCCGAGATTACAATAGGGCCTTTACATACCAAGCATTCCTTTTTGCTGGCTGCATCGGCACCGACTAATCTCCTGGGAAGAGATTTATTGTGTAAAATGGGGTGCGTCATTTATTGTACTCCTGAAGGTGTATTCTTAGACATACCTGAGAATAACGCTCAGGAAGTACGAGACATGCTAGACTCCCCATCAAAATTAATGACACATACCGTTATGACAAATAGGACTCCATCCCAAGTAGAAGAAATGACATCCCAAATACCAGAGTCACTTTGGACTAAAGATGGACAAGACACTGGATTAATGGCAAACGTAGCTCCAGTAGTTGTGCAAGTAAAAGATGGTAGGATAGCTCCAAAAATCCCACAATACCCTCTGAAGCCAGAGGTGGAGTTAGGAGTATATCCCGTAATAGAGCGCTTGCTACAACAGGGCATTCTGGTAAGAACATCCAGCACTGCCAATAGTCCCATCTTCCCTGTGAAAAAGAGTGGGGGGAGGGGTTATAGGCTAGTGCAGGATCTAAGGGGGATTAACAAAATAGTTGAGAGTCAGTTCCCCGTAGTGCCAAATCCAGCTGTCATCCTTATGCAGATCCCTCCCACTGCGAAATTTTTCACTGTTATTGACCTCTGCTCCGCTTTCTTCTCGGTACCTCTGCACCCTGACAGCCAATATTTGTTTGCATTCACATACAGAGGAGTCCAATACACATGGACTCGATTACCACAAGGTTTCATAGACAGTCCAAGTATATTTTCCCAGGCTTTGCATGATTGTTTACAGTCTTTCCAACCAGAGAGTGGATCAATATTGATACAGTATGTGGATGATTTACTACTGTGTTCAGATTCATTGGAAGCGTCCCTGAAGGATACGAAACAGCTCCTATTTCATCTTTCAGACACAGGACACAAGGTTTCCAAAGACAAGTTGCAATTATGCCAAACTAAAGTAAAATATTTAGGACACTGTCTAACACAAGGACTGAGACACCTGACCGCTGATAGAATCCAAGCAATTAGAGACATGACTCTGCCACAAACCCAACAACAGATCAGAACGTTTTTAGGAATGTGTGGGTATTGCCGTAACTGGATCCCAGGTTTTTCCATTCTAGCATTACCTTTGCAGGAGATGGTCTCATCAAACAAACCTGATCGGATTTCGCATACAGACGAATCCGAGATGGCATTTGAGAGACTTAAACAGTGCCTAACGCAGGCGCCAGCATTAGGTATGCCAGACTATGGGAAACCCTTTGAGCTGTACGGAACAGAAAGTGCTGGTTGCGCGGCAGGCGTCCTAACCCAGAAGCACGGTGATGCCAGCAGGCCGGTAGCATACTACAGCGCTCAGCTAGACACGGTAGCGCGATCCCTCCCCACATGCTTGCGAAGTGTTGCTGCGATAGCATTGCTAGTAACGAAAAGCGAAGATGTAGTGCTAGGTCACAACCTCACAATTCATACACCACATGCAGTGTCAGCCTTGCTGAATTCTGCCCAAACCAGGCACGTCTCATCGGCGCGGTTTACAAGATGGGAATTGGCATTAATGGCCCCCGTAAACATCACCATAAGGAGATGCAGTGCATTAAATCCTGCAACATATCTCCCAGGTGTGCCTGGACAGGCACAAAGGGTGGAGGATGAGAGTGATGGGGAAGGAGGATTTAATACAAAGGAGGACACACATGATTGTATGGAATATTTGACCCAAAATTTCACAGCAAGGCCTGACATCAGTGACAACCCACTGGAAGATGTAGATTTTACTTTCTACACTGACGGCAGTTGTCACAGACAGACGGACTCGGGAGACTTGTGTACTGGATACGCAGTCGTAGATGACCAAGGCACCATAGAAGCAGAACCGCTAGGCCCACCTCACTCAGCCCAGGTTGCTGAACTGGTTGCCCTAACCAGAGCATGTGAATTGGCTAAGGGCAAGTCAGCCAATATCTACACCGATTCTAGATACGCCTTCGGGGTAGTCCATGATTTCGGAGCCTTATGGCGCCTCAGAAATTTCATGACGGCAGCTGGTACACCAATAGCGCATGCAGCTCACATCAAAAGGCTTCTAACAGCGATACAGGAACCCGACAGAGTGGCTGTTATCAAGTGTAAAGCACACACATATAGCCAGGACCCAGTATCACTTGGTAACAGCCGAGCAGACGAAGCTGCTAAGCTAGCAGCTGGTACCCCCAGACAGACAGACACCACACAACTGATGGTATTTAATACCATCAACACACAGAAGTTGTGTGAAATGCAAAACTTGTGTTCCACACAGGAAAAGGCAGTCTGGAAGGCAAAAGGATATGGCCAGGAGTCCTCAGGACTCTGGACAGATGGACAGGGTAAACCAGTGGCCCCCAGAACATATCTTCCATGTTTAGCTGAAGCAGCACACGGGTTGACTCATCTGGGCAAGGAAGGAATGTGTAAGTTGGTAAGAGCATATTGGTGCGCCCCAGGATTTTCATCCCATGCAGGTAAGAGAGCAATGTCATGCCTTACCTGCTTGAGGAAGAATATCGGAAAGGCAATACCAACAGAACCATCTCATATCCCACCTACAGGCGGCCCTTTTCAAGTAATACAGATTGACTTTATACAATTACCCCCTTGTCGAAATTTGAAATATGTACTTGTTTGTATAGATGTGTTTTCAAATTGGGTCGAAGCATTTCCTGCGGCCACAAATACCGCTATGTTTACTGCTAAGAAAATTGTGCAGGAATTTGTATGTAGATACGGTATCCCTAGAATAATTGAAAGTGATAGGGGTACCCATTTTACAGGTGATGTCTTTCAAGGAATGTGTAAGTTGATGGGAATTGATAGTAAGCTGCACACTCCATACCGCCCCCAGGCGAGTGCGAAGGTGGAAAGAGTGAACAGCACTATTAAAAATAAACTGAGTAAAGTTATGGCAGAAACGGAATTGACATGGCCAGAAGCTTTACCCATTGTACTATACAGCATCAGAACCACTCCCAGGTCCCCTCTTAATCTGTCCCCCTTTGAAATCTTGTTTGGTCGACAACCGCATGTTATGATTAACCCTCAGGATGATTTGAAGTGTAACAATGAAGTGACTGTAAAATACCTGGTTAACATGAGTAAACAGCTAAGGAATCAAAATGATAATTTGAAATTGGTGATTCCTGATTTACCAGATAGTAATTGTCATGACATTGAACCTGGGGATTATGTAATGATACGGAATTTTCTACGCTCAGGTTGCCTTATTGACAGATGGGAAGGACCATACCAAGTCTTATTGACTAGCACTACAGCATTGAAGGTTGCCGAGAGAGAGACTTGGGTTCATTCGTCCCATTGTAAGAAGGTTGCTGATCCAGAGAGGTCCCGTGATAAAGAACAGACGGTAGAGGAAGTTGTATCACTGGAGTGTCTGTTTCAGGAGGACTGAGGCGGCACCTGAGCATTGGAAATCCTAAGATCGGAAGCAGTTGTCGATCCCCTGTTCCCTTTTATTGTTTTCTCCACTTCCCATCCCATCACCCTCAATTATTTTTTCCCCCTTCTCATTCTTCTCCGTTTCCTCCTATAAGATGGACTTGCCCCAAGAGACTGTGATCCGGATTTTCCTGTTGACCATGATGTTGACCAGAGCAGTCTGTTCCGGCGAGAGTACCATGGAGGTCGAGAGAGGTTCTGGAATGGGTTCTGATGACAAAGATGGAGGCGTAGTTTTCCAAGAACAACTTAACCAACAAGTAAAGGCGAGTATCAGAAAACGATCCGATAGCATTGACAATAGAAGGAATTGTGAAGGATTGTTAGCTGAAGAAAACTGTATCTGTAGACTCTGTGACAATGTAGTTGAGGATGGGTGCATCAAGAAATGTCAGTCCAGTTTTAATATCCACATGGACCGGCATCCATTGAGTGACTATCACTCCTTAGTGGGTAATGTGTTAAATCAGACAGATTGTTGGGTATGCTCTCAAGTACCTCAAGGCCATAGCAAATCAGGATTAGTACCATTCCCTTTAACGGTAGGGGAGGTACTTGAGCTAAAGGGTGGGAGACCGGTGGACAGAAGGTTTAATATCTCCAGTCCTCCTAGTTTGAAGCTCCACCAATATCATGTGGATAGGTCCTTAATATGTTTTAACATTTCCAATCCCCGAAAGCCGGGAAATTGGGAAGTGTCATGGAGTAACCAAACCATGACCTTTTCATATAGAGCAGATAGAATGCCTACAGATACAGAGCTTATACGCCACATAGCCGGTAGGGAAAAATCTTTCCGATATAGGTATACCCTAGGAAGTAGGATTATGAGAGTTGGAGAGGTATCACCAGGATACTGTGCACATATCATACAAACAGATACGTGTACTAGACAGATGGGAGAATTAGGGTTAGGAGATTTCACATGGAAGGTGTGTAATATGGTTATGTCCTACTCCGTCCCATATGTTCTCCCCGATGATGCATATTTCATATGCGGGAGGAAGGCGTATAAGTGGCTTGCCCCAAACTCTGAAGGATTTGGTTTATATTGGAAAAGTACTGCCTGAGGTAATGACTGTATCGCATACCAAAATGAAAGATATTCACCGTGGTGCCCAAGCTCCTTACACTCACACTCATTACGAGTACGTAGTTAAAAGGCAACTGACAGAAAGGACAGAGCATTCGGCCTCCGACATGATCCACGAATCCACCGGGATTCAGGTTCTACTCGCGTTAGACTTCACTCGCACCGCCAGAGGAGTGTTGAACTATAGATACATATCTGCGCTTGCAAATTTATTAGACAATATCACTGAAATGTATGACGACACTTTTAGGTATACTGGAAAGGAGCTCCAAGCTTATAAAACAGAACTGGTTCAGCATAGGATGGTTCTTAATTATCTCACGGCAGTGACAGGTGGATATTGTGTCACACTGGCAACGCAGTACGGCGTAAAATGCTGCACTTATATTACGAATAGCACCGAGGACCCGGTCGAGGTCATAGACCAAAAGATGGACGACATTCTCCAATTAAAGTGGGAATTCCGCAGGAGACACAATCTCACCCTTGCTGCTGAGGGTAATGAGCTGACCGGTTGGGTGTCATGGTTGAACCCGCGAAATTGGTTCTCTGGTTTAGGAGAATGGGCTCAAGGAGTTATAATGGATGTAGGGAAGTTTCTTCTATGTATCCTGGGTGTTGTCATAACGATTGGCTTGATATTTAGATGCGGTCAGGCTTTAACGAAGTGTAAACGTAGTACCAGGGTAATGAGTCTAAGGAGTGAGGAAATTGTAATTCCAATGGATTTGATTTATGACCCAACGATAGAGACAATGATGTGATGAAAATGTGATTCTACGGTCCGTCTCTTTCACCCGTTTCTCCTTTGTTTTTCTCCAAGGTAAAAAGGACCCGCTTGGAAGAGGAATTTGATGACCTTGTAAACAGACAACAGATGGACTAAAGAAGAAGTTTGACAACCTTGTACACAAACAACAGATGGACTATGCCATAGACCCCCAGTTTCCCTAGAAATTTTAAATTTACGCTAGCCCAACTTTTTTTGTAAGTCTATGGACATTGACAAGGCTTTTTGCATACCGTTAATAGCAAAAGCCCAAAGGAGACTTCAGACAAGACTTCAGACAAGACTTCAGACAAGACTTCAGACAAGACTTCAGACAAGACTTAAACCAACAAATGCATATTAACCTCACATAGAATACCACTGCATTTACCATAATTGTTTCTTATCTTCATCTCTACAACCTTCAGGTAAAGCACACACATAGTCGATAGGGAATACAGGCACAGATATCAGCAATCACATACCCCCCCATTCATGTATCATCAACTAAAATGTGCTCCCCCATTTTGTTGCAACTAAAAGCCGAAACGAGCTCGGTAAAGTTTGACAGCCCATCCACAGACCCTTAATACGGGATAAGAAGGAATTCAAATGTATACTTCGCAATACCTCGAAGCTTGATTTACAACACGTACGGCACGATGATACATGACCCCCCAAACATGGATTCATACACACATGCTTCTGCTATCTCACTAGGTCATACCCTTTTCACACCTTCTTCTCTCCTCCCCTACCCGACCATGGAAATGTATTTACACATGACATATATTTTTCTCTTTTTGAAATGTTTTAGGAAGTGGCAGTTATTGGTGACTGCCAAAGGGTGGACTGTCAAAGTCAGAAAAATATCATGATGCACACTGCCATATTTGCACCTCATGCGAGTCCCCGCTGCGCGTACATGCGCTCTCCCGTGCGTACGCATACTCGCTGTTGCGTGCACCCGCTGGCGCACGGTATGCGCATTTACGGTAGAGTTTGTGTGCGTCTAGCGGGCGACTCGATCGTTACATATTTTAACCATATAATGTATTTTGTAGATTATGGTCCCTTTGATAGAATCTGAAAGTTTAGTTAATGTAGCATGTTCATGGACAAAGAGATCCCTCTTTGTTTGATACGAAGGGTCAGACAGGGGTTACACAGTGGTGTTTAGTACCCATCGGAAGAGTATTTAATTAGCAATATTCCGGTGTTGGTTTGAAGCAGATTAATCGCTCGTGCGAATAGTTATGGACATAAGAAGTTTATGGACTTTTACTATTATTTGCACTTTATTATCCATGCGACGGGAAACCTAGTTTCCCACCCACCTGAGCAGTTGGAAATAGTCACAGCCCACCTGTATGAATCAACCTATGACCTTTTGTTATAATGCGAAGACGAATTCCTGTGTCCAATGAACAATGAGATTGTAGGGACCATTGTATTGTATTGTGTGTGGTGTATATATAGACGAGCCGATCTGATCCAGCTCCACTCTACTCTCTTCAACGGTTCTCATCACTGATAATCGGGAGATGGATATTCAAAAAGGCGCATGCGATTGTTCCCCTTGTGCGTAAGTTTCTCCGCAATCATATTGTCTTTATTGTTATTGTGAGCCATATTTCTCTCCCTCTCTCTTCTCCCCTTTTCTCTCTCTTTTCCTCTTAAAGTGTTATTGTACTGTTATTGTATTTTATGTGTAGTTATCTGGTTAGGTAGTCTATGTTATTTTGGTAGTGTATGACTTGTATTGTATTATTCTTTTGCAAATAGAACGTTCATATAAGGTGTTAGAACCTAAGACCGGTATCTGTGTATTTCTTATATTTCTAAGTATTCTCAGAGCGTCGGAGGCGCTCGCACTGCTTTCTAGTTAATAAGGTTACACTGTGCTACATTCACACCCTATCACTGCACCAAGGTTTACTGCATAAATACATTGTTTGTGGTATAGTTGCAAAGGTTTAACATTGTGAGCATCAGCGCCGCTTGTGATCTCCTCGTGGTCCCAAGCGTCCGCTACGCTAATAGCATATCATTACGTTAGTCGGCAGCCAATAGTGTGTCTGCCTGTGATCTCTTGGCCATGAGCGAACGTGACGCTTGAGCGTCTCGACTACGGCTAAGCGATTGTTACGCAACGTGCGTACCCTTACGGTATTCCATACGCCAATAGCGTACTGTGTTCTTCGACCTTTTTAAGAGTTTTAAGTAAGATAAATATTAGGCTTTATCAAGTGTAATGCCGGTGATCGCGGCATTACAGAGCGGGACGTGGCTTAAAGGAGGTGTCACTGTGACCCCTCCCTTGCTCCGCCCCCATCCTGCCCTTGCTCCGCCCCTGTCCCACCTCCGGCCATCCCCTCCTTTACATCACAGCCTCCCCTGCCCGCCCGCTGAGCCGACCTGGCTGCTCTCTACCGCAGAGAGCACCCAGAATGTCGGTAAGTATGAACTAGAACCAGTGACATCACTGAGAGTACAGTCTATCCATTCACTAGGAACCAGTGACATCACTGAGAATGCAGCCTATCCTGTCACTAGGAACCAGAACCAGTGACATCACTGAGAATGCAGCCTATCCTGTCACTAGGAACCAGTAACATCACTAAGAGTGCAGCCTTTCCACTCACTAGGAACCAGTGACATCACTAAGAATGCAGCCTTTCCACTCACTAGGAGCCAGTGACATCACTGAGAGTGCAGCCTATCCATTCACTAGGAACCAGTTACATTACTAAGAATGTAGCCTACCCATTCTCTAGGAGCTAGTGACATCACTGAGTATGCAGCCTATCCTGTCACTAGGAACCAGTGATATCACTGAGAATGTAGCCTATCCACTCACTAGGAACCAGTTACGTCACTAAGAACGCAGCCTATCCTGTCACTAGGAGCCAGTGACATCACTGAGAGTGCAGTCTATTCATTCACTAGGAACCAGTGACATCACTGAGAATGCAGCCTATCCTGACACTAGAAACCAGAACCAGTGACATCACTGAGAGTGCAGCCTATCCACTCACTAGGAACCAGGTACATCACTCAGAATGCAGCCTATCCTGTCACTAGGAACCAGTGACATCACTGAGAGTGCAGCCTATCCATTCACTAGGAACAAGTGACATCACTGATAGGGCAGCCTATCCACTCACTAGGAACCCATGATATCACTGAGAATGCAGCCTATAAACTCTAAGTGCCAGTCCCTTTGCATTCTCAGTAAAGGAACAACCCCTGCTTATTTACGCCCTTCTCCCGCTTTTACCAAATATTTGCTCAGACACATGGGAACCTGTTTCTGAAGTGTTTGTGGACAATTTAGGCTTTCCCAATGCATTTAAACTGCAGTAAACAATGAAGCGAATAGGATACGGTGGGAAAACACCAGTAGGTTTGGTGCCGTAAAGAAAAAAACATTTTTCTCTGATGTCCTAGTGGATGCTGGGAACTCCGTAAGGACCATGGGGAATAGCGGCTCCGCAGGAGACTGGACACAAAAGTAAAGCTTTAGGACTACCTGGTGTGCACTGGCTCCTCCCCCTATGACCCTCCTCCAAGCCTCAGTTAGATTTTTGTGCCCGGCCGAGAAGGGTGCACACTAGGGGCTTTCCTGAGCTTCTTAGTGAAAGTTTAGTTTTAGGTTTTTTATTTTCAGTGAGACCTGCTGGCAACAGGCTCACTGCATCGAGGGACTAAGGGGAGAAGAAGCGAACCTGCCTGCTTGCAGCCAGCTTGGGCTTCTTGGCTACTGGACACTATTAGCTCCAGAGGGACCGAACACAGGCCCAGCCTCGGAGTCCGGTCCCAGAGCCGCGCCGCCGGCCCCCTTACAGAGCCAGAAGCAAGAAGAGGTCCGGAAAATCGGCGGCAGAAGACATCAGTCTTCACCAAGGTAGCGCACAGCACTGCAGCTGTGCGCCATTGCTCCTCATACACACCTCACACTGCGGTCACTGAGGGTGCAGGGTGCTGGGGGGGGGCGCCCTGAGCAGCAATAAAAACACCTTGGCTGGCAAACATACATCACATATAACCCCCAGGGCTATATGGATGTATTTTAACCTCTGCCAGAATCCATAAAAATGCGGGAGAAAACTCTGCGAAAAAGGGGCGGAGCTATCTCCTCAGCACACTGGCGACATTTTCTCTCACAGCTCCGTTGGAGGGAAGCTCCCTGGCTCTCCCCTGCAGTTACTACACTACAGAAAGGGGTTAAAAAAGAGAGGGGGGCACTAATTAGGCGCAGTATTAATAAAACAGCAGCTATAAGGGGAAAAACACTTCTATAAGGTTATCCCTGAATATATATATATATAGCGCTCTGGTGTGTGCTGGCATACTCTCCCTCTGTCTCCCCAAAGGGCTAGTGGGGTCCTGTCCTCTATCAGAGCATTCCCTGTGTGTGTGCTGTGTGTCGGTACGATTGTGTCGACATGTATGAGGAGGAAAATGGTGTGGAGGCGGAGCAATTGCCTAATGGAGATGTCACCCCCTAGGGAGTCGACACCTGAGTGGCTTAGCTTATGGAAGGAATTACGTGACAGTGTCAGCTCTTTACAAAAGATTGATGACATGAGACAGCCGGCTACTCAGCCTGTGCCTGTCCAGGTGTCTCAAAAGCCATCAGGAGCTCTAAAACGCCCGTTACCTCAGATGGCAGATACAGACGCCGACACGGATACTGACTCCAGTGTCGACGATTAAGAGACGAATGTGACTTCCAGTAGGGCCACACGTTACATGATTGAGGCTATGGAAAATGTTTTACATATTTCTGATAATACCAGTACCACTAAAAAGGGTATTATGTCGGGTGAGAAAAAAAAAAAAAAAAACTGCCTGTAGTTTTTCCTGCATCTGAGGAATTAAATGAAGTGTGTGATGATGCGTGGGTTTCCCCCGATAAAAACTGTTAATTCCTAAAAAGTTATTAGCATCATACCCCTTCCCGCCAGAGGATAGGGCACGTTGGGAAACACCCCCTAGGGTGGATAAAGCGCTCACACGCTGGTCTAAACAGGTGGCACTACCGTCCACGGATACGGCCGCCCTTAAGGAACCTGCTGACAGAAAGCAGGAAAATATCCTAAAATGTATATACACTCACACGGGTGTGATACTGCGACCAGCAATCGCCTCGGCCTGGATGTGCAGTGCTGGGGTGGCTTGGTCGGATTCCCTGACTGACAATATTGATACCCTAGATAGGGACAGTATATTACTGACTATAGAGCATTTAAAAGATGCATTTCTATATATGCGTGATGCACAGAGGGATTTTTGCCGACTGGCATCAAGAGTAAGTGCGCTGTCCATTTCTGCCAGAAGAGGGTTATGGACAAGACAGTGGTCAGGTGATGCTGATTCCAAAAGGCATATGGAAGTATTGCCTTATAAAAGGGAGGAGTTATTTGGGGTAGGTCTAACAGACCTGGTGGCCACGGCAACGGCTGGGAAATCCACATTTTTACCCCAGGTAGCCTCTCAACATAAGAAGACGCCGTATTATCAGGCGCAGTCCTTTCGGCCCCATAAGGGCAAGCGGGCAAAAGGCTCCTCATTTCTGCCCCGTGGCAGAGGGAGAGGAAAAAGGCTGCAGCAAACAGCCAGTTCCCAGGAACAGAAGCCCTCTCCCGTTTTCTGCCAAGTCCTCAGCATGACGCTGGGGCTTTACAAGCGGACTCAGGCACGGTGGGGGCCCGTCTCAAAAATTTCAGCGTGCAGTGGGCTCACTCACAGGTGGACCCCTGGATCCTTCAGGTGGTATCTCAGGGGTACAAATTGGAATTCGAGACGTCTCCCCTTCGCCGTTTCCTAAAGTCTGCTTTACCGACGTCTCCCTCCGACAGGGAGGCGGTATTGGAAGCCATTCACAAGCAGTATTCCCAGCAGGTGATAATCAAGGTACCCCTCCTACAACAGGGAAAGGGGTATTATTCCACGCTGTTTGTGGTACCGAAGCCGGACGGCTCGGTGAGACCTAATTTAAATCTGAAATCCTTGAACACTTACATACAAAGGTTCAAATTCAAGATGGAGTCACTCAGAGCGGTGATTGCGAACCTGGAAGAAGGGGATTATATGGTGTCTCTGGACATCAAGGATGCTTATCTCCATGTCCCAATTTACCCTTCTCATCAAGGGTACCTCAGGTTTGTGGTACAGAACTGTCACTATCAGTTTCAGACGCTGCCGTTTGGTTTGTCCACGGCACCCCGGGTCTTTACCAAAGTAATGGCCGAAATGATGATACTCCTTCGAAGGAAGGGAGTTTTAATTATCCCTTACTTGGACGATCTCCTGATAAGGGCAAGATCCAGGGAACAGTTGGTAGTCGGGGTAGCACTATCTCAAGTAGTGTTGCGGCAGCATGGTTGGTTTCTCAATATTCCAAAATCGCAGCTGATCCCGACGACACGTCTTCTATTCCTAGGGATGATCCTGGACACAGTCCAGAAAAAGGTGTTTCTCCAGGAGGAGAGAGAGCCAGGGAGTTATCCGAACTAGTCAGAAACCTCCTAAAACCAGGCCAAGTGTCAGTACATCAGTGCACAAGGGTCCTGGGAAAAATGGTGGCTTCCTACGAAGCAATTCCATTCGGCAGATTCCACGCAAGAACTTTCCAGTGGGACCTGCTGGACAAATGGTCCGGATCGCATTTTCAGATGCATCAGCGGATAACCCTGTCACCAAAGACAAGGGTGTCTCTCCTGTGGTGGTTGCAGAGTGCTCATCTTCTAGAGGGCCGCAGATTCGGCATTCAGGACTGGGTCCTGGTGACCACGGATGCCAGCCTGCAAGGCTGGGGAGCAGTCACACAGGGAAGAAATTTCCAGGGCTTGTGGTCAAGCCTGGAGACATCACTTCACATAAATATCTTGGAGCTAAGGGCCATTTACAATGCCCTAAGCCAAGCAAGCCCTCTGCTTCAAGGTCAGCCGGTGCTGATCCAGTCGGACAACATCACGGCAGTCGCCCACGTAGACAGACAGGGCGGCACAAGAAGCAGGAGGGCAATGGCAGAAGCTGCAAGGATTTTTCGCTGGGCGGAAAATCATGTGATAGCATTGTCAGCAGTGTTCATTCCGGGAGTGGACAACTGGGAAGCAGACTTCCTCAGCAGAAGTCTTCCACATGATTGTAAACCGTTGGGAAAAACCAAAGGTGGACATGATGGCGTCCCGCCTAAACAAAAAATTGGACAGGTATTGCGCCAGGTTAAGGGACCCTCAGGCAATAGCTGTGGACGCTCTGGTAACACCGTGGGTGTACCAGTCAGTGTATATGTTCCCTCCTCTTCCTCTCATACCAAAAGTACTGAGAATTATAAGACGGAGGGGAGTAAGAACTATACTCGTGGCTCCGGATTGGCCAAGAAGGACTTGGTACCCGGAACTTCAAGAGATGCTCACGGAGGACCCGTGGCCTCTACCTCTAAGAAGGGACCTGCTCCAGCAAGGACCCTGTCTATTCCAAGACTTACCGCGGCTGCGTTTGACGGCAGGGCGGTTGAACGCCGGATCCTGAAGGAAAAAGGCATTCCGGATGAAGTCATCCCTACCCTGATCAAAGCCAGGAAGGATGTAACCGCAAAGCATTATCACCGCATTTGGCGAAAATATGTTGTGTGGTGCGAGGCCAGTAAGGCCCCGATGGAGGAATTTCAACTAGGTCGATTCCTGCATTTCCTGCAAACAGGAGTGTCTATGGGCCTAAAATTGGGGTCCATTAAGGTTCAAATTTCGGCCCTGTCAATTTTCTTCCAGAAAGAACTAGCTTCAGTTCCTGAAGTTCAGACTTTTGTAAAAGAGGTACTGCACATACAGCCTCCTTTTGTGCCTCCAGTGGCACCTTGGGATCTCAATGTAGTTTTGGGGTTCCTAAAGTCACATTGGTTTGAACCACTTGAATCTGTGGAGTTAAAATATCTCACATGGAAAGTGGTCATGCTGTTGGCCCTGGCCTCGGCCAGGCGCGTGTCAGAATTGGCGGCTTTATCCTGTAAAAGCCCTTATCTGATCTTCCATTCAGACAGGGCGGAATTGAGGACTCGTCCTCATTTTCTCCCTAAGGTGGTTTCAGCGTTTCATCTGAACCAACCTATTGTGGTACCTGCGGCTGCTAGTGACTTGGAGGACTCCAAGTTGTTGGACGTAGTCAGGGCCCTGAAAATATATGTTTCCAGGACGGCTGGAGTCAGAAAATCTGACTCGCTGTTTATCCTGTATGCACCCAACAAGCTGGGTGCTCTTGCTTCTAAGCAGACTATTGCTCGTTGGATTTGTAATACAATTCAGCTTGCACATTCTGTGGCAGGCCTGCCACAGCCAAAATCTGTAAAAGCCCATTCCACAAGGAAGGTGGGCTCATCTTGGGCGGCTGCCCGAGGGGTCTCGGCTTTACAACTTTGCCGAGCAGCTACTTGGTCAGGGGCAAACACGTTTGCTAAAATTCTACAAATTTGATACCCTGGCTGAGGAGGACCTGGAGTTCTCTCATTCGGTGCTGCAGAGTCATCCGCACTCTCCCGCCCGTTTGGGAGCTTTGGTATAATCCCCATGGTCCTTACGGAGTTCCCAGCATCCACTAGGACGTCAGAGAAAATAAGAATTTACTTACCGATAATTCTATTTCTCGTAGTCCGTAGTGGATGCTGGGCGCCCATCCCAAGTGCGGATTGTCTGCAATACTTGTACATAGTTATTGTTAACTAAATCGGGTTATTGTTGTTGTGAGCCATCTTTCCAGAGGCTCCTCTGTTATCATGCTGTTAACTGGGTTCAGATCACAAGTTGTACGGTGTGATTGGTGTGGCTGGTATGAGTCTTACCCGGGATTCATAAATCCTTCCTTATTGTGTACGCTCGTCCGGGCACAGTATCCTAACTGAGGCTTGGAGGAGGGTCATAGGGGGAGGAGCCAGTGCACACCAGGTAGTCCTAAAGCTTTACTTTTGTGCCCAGTCTCCTGCGGAGCCGCTATTCCCCATGGTCCTTACGGAGTTCCCAGCATCCACTACGGACTACGAGAAATAGAATTATCGGTAAGTAAATTCTTATTTTTTATATTCCTTTTAAATGCAGTTTACTAGAGTTTAAAAAAGAGAGATGAGAATGAAACGCATATAATAACCCCTGTGTGTATGACGCCTGATTGTGTTGTATAACTTACACAATTCGGACGCTAATGAACATCAGGGAAACAGATGCACCCGTCCTTTGTCACAGAGCTGTCCCCTAAACACATGCACATATCAGTTATTGCTACGGGGTCTCTTCTTATTTATTCATATCTTCTGTTTTCTTACTTACAAATTTTGCAGTTTTTACACAAATTCTGTCACACAGAAAAGTGTTCAGTTTTACTGCTCAAGTGTTGATTAAATATATTCATTTTTACCAAGTGTCATTTTCTTTTATAACTCAGAATTAATTATACAACTAAACAAGGGATTGTACTGTAAAACTTGAACTTACAGATGTTTCCTCCTCCATTGTTGTCATGGTAAAAAGCCTTTCTAGTTGCGCCTAGTCATGAGCACGTTTACTAATGCAGAGCGTCTTTTTGTGCATTTTTTTGTCCCCTGGAAAATGTCTTCTTTGCATCGCTATCTGCATACGAAATGCTACGTTACAGTGTTTTCCTGGAAAACAGCCGCTGACACTGTAACGGAGCATTCCGTATGCAGATACAGCCGCATACGCACACACAATATAGCTTTGCCGCATATCATTTAAATTAGCAGAGTCTGCTTGTGCGTCTTATTTGCATAGCTATGTGGATAAGTTCGGCCCGAAAATATGCCTGACGTTAGCAGAGTTGCGCGGGAACTGCCGGCTCACTCACGCCAGGCATCTCGCAGTGCATGGCGTACTGAGGCAAGATATGAGGATGCATCTGTGTCCATAAAGGACTCCTTTCTTGTGACCACCTATTCTCAGTTTCGTTTAGGGCATGAAGAGTCCACCGCGGGGAGTGGTAGGGGTCCATTCTTCAGGGGTGTGTCCAGCCGCCAGACGGGGTGTGTCCAGCCATTACATATTCTTGGTCAACCATTAGAGAGGACATAGCCTGCAGAGGACATGACTACTTTAAGGGTATGCCCACTTTTATTGGCAGGAGGAAAAATCGTGCTGTAGTTTCCATAGAATGACCAAGCACCCATGTTTTTGCCTTGGTCCTGCCTCACCAGGTAACTGACCCTCTAACAGAGTAATAATGTATAATTTGAGTGCGCAGCCCAGAATCAGATCCCTAGAGTAGGGGATGAGGCCCACAGGTAGTGGGGTCCACCAGGGATTTCTCCCTCCTGTACCCCTGTGGGCCAGTCCAACCCTGCCAAAAATAAGGCCACATTATATTTGTTTACGGATATTCTCATATATTATAGGCTGAGTGCCCTTTGTCTGGTGTATCTCGCATGATGTCTCTCTCTGTGGGCGTTCCAAAAAGAAAAAAAGTCCATGCAGACTTGCATAGTTCTGCCACTTACTCCCGACTATGCCTGAAGAAGGGGTATCCTAACGTGGCCCGAGGACAGAATAGGTGTATGCAGACCTACAGGACCATGCATTTATCACACAGCTTTTGCACCTGCCCCATGTACTCACTAATGAAAATGACTATATTGGGGGTATAGGCTTCCGATGCGGAGGTATACATATATTGAGCTGTATATAGGCGTAAATACACTACTTTTCCGTGCTTTTGTTATAGAGCAATTTACACCCATGCTACCATCAAATGCCACATCCCTTCCTATAAGTTTCCTATTTTAACTGGAAAATAGCGGAGGCTTCTATCCATCCCGTCCGCCGGCGCCGTGTGCACCCCAGCAGGGAAGCTGTTAAACACAGAGAAGGCAGTAAAGGATCTCCTGGTGGATGCAATAATCTTATTGGGACAGCTTGAACCTTGCCAGCATCAATTAGCAAGCTTTACTTTCTGTCTCTTAATGTTATTGTGGCTCTCACAGCAGTATATCTTCCCTTGACCTATATATCTTTATTACTCTCTCCCGTACCCACAATGGGATTACCCAAGACAAATTGCTTTCAGTATACAGGCCTAGCACGGAGCCCAGGCGCTTGGTGTTCGCATTGTGTAGTTCACCTCTTGTGTGAGAAGCGTACAGGCGGCGGTTTATAATGATACTAATTAGAGTTATTTATCAGGATCTCAACTTAGCCGGCGCTAGAGATGCAAATAACAGCACCGGGATAATTATCGTTTGGCTACTGTCTGGCTGCGTAGTGTTTCTTTGTTACATACTACAGGATCTAAAAGTTATTCTTTTTAATAAACTGACTTTCCTCGAGTCCTTGTTTCTTGTATTAAACAAATATCGTGTTTGTGCTACGTTGTTTCCAATGCGATCGCATGTACTGTAGATGCCTTAAATCATCCAATCCGTGTCTTTCACCGGAACGTGTTAACCGCAAAGTGCTCCGTTTAAAGCGGATTGAACTTGTCGTTATTGTAATTGTGTGATGGCAGTTCCGCAATAGTATAACTGACCTACATCCAAAATAATCTCATTATAAGTGAAGGTGAAAATTGCATATTGATGTGAGTGTACGGAACCTGTCATATGTTTTCTGTGATTTATTGACCTATAAACAACTTGCACATCTCTTTCTTTTAAAAGTGTTA
The DNA here is from genome assembly GCF_028390025.1 of Pseudophryne corroboree. NCBI lineage: Eukaryota > Metazoa > Chordata > Amphibia > Anura > Myobatrachidae > Pseudophryne > Pseudophryne corroboree. The sequence goes on along the minus strand of NC_086452.1, from coordinate 454,567,971 downwards.
AATTTGGGTCCTGTCCGTTCAGAATAAGGGGCTGATTTATCAACGAGTTTTATCACACGCAAAGACTTTCAAAACTCGTTGCGTATGATAAATGGTGCTCCAGCCACTCCGCTTCCAACTGTCATTTTTCAAAAACATGACAGGAGCTGATTGGCTGGGGTTTATCATACAGAACGAGTTTTAAGACTTGTTGCGTATGATATTACTCATTGATAAATCGACATCAACATCTGCAGTAAGTGTAAATCAGGCCCTGTGGGTGTTATTGTAAAACTGAAGGAATAATACAGCAGTAATGTACGAGTGCAACATATATATAAATATACTAGCGACCCGTCCCGGCTTCGCACAGGAGCAATTTTTAGTTTATGACGCTTAGGGGATTCAATTAAAAGAGAAGAAACATCGGGAGCGAAAAAAACTGGTATTTTTCTTGATGTTGCTCTTGTATAGTTTTTTCCGGGCAATCCATTCTGGCCACCCTTGAAAAATAATATTTTTTCTACTGAAAACACACAGGTTCAGAGAAACTTAATGAGACCGGAGAAACATACTGTAATCCCTGATAAGCTGTGGCTCGTGCCGACTTCTCTAGGATAATTGAATAACTCTGGCGCCGACAATTGCCCGCGGTCAGTGGGCCTAATTCAGACCTGATTGTTGATGTGCTAAATTTAGCACATTTACGATCAGGCACTCTGACATGCGGGGGGACGCCCAGCACAGGTCTTGTCCGCCCCGCATGTCAGGCCCTACCCCGTCGCAGAAGTACAAAAGCATCGTACAGCGGTGATACTTTTGTACTGTAGGAGTATCTCCCTACCAGCGCATCTCCTGCGCGCTGGCAGGAGCTACTCGTCGCTGTGAGGGTTGCAGCGGCTGCATGTGACGTCACGCAGCCGCCGCGGCCCACCCCCCGAATGGTTCGGGCACGCCTGCGTTCCCCGGACCGCGCACCCTAAACGACGGAGAAATGCTGCCAGCCCGCCCCCTCCCACCCAGTGACCGCCTCTGCCTGATTGATGGCACCGGCGCATTCGCAGTTCAGACCTGGTCGCTGCTGTGCGAAAACGCACAGCACTGATCAGGTCTGAATTAGGCCCAATGACCGCTGGTAATTGAATTCCCCACATAATGGTAATACAATATTTACATTTTAATTAAAGAGCTATTCAAATAGAGACATTTTGACGTAACAACAAACTCATTTACTATGGGCAAGCAGTGTGTATATTCTCACGATGGCCGACCGTGCATGCACCTACGATCGCCCATCCCCCCACCCTCTGCCTTCACCTCTGGCCTTCACCTTTTGACTTCCGTTCCTACTGACATTAGCTGAAACGAATGGTAAAACGTAGAAAAATGTATAGAAAAATAAACATTTTAAATTAATGTTACTTTGAGTAAAAATAATCGTTTTTCACATTCATTAATTAGGAGCGAGAAAAAAAGGGGGAAAAAGTTAAATTTTGTATCAGTAAACAAGGCTTACATCAGTTTTTCTGGAGAAACCGGATGATTCTGTGTCATTCTTTACACAGTATGAAATAAAGTCCATCGTGGTGTAAAATCTTTAATGGTTTAGGCAGCGTAAGCCAAAAAAGCACTCTGACAAGACGTTTTTTATTTTTCTTGCTTCGCTAAAATCATCACTGCTCGGCTCCCTTTTGTCATAGTTTTATGTTTCATACACCTAAACATTCCTCGACAAATGCTCAATAGAAATGTGAAAACTGCATCAAAATCTATCCAGTGGTTCTCGAGTTTAGCCCGAACAAACAGACAGATGCCTACTGGGGACTTTATTTTATACTATATTTAAGTAAAAGTTGCAGCAGGGTCAGTAGCGGCTCTTGCCATGGGCAAGCTGGATTTTTGCACCGGGTGCCGCTGTCCCGAGGTGGTTAGGAAAGGTCCTCTCCGCGAAGGGAAAACTAGACACACAGTGAGGTAGCGTCTCGTTTCCCTTCGCGGAGAGGACCTTTCCCCGCTACTGTTGCCTGCCGTGCGGCATTGTGGGAGCGGCCGGAGACGGAGGGCAGCAGCGGTCGGTAAGCAGGAGCGGGGCTGGTGAGTATTTTTTATTTTTGGTAAGCGGCGCTACTAGGGGCACAGCTATTGGAGGGCACAACCACTGGGGGCAAAACTAATGGGGGCACAACTATTGAGGGCGCAGTACTGGGGGCAAAACAGATACAGGGGGCAAAACTACACTGAGCAAAACTGTGATCACGCCACTATTTTTGTTGCACGTCTGCGGCGCACTTTAGCCCTATTTGACATGTTGGGGCGGGCCCCACAGGAAACTTTCGCCTTGGGCACCACAAGGTCTAGAACAGGGTACATGCAACTAATAATATATAGGGGTATATTCAATTCATGTGAGTATTCAATGACTCGGCCAAACTCGACAGGTGTGGCCTGTTCCCGACAATGTCAATCTGACTTTTTTTTAAAGTCGAATTGACATTCTTGGAAACGGGGCTAAAACCTGTCGACTTTGGCCACGTTCCTGACAATACACGTGGATTCCAACAATTCACATGTTTTCCGTGAATTCCCGACTTGTCGGAAAAAAACAAGACCCATTGAAAGGTCGGAACCCCTTCCGACCTAAAACAGTCGGAAACTGACGTCTTTCTGACAAGACGGCAGTTTCCGACCTCAATTGAATACCTCCCATAGTGTTCTTATGATGGAACCCCCTTTATATGGACATATGTAAGTATCTCTGTAACTCCTTATTATGGGAAGGCTGTCTGTACATTTCCAAAGAGAGAGGACATTGAGGTGCGAGGTACGGCGAGAAGGTTGGTTAAGCAGTTTGTGCACAAGGCTTCCTCGCATCAGAATAGACAGAGTCATTTTCCTTGCAGACGTCAGGTCCACCTTCTCTGCAAGGGATTGTCACCAGCCCAAACAGGCTAATGTTAGCAGTCATTTTAGGAGCAATCAGTCATTAATGTTGGGAGCTGGCTTTCAAACAGTAGCTGCAATAAAAAGCATTATACAAATGCACGTAACGGTGCACAGGCGCGGCAGGCCGGATCCTGAGGGTGTCCCAGATCCTTAGTATTATCAACAGTGCTCCAATTACCTGCAACTCCTCACCTTCTGCCTCTGCTATGTAAGGAGTGCAATTAATCTTTGTGGAAGGTGCCAGGGGGCAGCCTAATATATACCAGATGTCAGGTTCGTTAAGCAAAACTGGAAGCTGCCGAATCAATCCAGGAAGAAAATGAACAACTCGAGAGATGTGTTCTAGAGAGAAAACACATCAATATCCCAGAGAGACGGCCCGCTGTCCTTGTATTTTAGAAAGTGGTGTCAACTGTTTAATAGCATCCTGTACCTTGTAAGCTGTCACCCCTTTTTCAGTACCTGAGCGGCTGCGTCGCGTAGCGCAGCCGGCCCGACTGCCATTGCAAAACGCTCTCCAGGCCCGAGTTCTGCATTCATGTACAACCGCGCAGCCTTCTACTATTCTCCAAAATCTTTCAACCCGATCACGTCCTCCGTCCGCTTTAGCTTCAAAGACGCATGCATGTAAAATATTTTTTTATGGGGCAGCTTTAATACGTCTACCATTGTGACTATCGTAGCTCAGCACCGGCTGGCTGTAACAGTGCCATTAGCGCTGCATAAAGTATACTGCTTTTAATTTGTGGCTCCGCTATTCATTTTTTTTTCCTTCTAGATCATATTTTATTATGTTTTGCCACTTTGTGATGTGTGTATGATTAAATGACTCCAGGCAAAATATAGGGTGACGGCACCGCTTTTGTGGGGGCTGTGAATCCTACACGGGGATTAAATTTTTAGACACAGTAGATTCATATTTATATTTAACCAGTAAGGGAACTTAATTTGGATACATTCAGTTGAGTTTAGAGCTAATTGTTATAGTTAGCTGCATCTGAATGCCATTACTGGGCGCAGCCCGCCATCAGAAGCTTTATATTAATTGTTGAAACTGTGTCTCCCACATTGGCTTAAGGGCCCTACACATTTAATGATCCGCTGCCGAGCTGCCCGACGGCAGATACGGCTGACGAGCGACCCGGGGGGGGGGGGGGGGGGGGGCTGTGGGGCAGTGGTGGCAGTGAAGTTACTTCACTCCCACCGTCACACGGCTCCATAGAAGTGCAGGCAAATATGGATGAGATCGTCCATATTGGCCTGCATGCACAGCCGACGGGGGACCAGCGATGAACGAGCACAGGGCCGCGCATCGTTCATCGCTGGTGCCTCCACACTCAAAGATATGAACGGTATCTCGTTCATTAATGAACGAGATCGTTCATGTCTTTGAGTGATATCGCCCAGTGTGTAGGACCCATTAGAACACCCTCAAAGCGGGACGATCATGAGGGCTGAACAGTAGAAAAAGGGGAGGGGGGGGGCCTGGACTGCACACCCCATTACTAAAGATATCAAGAGGTGCTATCATGCTGAGGCTTCTAATACTATGCTGGGGGAAGAGAGATGCAGATGCACACTCCTTGCACTAAGAATACTGATAGTAAAAATAATTTAAATAAACTTTCACAATTAACATGAAGTATAATTGAGGTTCTTAGCACACATTTGCGCAAATATGCGGGCCCGTGTACCGCGGCCAGGTGACCTCATCACGTAGGTCCCTAACATTTCTAATACTATCACATTCTATAAATTTATTCAGGATTTACCTCTAAATAGGGCCTTATCAATGTGTGATCTGAAATGCAGGAACCCAGCTAATTAAAACACCTGAGGGTAAATGGGAGGGGTGCCAATACCAGAGGAAGGAAGCCTTGCCTTCCAGTGTACAATATATACACAAATATAGTGGAAAAAGGGGGTGGGTGGCCTGGACTGCACACCCTATTACTACGGGTAGCTCAGTTTATGCCTTCATTTGCCGCACGGTCTACAGATACTAAACATCTCCATCCTGCTCTTAACCCTTTCCTGCAGCCGAACCCAAACTCTCCCTGCAGAGGAACCTTAGCCAGGAAGCAGACCTGAAGATGAGCAGAGGAGGACTATAAATTAGGAGATGCGCAGAAGCAATAGAATATATGCAAAGCAGATAGAGACGCTGGAGCAGAGCAGAGGAGATGCAGTTAATAGCAGGCACCAGCAGGGGGAGCATGCGAGTGGTTAGATTGGTAGCAATAGAGAGGGGACAGTAGAATGACCAAACATTAAGGAACAGTTGATTCAGGAAGCATTTGCTTTCAGAGAGCAGTTTATGCTCGTTTACTTTTATGCAATTGTACTAACAAGCAGCTATTACTTATAAGGAATTCTCACCTTTACCAATATTAAAGAGCAAATAAGCAGCATGGTTTAGGAACTTGTACGAACTGACGATATTTGGCATAAGCAAAATATAGGCCCTTTTGTTATTGCTGGTGATTTGGCACGTACTGTAGATTTAAACTGGCAAGAATTTTTACGACACAAACAACTCCATTTTGCATCTTCAATTATTGGAGCTATAAAGGTGGGACCTTAATCACCAGACTCCCGCCGGTTCCTGAAACTTGCAGGCTATTATGTAACGGGCCATAGTCTGTGTACACCAGAAGTCTCATGCAAGGCTGCCGCAGCAATCCCCAGGGTGTCACTGGCCTGTAGGATTACAGAAAGCATTTAGCTGGCCCCAGTGGTCTGTAGAAATCGCACAATTACTGTACACTCAAGAATTTCCTTCCCCACTGCTTGACCACTCGTGCCCATATGACATGGGTGGTCATTCCGAGTTGTTCGCTAGCTGCTTTCGTTCGCTGCGCAGCGATCAGGCAAAAAAACGGAAGCTTCTGCGCATGCGTATGCGGCGCAATGCGCACACGCGTCGTACTATTACAATGAACGAAGTAGTTTCGCACAAGGTCTAGCGAAGCTTTTCAGTCGCACTGCTGGCCGCAGGGTGATTGACAGGAAGAGGGCGTTTCTGGGTGTCAACTGACCGTTTTCAGGGAGTGTTCAAAAAAACTAAGGCGTGGCTGGGCGAACGCAGGACGTGTTTGTGACGTCAAAACAGGAACTGAACAGTCTGAAGTCATCGCAAGCGCTGAGTAGGTTGAAGGTACTCTGAAACTGCACAAAATAATTTTGTAGCCGCTCTGCGATCCTTTCGTTCGCACTTCTGCTAAGCTAAAATACACTCCCAGTGGGCGGCGGCTTAGCGTTTGCACGGCTGCTAAAAACTGCTAGCCAGCGATCAACTCGGAATGACCATCATGGGCAGAAGTATAAAGACAACAGTGAAGCAACAAGCTCGCCTTATAACTTTGCCGTTTGCCCTCCAGACAGACAAAGGGCTTAGAGAGATATGAATTATACTCGCCAGGCTCCATGTAAATTAGGATACGGTTAGTGTGTTATATACCCCACGAGCTGCCACTTGTTTCTTGCAACTCCTAGGTGTCTCGTTTTCAATAATCATTGCTTTTGTGTGGTACCTGCCAGCCCGGAGCTGAAGCCTCGAGTGTTCCACTTACCCACAAAGCAGGAACATTGAGAGGAGCTGGCAGCCTATGCTTGCTAGGTGACAAAGGGTAATGCAGTCTCTGGGCTTACTCAGCTCCCTCTCGTGTCGAGACTGCCAATTAGTTTGG